>NC_091399.1:22372526-22672526 GCF_032191515.1 Phaenicophaeus curvirostris
CCAACGCGCTATTCCTCAGGGTCAGGGGTGTTCCATCTCCCTCTCAACAGCTTCAAGTATTCCCAACAATCCTCTTTTTGATGTAGTCCATGGGGAGACTTGCAAGCCGCTGCTTCTGTGAGCTCAGTCCCTGTGTCCCGTCACAGCATCCATCCTGCACCAGGGCAGCTGCTGGCTGGTCAAGATGATCCTTCACGTTTTTAAGCTCCCCACATTTCCAAGGGAAGGACGAGCCTGGAGGAGCCTGTTCCACACACCTATCCACGCTGGGGTTCCCATTAATAATTACCCAGTCTGTCAGCCAGGCTTGTGGCGTTGTCTTACCTACAGGATATCTCTGAGCCTTTCTTGCTTCTCTCTGGTTTTAATGTGATGCCGCACGCAGGCTCTGCTGTGAACAAGCGAGACTGCATGTTCAAACTTCGGTAGAAACCACTGACAGCAATATTTTATGATTCAAGGGTATTTATAATTCAGGAGGAGGCTTTCAAAGCACATACATATGTTCAGACATTCCCCTTTTACTTTGATTTAATGTTTTGCCTGCTTTTCAGAGAAAGTAGCAGCTCACACACCTGAGCCATCATCATTTATAAGGAACTGAAAACCTGGAAATATTTGCATTTGTTTTGTTTTCTCTACTTGCCTGTTTCTCAAGTTACATCCAAGGAGTCTGTTTGAAATCCTTTCTTTATTCTTTAAGGACTCCTGCCATCTCTTTTCTGCTCCTTCTGCGTTATCTGTATCTGCTTGTTGATGCCTAGAGTCCAGCTCTGCCCATCTCTCTTGATAGCCCAAAGTCACTGCAAAACAGGTCTGACTTCTGTTCTTTAATCACATTAAAAGCATCTGCTCTTTCTTTGCACACGTGGAACCGCACAGCGCTGGCGATTCTAGCCTTCCTTTTTCCTATGCTTTGGCTAATAAATAGTTGCCGTAGTGCACCTGAAAAGCCCCCATTCCCCTCCAGGCCTCGTTCTCTGGCGCTTACGGACAACTCCTGTTAGCCTCCCCTTTCTTCTCACATGCAAGCATGGTTCTGCTTGGTCAGTTTCTGCAAGTGAAAGTAAATTAATCTTCCAGTAGCCTGGCAGATTTCATTATCAGGAAACGTCTGTGGCCGCTCACAGGGATCAGCGACACAGCTGCACCAGGGTCCTGGTGGCAGCTCCCGTACCACCGCAGGAGAGTCCGACGTGCTTTGCCATCGTGTCACCAAGCATCGCGACCACAGAGCCTTCCCAACAGCGTCTGCTCTGTGTCCACCTACAGCCTTCAGAGGAGAAAGAAAATTCCAATTGATAGTCACCAATTTTTCTCCACGCTACTTTCCAGTTTCTTGGACCCTCTCTGTTTTCAGACCCACATGTGCTGAAGTAATTTACCATCATGTCTAGATTTTGCATCACAATGAACCCCATTAATGCTTGGATTTCTTCTCCCATGGAGCTGCTGCTGCATCTGCTGATGTCTTGCCAGTTATTTTTCTCATCTATTTCCTTTCAAATCTGAATTGAATTAGCGAGCATACACAATGAGGCACAGTAGGAGGAAAAGAAGCAGATAAAAAGCTGACACAGACCAGATGCCTCCTCCAGCCAGTGCAACACCAGTGCAGAGCGTGGGTAAACGTCAGGTAGATGAGAGAAACCAGGACACAGGCAAACAACTCGCCAGGATTTGATCATCAGCTACTTACATAGAGGGGGTGAAAATTTCCTGCCCTCGGGGCATCAGCATTTTTCTGAGCTTCCCAAGCATTGTGCAGTTCAAGGAATACATTGAGAAGGAGCTCATTTGCATGAGAAAAATTATGAATAGTGTGGGAACCAGCGGTTGAAGAAAACCAGCAGACAAGACCATCCTAAGGGAGCGCAGAACATGAATAACAACAAAAAACAACCATATACAATCAGCCTCCCGTCACCCCCTCACTGGGATACTCTGCCCAGCTTCGGGACTGCTTATTCTCAGCTATAGGCATCTTCATTAATTAGTGCCCATCAGCACTGCAGCACGTGCAGACTCAAAGCATCTAGAACCCAGTAGATGTTAACACTCCCCATCAGCGGCACTGCAAGCTTATGCCTGTATCCTCCATTGTTTTCTAACTGTATCCTGCATTGCTTGCTCTGACTTCCTAAAGAAAAATCAAATTAACATCTAAGCTCATATATAAACCTGCAGCCTAGAGAAAAGAAGGCTGTGGGGAGACCTTAAAGCAGCTTCCAATCCTGAAAGGGGCTCCAGGAAAGCTTTGGAGGGGCTCTTGACCAGGGAGCGCAAGGACAGGCAAAGAGGATTTTAGCTATGATTTATAATCTAGGCAGCAATGCAAGGCTGTGGGAAGGAGCCTGGGAGAGGGAGGCAGGTCCCACAGACAGGGGGAAAAGGGCTTCAGCAGGAGGGATGGGGGTATCCTACCGCAGAGCAGGATTAAGACTCTGAACCCATCCTGAGAGCACAGCTACCTGCTCCACAAAAGAAAGACCCAAACACTCACCAGCTACAACGGGTCCCATCTGCATTAATTCCATGTGGGGCAAAGAGGTTGGTGCCCACCTGCAGTGAAGCCTTTTAAGCACAGCACCAATCCTAGCTCAACACCCTACACCTGCCCCTCTGGCTTTCTGATTCACCCTGCAGCAACCCAGCTGGCCCTACTGCTCCCTCCAAGCAGGGTCACGGCCCTCAGCACCTTTGGTGCAAATCCCCTCGTTCTTTGTAAGCTTTTTAATTGTTTAATACATGGGAAGGAAGATGTGCCAAACTCGCATGCACAGTAGAAACATTGCTCATATTCCTTCTGGCTTCTAAGGTTTGAAGTCCTGCAAACATCTCAAATATATCATAGAATCATCAGGTTGGAAAAGACCTCTGAGATCATCGAGTCCAACCATACCTGTCTGCCACTAAACTATACCCTTCAGTACCTCATCTACCTGCCTTTTAAACACCTGTAGGGATGGGGACCCAACAACCTCCCTAGGCAGCCTCTGCCAGTCCATATGTAAATATGCAAATAAATAAACACACGTCTCCTCTCAGGTCCCATTTCCCTGAGCTGTGTGCACAGGTGCCCTCAAACCCTTAAAAACATCACTGAGGGCATTGGGGAATGAATGTCAAGAGGAACATAGTGTCCCTCCACCAATCCCCTGCATCTTCCTCTTTGCAGCCTTGTTCAGAGACACCTTGAAATGGTTCGTAGGCTTCTGTGAATGCAGATGTTCATCGCAAAAATCTTCTTCCCCAAGCAGAGCTCGAGGGCTTCCCCAAGCCTTCCTCAAGGGCTCCACTGACCAAGGAGGAAAGGGATTTGCACTTTTTAAAGACCTCTTCCTTTATTTAGGTCCTTGAATCTCTATTAAAGTGACTTGAAATAATCTCAGAAGAACTGGGAGCAACGCCTTCTAACGACAAGAGAGAAGGCATGAACGATTTGCTCCCAGAGTTGTTGTTTGTGTTTATTTTTCAGCTCTCCCAGTTCCCTGTCTCCCTTGATGGGCTCCCGGGGTGAGCTGATCCCACAGTCAGAGGCTTGTTGAAGAGGTGAAAACATCAGATTTTTAATATAAGTGGTTTTCTCACTTCTGTTTGCCAGAGATTTTATTAAGTGTTAGGAAAATAAGCAAATTAAACCTCCCACTGGTTGCATTATAAATAGATCAGGCACTTGAACCCCTCCAGTTATTTGCAATTCGTTTCACGAAAAATAAGCTGACTTTCCGTCCTGATGTTCTTCCTGCAGAGTAAAGGAGGAGGAAGGTACAGCCCTTCAGTCCTGATTTGTAGTTTTCTCCTTCGATACACCTCCTGCCTCCCCTGCGAGCCTCTTCTGGCAGCTGGTAGAGACCCTTCCTCTCTGTGCACAAAGAGTTGTGCAACATGCGAGGTCTGCAGCACCTTCTGGAGGAGAATCCCCGCCCTGGCCAGCACCTCCTCCAGCAGCCACCTGTGTCCCTGCTCCCTCTGAGCATCTTCTCATCCCTGTGCCAACCCAGCCCCAGCTGAGCCCAGCCGCCTACAAACAGCGTCCCAGGGGCTTTGCAGGAGGCTTTTCTTTCCAGCTCAGCAGAGGAAAGACGATGCTTTCACTGCCCGCCGGCTCTCCCATCGTCCCACAGGGAGGTGAAAGGAAGCCACTGTTTATTAACAGAGGATCCAAATGGGAAAGAGCCACAGAAAGCAAACCGGAGTGAGGCGTGAATGCACCACGATAACCCTGCCTGAAAAACTTCGTTTGGAAAAAAGAAGCCAAAGTAAGAAAGAGAACTGTGTGAGCAGCACTGAGAAACTCTCAGAGAAGCACAATTTTTTCCTCATCTGACTTGATAGCTGTTCACTTTTGCGTTACCACCCTGTGAATCCAGCACACGCGTTCAGGTGATGTGATAAGGGCTGCTTTCATGGCATCGTTTCTTTGGCCGCTCTGCTTCCGTGAGCATTTGAACGCTCCAGCTCATAGGAGGGTTTCCTGCCTAGCCAAGGTACTTTGCTTTTTACCAGCAGCAAAAATCTCCCTTTCCCCCTCTTGAGGAAGACCCTTGAGCAGCCGAGGAGGCAGCGAGGTCAGCGAGCCCCGTGAGGGTCTCGCTCCAAACCCTCTGGCTTTGCCTGTGGCCGTGCCCACACCCAGAGGTGGGTGGCAGGAGACACTGGGCATCGGAGGAGCCAGAAATACAGTTAGGGAGAGGAAGTCCAAAAATAGCCGAGCTTTTCCTGTAAGTCTGAGTTATTTAGTTAATTCGTTGTTGTTGTTTTTGGTTTAGGGACTTCTTGGTTTTTTTCCACGCAATGACAGGGGAACCAGGAAAGGGAGACGCTTTGGGAAACAGGCAGGGGAATAAAAAGCCTTTCAAAGCAAAGAGAGGGTAAAAAGAGTAGGATTTAAGAGGAGCTATGTCAAGGATAGACCTTCCCCTACATACCTGTCAGACTTTAAATATGAAGAAAGAACAGAAACTGAGGACAGCCGGAGAACCTGCTGTCTTTAAGCTGAAAGAGGGGAGACTGAGATGAGATCTCAGGAAGAAATGTTTTCCTGTGAGGGTGGGGAGGCCCTGGCCCAGGCTGCCCAGAGAAGTCCTGGCTGCTTGGGATTGAGCATCACGTTGTAGCTACTGTTCACCTTCCACCTCCAGCCAAAGGACACGGGAAGGAGCTGAAGGAGGAGGGAGCAGCCTGTGCCACCCGAGGAAGCTAAGGGACCACCGAACGTCCTGACCCTGGATCCTACTGATGGGCTTATTGTGCAATTATTCCTCCTCTTGTAATCCTTCTTTGAAATATCCTGAGCCAATGACCCAGACAAGTCCCTGGCAGGACTGAGCGCACTGCAGCAGTTGGAGGAGAGCTCTCAGTGACTCTGGGACCTACTCCAACTGCCCTCACCTGCCCTCTACCGCAGGCCTGGGGTTTTAAGGCTTGTGCCCACTGTGGTGAGACGATGCCCAGGGACGCCCCGTGCCCTGTGCTCCAGCCTTGGGGATGCCGAGACCACCGGAGGGGAGACTGGTGTTGGGAAACTCCCCTTTCAAGTCATCTGCTGGCCTCCTAAAGGAACCTGTTTGGTTTTTTTTTTTTCTCAGTGAAAAAAAATAATGAATGTTTTGCAAGATCTGGGAGACAGAAACAATTGGGTCTGAAATCTGTACCTTCGGGGCAGCCGTGGTTTTCATATTTAGGTGTAACTTCCCTCAGAGAGCGCAGCTCAGCCTCCTGCACCCTTATGAATGAGGGCTCTTGAAGCATCCGGGACGGGAATCAGAGCTGCGAAGCTGGAAAAAAAAGGAAGTTTAAGTAAACACAGGGGTTTTTTTTCCCCTTAATGAAAGCCCCAAGTGTCCTAGTGGCAAAGCTGGTGCAGTGGGAGCCCCGCGCTGCTGTCTGGCCACGCGTGTGGGTGCTGCGGTCGCCCCCGTCCCACCTCCTCACCAGGGGAGAGGGGCCTGCGTGGCCTTGGGTGGCCGCGGGTGCTCCAGGGCACCCAAGGGAGCCGTCGCTGAGGCTGGCTCGCGGTGCAGGCTGAAAAGCAGCAGCAAAGGAGGCTTGTGTGATGGTGGCTGCTCCCTGCATTGCCATGGAAACACATCTGCTCCCTCCGCTTCCCTGCTCCCCGCCAAGGGAACAGCGGCAGCCCCACCAGCGTCAACACAGGCCCAAATCCCAACAAAACACCTTTTCACCGTCGCTCCGCAGGCCACAGCCCGCTCGTCACTCACTTCTCTACAAAGAGTTCGCCTCGCGCCTGCTGCCCTGCTCGCGGAAGGGCCACATCGAGTCATGGAACGGTCGGGTCTTGAATTTGAGCCTGAGAGGCTCTTGCTCAACACGCACAGCGCAGATCTAAAGAAGTGTGACCAGCAGGGTGAAGGAGGGGATTCTGCTTCTCTACTCCACTCTTGTGAGGCCCCACCTGGAGTCCTGCATCCAGCTCCGGAGCCCTCAGCACAGGGGGGACACGGAGCTGTTGGAGCGAGGCCAGAGGAGGCCACGGAGATGATCCGAGGGCTGGAGAACCTCTGCTATGAGGACAGGCTGAGAGAGTTGGGGTTGTTCAGCCTGGAGAAGGCTCCAGGGAGACCTCAGAGCAGCTTCTAGTGCTGAAAGGGGCTCCAGGAAAGCTGGGGAGGGGCTCTGGATCAGGGAGTGCAGGGATAGGATGAGGGGAATGGCTTTTAGCTGAAAGAGATGAGATCTTACAGAGAAATGTTTCCCTGTGAGGGTGGGGAGGCCCTGGCCCAGGCTGCCCAGAGCAGGGGTGGTTGCCCCATCCCTGGAGGGGTTCAAGGCCAGGCTGGATGGGGCTTGGAGCCCCTGATCCAGTGGGAGGTGTCCCTGCCCAGGGCAGGGGTGGCACTGGGTGGGCTTTGAGGTCCCTTCCCACCCAAACCACGCCATGGCTCTATTCTATGACTCTAAGATCCTGCCTGTATTTGCTTCTGGCCTTCGGCTTCCTAACGCTGTGCAGGGGATTACTTTGCTCAGTGGTTCTATTTGCAGCTTGTTCTGGACTTGTGAAAAATCCATTTACCTTCTAGCTGCAGCCAGCATCTTGTTCTTCAGGGTAACCCTGTGACTGTACTGAAGCTCTGTGCTCCTTTATTTGCTTTCTCCTCTCTGCTCACAGCAAGGAAACAGGATGGCCCAGCTTTGCCAAGATATTTTACTAAATAAATAGCACTGCAGGCAGCCTCCACAAGCCAGGCTCCCAGTGCCGCACGACCCCAGCTGGCAGGAGGCAAGGGTTACATTTAAATTCAATTTTAATTCAGCGAAACATCAGCACTTATTTACCACAGTCCATAAAATACATGAGACAAAGTACCTCCGACAGATGGATTAGTAGCCCTCTTAGTCCAGCAATGCAAAAGCACAGCAGATCGAGTCAGCGCATGTTCTGCAGCATCACACCGGGCTGCCAGCAGCACATGCACGAGCAAGAAACTCCTCGCAGAAACCTCTGAGCCTCTCAGTGCATCTGGCAGTCCGAACGTCCTTTGCCACGTCTGTTGTGTTCCTGGGGACCTTCCAGCTGCCCAGAGTAGCTGAGGGTCTGACTTCGTTGTGTGTGGCACGGTAAGGGGACACAAATACTCATGTCATAGAATTATAGAATCATGGGATGGTTTGGGTTGGAAGGGACCTCAAAGCCCATCCAGTCCCACCCCTGCCATGGGCAGGGACACCTCCCACTGGATCAGGGGCTCCAAGCCCCATCCAACCCGGCCTTGAACCCCTCCATGGTGTCCCATTTGGCCTGTTGATATCCAAATTCTTTTGAAGGAAGCACCATCTGGCCACCACTGTCCTCAACACCCATGCTGAAACATGCACCCTGGAAACATGCACCTGGCCACGGTTATAGCTGGGAATTTCACCCCGGCCAAGAGCTGCTAAACCCCACTGTCCATGGCGGTTGCACTCCTCGTGCTTATTGCATTTGTATTCTTACTGGAAGCACAACATCTGCACATGCTTGGGCCCCCTCTGATCTGGGAGAGGTGGAAGAACCCTTGCTCTGAAAGCCAGCACCATCTGAGGCCTGTCCGCCTGCAGACGGCCACGTGTGAGGACCCACCACAGCCCCACCAGCAGCCACAAGCAGCCTCAGGGCTTACCTGCCGGAGACAGAGCCATCAGCCACAGCCCAGAAACAACACAGACTATTTAGGGGTTTAAGGGACTGGTGGATGAAGTGCTGAGGGACATGGGTTAGTGATTGATGGGAATGGTTGGACTCGATGATCCGATGGGTCTTTTCCAACCTGGTTATTCCATGATTCTATGATTCTATAAGACAGTGATAAAAAAACCCACAGCCTTTCTGCCAGTACAAGCTCCATCAAACATGTGCCTGGAGCCAGAGAACTGGAATAAGGTCCTCTCGCTGGTCTGGGCTTCCTTCTGTTGAAGCTTTGGGGCCATTGCCATCCACCCTCCTGATCCCCGTCGAGATGGGGCATGTCCAGCCCAGGTCTGTCCTCTACACCCAGTGCTACAAACAGGAGTGAGATGAAGGGCAGGAGGCGTGATGGGAAGCTGGGATCTGCGCCTGGGTGGAGATGGACCTGCCTGGACCTGCCATGCTGAGCCGCCGTGCCAGCGGGACTCCAGCTGCCCGGCCGTGCCCTGGCGCTGCCCCAGAGGGGAGGAGGCCACAGGGCTCGTCCCTGCCCTCCCATCAGCCCTGCTCCAGCTCTGCTCTCCTGCAGAAGCCCCCGGGGGCTGCGCTTGCCTGCGCTTGCTGCTCATGGGGATGGAGGTGACAGTGGGGAGGACCCACAGCCTTGGCACGAGGGGTGTTTCTGAGGCAATCACAGATGAGAAAAAAAAGAGAAATGGGAACCTTTTCTACTTCATTTAAATCTTCAGGGCTTCATCTGTGCTCCAAAGCTGAAAAGAGAATAGATGTGTCATATGTCATGCCCAAGGTGGTTTCACCTTTGCCGTTGTTCCCATCCCGCTGGGTGCAGCCACGGGACTGTATCTCCTGTGGAGCCAGTGGGAAGGAGCAGGGCTGTGAGGAGCAGAACTGCTTTCTCAAGCTTTCCGTATCTTCACAGGGAACAGCCTGGAGGTTAAGAGCAGGTGCTGTCACCCAGGCTTCCTCTACTCCTCTGCGAGGCTCCAGGCCTTATCCAGAGGCAAAGCCGACTCCAGCTGCTGGGCTTGCCGCTCTTCTCCTCTCCCTGGGAGCACAAGGACCAGAGAGCAGCATTTCTTGCTCCACCGCTGCACAAGATCGCCTTGGTATAAAAAGTAAAACACATTACTGCTTCCAACTTAAGGATCCAGGGAAGCGAGGAAGATGCCCCATGCTAACTGCACGCAGCACGAGCCCATCGCCTCCGGCTGGGAGATTTCTCAGGTGTTAGGTTGGATGCAAGAGCTAAGAGCATCACTGCCCCTCGCAGCGCAGGCAGCCAATGGGGAGGCAGCAGCCCTTGAGCCCCTGGCCGTGCAGGAGCCCAGCATCCCCACACCCCCAGGGACGGAGCGATGGAGCAATGGAGCTGCTCCCACCGGGACGGCTTCTCCACTGGCAATCGAGCTGGTGACCAGAGCCAGGGGATGCAGGGAGGCGCGCAGGAAGCGAAATCAGGCGCCTATAAATCCTGTCAAGCCTAATGATGTTTTTGCAAGCAGAGTTTCCTGCCTTCCCTCCCAAGGGACCGAACCCAAAGATGGTTATGTCTGATCTTTAGGTAACCCAGAAACAACGTGTTTCCCAAACAAACAACCACATTGCAGTCTGACAGCGTTCATTACTATGAAAGAGTATTTTATTTCCATTTTCTCTGGGCGTACTTATATCAATGTAACACTAAGCAGGTCTGTTATATTAAGGTTCTTGCTACAGAATTAAGAAGTTTGTCCGTTTGGTTAAATCTCAACATTTTTTCTTGGCATTCCTTAAGGACTCATCATCACTTAAGCACAGGAATTAGTGAAAGTGCCAGAAATGTGCTATGAGCCTTGGAGCAGGTGCTTTTCCAACCAGAATTTGCCATAGCTGTTGGGCTGGCAAGAGGCAGGAGGTCAGCACAAACCTCTCCATCCTTAATTTGACAAAGGGGGAGACGCACAACTCCAGGTTTTGATCACAAAGCAGATTTGCTTTTCAGGCTTAAGGTACTATTAAGCTTTGATGCTTTCTTTGTCATCTCCACTTCCATTACCATGGAAGATGCATCTTATTTTTGAGCTATGATGCAAAATGCCTTGCCTATATCCCGGAATTTCTTACTTGTTAGGCACCTGCTTCAAGTCGGTAGTGATATAAACTCATACAAACAAAGTATTATCCACAAACTATCCATCCACTCCAAGTCAGATACTACGGGTCGCAGGGGTCTTGTATGCATTGCAGGAGAACATACGCACGAGCAGTACAGGAATCCCTGGGTAAATATGGCACTTGTACAGATTTTCCTGGATGTCATACAGAGTTAGGAAACAATCTTCCCTTAGCCGATGCATTTCTAAAACACTGTAATAAGGTTTGGGGCAATACACCCCGCAGACTAGCCAGTTAGAAGTTTAGAAAAGTCAGCAGTGCGGCTACCTGAGTTTGTTCCATTAAGTTGAAACAATTAACAGTAATGTGGTATCGTATCATTCGCTGCAGCCTGAGGGTTGCCGACCCTCAAGAGCCGTGCCACTAACCCTGCTATAGATAAACCAGCACAGCTCCCCGGGCACGGGCTCGGCAAGATGATACCTGACCCAGCCGCTCAGCACCTCCAAAGTGACTTATCCCACCTTCTCCTCGCCCAGAGCCTGGCTGCAGAGTCCTTGCTCCCTGCTGCTCGCACCTCGGTGTCCATCAGATCCTTTGGAGAGCTGATCCAGCAGAAAAATGCGTCCCTTTTTTTTACCAGCTTAGTGTTTCACTGGCTTAGAAAGTTGATTTGTCCTGCAGAAGGATGGGACCAGCACCAGATCAGTACAGGTACAAGAGAAGCAGCTGGAACGTGTCAGCAGGAATGGTGAGCGTGGGAGGAGGAGGAGGAGGGAGCTGCTGTTAGATTGACTGAGCTGTCTCAGCAGGCCAAACCCTTGGAGAAGATAGAGTTATTAGAACAAAAGTGCTCCGATCGGTATGGTTTATTCCTATCCAGGCAAATAAAGAGACACCAGCACAAGGCACTTCATCCTCATGTAACTGTGTCCTCATGAGGGGTTGCACTGGTACCATCGGTAACAAACCAACCTCCGTATCCCCTAAGTGACGTAGTTACAAAACCGGCGTGGAACGAGGCTCCAGCCTTCGCTTATGAGGTGTGCAGAACTTCCATTCAGAAAACAGGGCGCAAGCTACACATGAAACAGCATTAGACACAAAATAAATTAGGGATTCGGAACAGTACATCTAGGAATAGAAAGATCTTTTTAAAAAAAGTAATCCCGTATTTCAAATGTAAGTAAGAGAACTGTACAGCTCCACCAACTACTTGGACATTTTAAACAGTTTACATTCATCAGGGACAACAGCACTTTGGTTTACATAATTAGGTTAATATGAGCGATGAAACATTCCCTCACATTACATCCAAGTGAGATACATTTAGAATATATAACTGCCAAGCTGTTCCGTAAGAGCATTCCGTACACGAGTGAGGGGAGCTCTCACCACAGCTACACCAGCTGTAGGTCTTTAAAAGAACGAAAACCAACGCCTTTAAGCAAGCTTGCTTTGATTCCTTCATGCTTGACCCACTTCTGATTAATCACATGGATCTTCCCCAGAATGTAGCCAAGCGCGAAATATGAGTCTGCCTCGGCGCTGTGCGAGCCCACATACCGGACTGCAGAGCACACCCTGGATTAATGAGGAAATTCCCATTATGCCTTTGTTCCAAGCTCAAATTCAGCTTAACTGTAGCTCGAGACACGCAACGGCAGTTAGAAAACACTTCAGAACAACTGACCTGACAATTATAAACCAACTCTTTTACATAACTTTAAACACTCAGCAACTCGAGCTCTGCAATTTATGAACCACTGCCTCCTAGAGAAGTACTTAGTCCTAGATATCCCTAGGAAGCACTTATCCAGTGCCTGCATCCGACTCAAATAGGTGTTCTTGGATAGGATGAAGAGATCTCCCAGCAAAATTAGCTAGCGAGCAGCACTTGAGTTACCATACCTGCCAAACTTGCCTAAAGGAAAGCAAACGGCTGGATTAAACAAACAGCTGAACACGGCTTCAGAAGATAAAGTTCTCAACCTGATGCATAATCATTACAGATTATTACGTTGCTTTAAAAAGCAGACTTCTAACAGTATGATCTCCAAAGTAATTATCAGCTGGGAGATGAAAACCTAGCCTTCACCGGTGTCCTCTGGTAGGCCGAGCCTTCTGAGAAGCTCATGTATTCATTTAAGCTCATTTTCGTATATCTGCAAATATTCCTGCGCTGAGCTTGGTTCTGCGATACCTGAGCTCAATGCAGGAGCATATTTGATGCTGCTTCCTCGTCAGAAACTTTACAAACTAAACATGACTGCAGTTTTTCTGGGTCCCATTCCTGCCAGGAGCCAAGCACCCCTGTAGGGTGTGGAGTCAGGAGAGCAGAGGACACCTTCTCCCTTGCAGGACAGGGTGTTCAGAGGAGGACGGGGATTTGTCAAGACAGCGTTTCATCTCCCCAGGTTGACATTTCCAAGACAGTGAACTCACTGCACCCCTTCCACTCAAGTCAGCAGAAAACAGGCAGCCACGTCCCATGGCACTGTTTGGGAAATCTTCAACATGAGTCACTTTGGTCCTGACTCCTCCACGAATGGTGACCTTTTTCTTCCTGCACCTGAGAGGACATCACCGTCAGTGCCACCTGCTCGGCACAATGCCAAAAGGCTCCGAGGAGCTCCACATGTTCCCTCAGACCCAATAAAACACATAAAGAACTTTTGTACTTGCTTTGACCATTTGAGAAAACCACATCATAAACAGAAAAGCAGAGTCAATCCAGGTTTGATCTTGGTGGATGTTGAAGACCTACTGCCACTGAAGAAAAGAGGAAACAAGGCATTCAACACCTCCAGCACCACCCGTTGAAGACATTGTCGTAAGGGGTTAACAATAACCAGGAAGACAATATAATCATCTATTACAAATTATGCAACCCAAAGCATACAACTTCAACGTTATTCCCCTGTTGGGATTAGGCAAAGGAAAATAAAAAATCAGCAGATAAAACCATTTACTTTTACCAGTAAAAATTAAGTTACAGCCACCCTTGTTCTCAGGGCAAAACAAACTTAAAAAATATCTTAAAACGGTGAAAAAATACAAGAACATTTTATTTAAAAATATATGTACTCCTTACTCCAAATCAGTTTGTACAGAAACGGTTTGTTTGAAAAAGGAAAAAGTAATGACAAAGTAAATGCATATTTGGAGTATGCACTTTGTACAGCGTATTTGGTAGGAGCATTATTTCTGTAAATCTGAGCACAAGGAACCGAGTTATTCGGCTTTCATTTTTTCCCTGACATCAGAGGGCAACGTTTCAAACAAGGTGTCCTCTACAATGAAACCAGTCCGCTTCAGAGACCGACATTCGCCGAGCTCCGGCGGGAGGATTTCAAAGTGATTGTCTTTAATATCCAAGTGGGAGAGGACCCCCAAATTACCGATTTTAGGCGAAAGGACCGACAAGTTATTTTGCCCAATTTTTAGGGTCTTAAGTTTTTTGCAGAAGTACAGTTCATCTGGCACACTCTCCACTTTGTTGCACGTGATGGAGAAGTACTGTAAACTCTGCAGAACTCCTATTTCAGGTGGGATAAAGCGAATGTCATTGTAAGACAAATCCAAATATCTGATTTTGTTGCATAGGAAAAGGTGGGATGGAAGAACCTCTATTTTGTTGTGGCTGAAGGAAAGCCGCTCGAGACTGGTGAGTTTCTTTATATGTTCTGGGATGTACGTGATGCTGTTGTACCACAGCTTTAGGATTGTCAGTTTTCGCAGGTGCTGAAAACTTACTATTTCTTCGATGGATTTGAGGTTGTTTTCCTTTAGATCCAATTCCTGAAGACAGACGAGGCTGAAGACCGCATGAGGTATGCGTTCTAAATCACAATGGACCAATTCCAGCTGTGTCAGGTTGACCATCTTCTTCAGGCTGTTGAGCATTACTAACTTAGTGCCATCGTTATGGATGCACAATTTTTGCAGGTGACTTGAAACATCGGCTGCAGATTGTGGGATTTTGGACAAATTACTTTTTATGTAAAGAACTTTAAGGCTTTTAAGCTCCCGAAAAGACTCCAGTGTAATGTTTTTGGAAATATCGTGACTCAGGGAGCCAATTAAATAGAGCTCTTCCAAATTTCTGAGGCCGTACATCCAGTGTGGAAGTTCCCTGATGTCATCAAACTTGACGCTCAAGATCTTGAGGTTCCGTTTCAGGAAATTCAACGCAGTGCTGTGGACCTTCACGGTGCACTGGTGCAATGAGAGCTCTTGGAGATTTTCCAACTGTGCAATGGTTGCTGGTATCATTACGTTATTAATTATTTCAAGTTTTAACGACTGCAGCTCAATAATTCCAAAAACCGTGTCTGGTAGTCCAGAGAGCATGAAAAGCTGTAGCTCCTTATGGTTATGGGAGTTCGTCTGTATCCTCTGTCGCAGTTTATCCTCAGTCCACTCGTTGTTCAGGTTCATCTGTTTCAGCTTATTTTCACTGACTTCCGACAGGAAGACAGCAAACCTCTTGGAATAGAGGGGATCGTACTGATCGATCATATGGAGCATAAAAGCAAAGTCATTCTTGACATCTGGGATATCATTAATTCCCGTCTCCTGCCGAACGTATTCAAAGGAATACTCTTTCAGTGAGCGGTAGAACAGCCAGTACAGGGTATAAAGGCATGTGAGGCCGTAGATGCTCACAAAGCACAGGTAGCAGTAGGAAAGTTTAGAGAACAGATGTGCCATCGTGTGATTACAGCAGAAATTCTTATATCCCGTCATGTCTTCAATGTCCACATTACAGTCTACTGTAAAATTAACTTCTGAGACAAGCGCCGTGTTGTAAGCAATAATAAAAAGGAACTTAATTACCTTAAGTACAGTCTGGCGAACGTACATGACGTAGAGTATATCACCCTCCTCGACGTGCAGCCTGAATTTCTTCACCTTTTCAAACAGCGCTTTGGCCTGTTCACCTTCCTTCTTATCTAATGCCCCAGGCGTTCCCTTGTCCACGACCAGCTTCTCAGGGATGGATTTTAAAGACTGGGTCTTGACCAAAGTGCCTTCAGTGGTTGTCTGGATAGTGTTAGACTTGTTTATGTTGTTCTTCCTGTTATCCTTCTCTTCAGAGTCTTCTCCTGACACTTCGGATAAGGCTCTCGTTGTCCAGGGGGAATCAAAACATTTCCCAAGGATTGAAATGAAGTGTTCGATTTTAGAGCTCGACCCAGGGAATTTGAACCAAAAGTTACTACACAGCATGAAGACCAGGGTGTGGATAAGGACGAGGTAAGGGAAGTACTTGGCGTACCAGTGCAGGGCACGCTCATAGCACACCTGGTTTATAAAGCTGTACTGCTGCAGGTCCAGGTCAGTCTTCAGTCCTTTCATTTCAACTGTATCTGGAGGGGTGGGTGGCTTGGCTGGAGGAAGAGAGGTCGTATCTGGGATTGCGTTAAACGCATTTGAACTATTATATTGGTTCTGGCAAGGCTGGATGCGCTTTGGAAGGCATATTATCTTGTCTTGCATGACCTGGAACACAAAAAAAGTTATCTTTTAAACTGATATACAGTGGTGGCAGCACCAATGGGTCACTGTCCTTGGAGCTCCTCCAGGCATTCCTCCCCAGACCCTGGCACTTGGCCACACAGGCTGGGCTATCATGATTATTATTATTATTCCCAACAAGACACATGTTCTACATGCCAAGAACTAGGTCCCCCCTGTCCATCTATGGTGAGCTTTCCATTTGAATAAGATGATGGTGAGATAATCCAGAACAAGGAAAAGTCTGGATAATGCTTCCAGGGAAGACCAGACACCTCCTGCATTGCTCTCGCTGGAGATAGACTGCTCTTGCCAGGTCACTTACCCTGGCTACGTGACATCCACAGACAGCTTCAGCTTGAAAGCAGCGTAACTGGATTCATGCGGCTGTAAACTCACTGTGATGTCTTATCACAGAAAACAGCTGACAAAGAGCTACTGTAGGCATATCTATGCTGGAACATTATTAATCTTCTGTCTTAACAAGGACAGATAGGGATAATGGAGAATTGGCATCATTTGTGTGCATGGACATCATTTTTATTCAGTTTCTCATACGTATACATAGAGTCCTCACACCACACACCTGGAAGGAGAAAGCAGCTCTGTCCTTCTGCCCACGAGTCTGTCCATAATTCAAAAACAATAAAGCAACTGTCTTAATTTGGGCTGGCCATCCACGCTGGCAAACTGAGGTCAGGGTGCATTTAGGGACCCATCGCCTTTGGTTTAACTCGAGATAACAGTCTGAGCTCAGCGCAAGGCTCCCAAGAGCCTGAATGTAAAATGCTAATCTGTGTGACAAACCAGGGAGCTCTGTTATGTGCCCTGGGTGACAACTCGGGATTAGCCCAGACTAAGAACATGCTTGTAGTGAAGAGGTGTCCTTTGACACGATGGTTGTTGAAAGCTCTAAACACAGGGTATGTGACAAGAGCTACCCAGATCAGACCCTCCTTGATGATCCACCCTGGTGCAGAGGGATGCTGAGTTAAGACCACGTGCATTTTGAACAACATCACTGCCATAAGTGTTGACACATCGAAACCTCCAGCAGTTGATCTTTGCCTGTAGAAGTACATTCCGATACATAGGAGAAATTTGGGACATAGTATGTGAAACCCTTGGCTGGTGAAAGTGAGCAAACTCTGATGAAATGACAGCTCTGCCTGTGTGTCCCTTTAGCTCCATTTCTAAGTCATGTCAAGAAACATGAGATCCATGTTTCAACAAGTATTATAACTTTCTATTTTTGCGGAGTGCATCCCAAACAGTACTTTCCATTGCTTTTCAGACTTCGGCTCTTCAGCTAAATGTAACAGTGAGTGACAGTAATGTCTACTGTTTACATGTGAGCATCCTCACAGATGCTTGGGAATGGAAGAGACATAATACAAGTTGTGGGTGACGTTAACAAAATAAGCACAGTCATTTCAAATCCCATTGAAGCATAAAACCAGAAAGAATATCAACATAAAGAAAAACAGAAATTACAAAAGTACATTTTCTAAACAGAAAGACAGTAACAAAAAAGAACTTAAGTCAACCATCTGTTTTGTTACAGTGAATTGTGGTAAAAACAGGCATTCAGGCACAAGCCAAACCAACAGCTCTTATCTGAGCTGGCATCACTCCATCAACTCTAGCACAACCGCTGATTTACAGCTGGTAAAAGTCTGCTCTGGGTTATCTGATGTTGCTACCTAAACAGCTTTAATTCTGGGACCAGCAAATGTTTACTTTGTTCCCAGTGAACCCAAGAGATAAAAGATGTGACACCATCTTTCCACAGACCTTCCTTTCCTCATTTGTGGCGTTCTTTCAGCATCCCCGAGCACCCGCCTTGCCTCCGTCCCATTTGATTTACCTGTAACGTGCACCCAAACACACCGATCATCAGCATGGCGACCGAGAGATAGTCCGTGAACACATCCCACCAGGGCTTCAGCACCCTGAACGCCGGCTGCTGCTCCGAGAACTGCCGGAACTCGGTCACGGGAATCATCGTCCTGCAAAAGAGCAAGGCCAGCACTCAGCCTCCTGCAGCTCATACCCACCCTGTCTATGCAAGACAGGACTTCTGCGAGGTTTGAAAAAATCTGGAAAGGAGAAGCCCAAGATGTGGCATAAAAGTTCCCAGCTAGCGCCCAAGCGGTCCCTCTGACACCACGCGTCGGAAGAGGGATGCTCGGGCTGCAGCTCCCGCGAGAAGAGAAAGCAGGACCAGGGTACCATCCATGCAGACAGGCTAATCCCTTAGAATCAGGGAATCATAGAATCATTAAAGTTCGAAAAGACCTCTGAGCTCATCCAATCCAGCTGCCAGCCCAACCCCACCGTGCTGACAAAACCATGTCTCCAGTACTACACTTACACACTTTCTGAACTCCTCCACGGATGGAGACTCCACCACTGCCCTGGGCAGCCTCTGCCAGGGCTTCATCACTCTTTAGGTTAACATCTTTTCAGTTTATCTTCAACATAAACCTCCCCTGGCACAACTTGAGGCTGTTTTCTCTCTTCCCAGTGCTTTTTTCTTGGGAGAAGAGACCAACACCCACCTCACGACAACCTCCTTTCTGGGAGCTGCAGAGAGCAATGAGGTCTCCCCTCAGGCTCCTCTTCACCAGACTAAACAACCCCAGGTCCCTCAGCTGCCTCTCATAACCCTTGTTCTCCAGCCCCTTCCCCAGCTCCCTTCCCTTCTCTGGACACGCTCCAGCCCCTCAATGTCCTTCTTGTTCTCAGGGGCCCAAAACTGAACCCAGGATTCAAGGTAGGGCCTCACCAGCACTGAGTCCAGGGCGACAATCCCTTCCCTGCTCCTGCTGGCCAGACTACGGCAGATCCAAGCCAGGATGCTGGGCCACCGTGGCTCGTGTTCAGCCGCTGTCAACGAACACCCTAGGTCCTTTCCTGCCAGGCAGCTTTCCAGACACTCTTCCCTTTCAGACTCACCTGATGGGTCAACGAGACCTTCTCAAACCTTGAAAAATCAGCTAATGCTGTGGATACTTGAGACATTTGGCTTCATACACATCAGTTTTGATCTAAAACTCTTGCCCTGTGCTCAGATTTCAAAGGCCCTTTGAGCTATTGTTTCTCATTCACTTCCATGTTACTCGTGGTGGTTTCATGGATGCTTTGGAATATTTGTGTGCACATTCACCACAGTTTTGAATTGTCTGTGTTTTGTGTGCGAGTTGATAAAGTGCTTTAGCTAAGCAAAACTACAAGCAGATCAAGGGCTTTATCTTCACCTCAGATGCCGAGGCTTACATCACCACCTCCTCCGAAAAATGAGCTAACACTCGAGCAAGTCCAGGCAGAGCCATGGGTTTTCAGGCCAACAGCACATTGTGTAACTGAATCCCTGACACAAAACCAGCACCGAAACTCCCCGGGAAGTTAGGATGGATAGATAAACTCGCATGGGAATGGAACGAAAACACTCCCAAGAGCTATTAGCGAAATTTTTCCTTTAACTAATGTTGTAAATGCTCACCACAATCATTTCATATCAAAGAGTCTGCAATCCTGGTGCAGCTGAGCACTGGGACCCAGCAGGGTGGGTTTGGTGCATCCAGCCGTGCACTCCCTTAGCAAAAACGCACACTTGCTGATCCGTGGACTTAAGGGATTCAGTTTGTTCAGAATGAGGGATCCAGCAGGGGAGGATTCAGGCTGCAATTCATCACAAGGTTACGGCCACCCCAAGAATTGATAACCCACTCCCACTACACCAGCCACACTCGAGTGGAAAGATGCTCAGCTCAACACCTCAGGGACTGCTTGCCCAGCTGAGCCTCCGGAGGTACGACAGCCTCCAAAGGCACGAGGCGATGTGTTTTTAATGAACTTGGGCTGGTGGCTAAACTGCAGCTTTGCAGCTTTCTGAGTGGGGAGCATAAAAACTTCTTAATGCTTAGCACAAAAACTTCTTAACCCTTGCTTCCCACATGCCCTCTCCTCTTGCAACCCTTCCCTGTTGCTTTAAGCACCACTTGGCCAAGCAGGAGAACCCCAGAACCCCTCTTGCCCCTCTGGAAGCTGTCCCCAGATACGTGCCACAATGCCCGATGGAATCGCACACACCGCTCGCACGGCTGGCGATCCCCAAGAGGGAGGAAGCTGCCCTCTGCAGCACTTCCAAATTAATAGTCCATCAGTGCAAACGACGGCAACGCAAGCCTGACTCCGCACAGTTGCACCCACACCAACAGGCCTGGATCTCTGCAGCCACAGTGAGGGAAGGCAGCACTCGTTATTAACTTACCCATAGCCAGGAGCCACAGCTCTGGGTTTTATGTGATCACAAATGCTCGGCAGACCCACCTGGGAAGACGCACCTCTACAGCAGGGAACAGCTCAGGTAGCTGCTGGGACCAACCTTAGCTGCCTTCCACTTTAGTTTTAGAAATACTAGTGGACAAAATGAATCTCATAAATTAGAGGTGCCCCACGTGGCGTTAGGTACATGCCCAGCACTCCTGTAGCCAAACCCAGGGTGAGGAATCCCTCCACCAGCAGCTTCCAGCAGCGCCTGAGCTGGAGAACATCACACACTGATATCTCTTCTGTCTCACTGCCATTGATAAGGAATTCCCCTCCGCTCTTTTATTATCACAAAACATGTAGGTGACTGGCAATAGCGACTGGTGAGCTTTCAAAAATGAGTTTTCTATCAAGCATTGAAAAACATGGAAAATTCTCCAAGGAATACACTAATACAAACATCAGCTCCTCGGTTGCCATGCAACAGTCCTGCTCAAAGCTCTGTAACACCTATACCACCCTCAGTTTAGGTTCTGAGGCCAGTTAGCTGGCTGGAATACCTATCAATGTTAAGAATATCTTACTTAAGAATACCTACCAATGCTTTCTTCTCCCTCTCTTTAACAATGGCTTATGGATTCTTTTTAAATCTTCTGATGCCACAGCCGCTCGGGGTTGTTTGTAAGGTTTTTTCCAAAGGTACAGACAACTGGAGGGTCAGAGAAGACCCAATCCTGTTTCCTGCCGTGGAGACGCTTGAGAAAACCCACACGCTCGTGTGCGCCAAACCACGTGGAGCCCCAGCTCTGGCTGGCACTAAGCAACTCCGCGGATCCGAGCCACGGCGTTCTGAAAGTTGGCAGCACTGAAACAGGGGCCGTGTCTGACAGCAGACGGGACTGGAAACTGCCCTGCAAATCACCAGGCAGGGACAGCTTTCAAGACCAAAAATTAATTGCATTCAATGGGTTCCACTCTGTATTTTTAGGGGCCTTGGTTGCATTCTCCCTTTGCTTTATTTCTTCTTAGTGCCGCATGGGGAATTCGGATGAAGGCACCACAACTCCACGCTGCTCTGCTCCCTCGTTCCCTTTGGAGGCTGCCGTGTGCACAGTGTGCCTGCTCACTAGCAGAGGGCACACCCTGGTACCCCAGTGGATGGACCAAGCAGAGGCAGACCTGCACATCGAAAGCCTCTCCGAGCTTGCTAGAAAACCCACCTGTGAGTGGAAGGCTTGCAGTCCAACACCAGACACCAAACTATCTGACACTTATGCTCCTTATGGTTGAAAAAGAAAACAGATGCTACTGAATGATGGCAACGATACCACACGTAGTAATGGCAAATACACCAACAACGGCTAATGACAGGAGATATTTTTTAACCTCAGAAGAAACACATTCACAAGAAGCTTTAAATGGAGACTGGATGTGAAGAAGTGGGATCACTGTTTTCTAGCACCCTCTGGAGAAACCCTATTGCTTCTCCCCTTGCTGCGCCAGCATTAAAGAGAAAATGCTGGAAAGAAGTAGCAAGCGATAGGATGAGAGGAAATGGCTTCAAGTTGTGCCAGGGGACAGTTAGATTGAATATTAGGAAAAATTTCTTTAATGATAGTGGTGAAGCCCTGGCAGAGGCTGCCCAGGACAGTGGTGGAGCCTCTGTCCCTGGAGGGGTTCAAAAAGTGTGTAGACATCCCGTGACCCAGATGACTGCTCTACGCAGTGGCTCCAAAGTCTCAGAAAGGCACAGCAGGTCCTGTGGCTCAGAGCAATCCTGCAAACCCACCCCTGGCTGTGGCTGGAGCTCAGCTCTCCCCCACTGCGACCACCAGGCTCATTTATAACCACACACAAACCTGGTCTGTACAAAATAAAGCGATTCAGTTAGTCACTAATATAAATAAACCCAACCAGAGATGCTAAAAAGTCACATTGCACCCCAAATCACAGCAGCCTGGGACAGCACACCGGCTTCTGCAGATCCTTGTCTCTGCTTGTAACAAGGAGATAAAAGAAAAGCAGGTCACGATTTCAGCTGGGGAAAACGAAGACAGCGTTACTAATTTCAGTTTTTACTCATGTCCAAAACGCTGTTTAATGTCGCAATACATTGTAGCTGAAATGTGGCGTCTGATTCATGTTAAATACTATTCTAACCTACTTTAGGAAACACTGAATTCTAAATACTGGATAATTTTTTCAATTAAAATCAGACCTCGTTCTCTGTTTTTCTCTCATGCATTTCTAATAATCCTCAGCCTCTAGAGAAAAGGAAACCACACATGAGATAAATCATCTGGTATTCAGCTGCCAGAAGGAAATAAAAAAGGAACTTGGATTAAAAATAAGTTGTACCGGCTGTTAAACAGCGCTGCAGAAAAGAGCTGAGGGTTTGCCAGATTAAATAAAAAACAAACAAAAAAACCCCCAAACCGAGGGGAGAGAAACTAGTAGGGGTTTTTATTGTTCATAAAATCACAGAATCATAGAATAGTTTGGGTTGGAAGGGACCTGAAAGATTATCCAGTTCCAACCACTTTGTGATGGGCAGGGACACCTCCCACTAGATCAGGGTGCTCATTTTTTTTATTTATTTATTGTTTTAAAATCTCTAGGAAATATAGAAAACTTGATGAGTGAAAGGAACACACTACAATAAAACAAGATACTGGAATCCAGGCACAAGGGAGGCGTGATATTCACTCCAGTAGGAAAATCGACCACAGGGATGAGTGTGCAGGGATGACAGGAACAAGACACAACGACTTAATGTGACCTAAAAGAACGGAGGAGAATAAATAGAACCAAGTCAGAGAGAAAAGTACTGGAAACAAATCAGACCTAAAAGATCAAGAGATTGAATCAAAGGATGATTGTGAAACGGCCGCACTGGGGAGTGAATCGGCTCCTCAGCCATCGGCCTTCATCAGAGGGAATAAAGGAAAGCAGTGGGACGGTTCTGAAGGAACAACGGCTCCTGCCAGGGCAGCTCAAGGGAAAAATGAGCGTGTTCTACAAACCGGGCACCCGCGTGACTGTGTGCTGCAGAAAAAAAAGGAAACTAATTCATTAAGTTCCTGCCCGCTGGCAGCTCACGGGACGCGCGGGCAGCAGCCGGGGGCACAGAGATGCAGAGGAGCACAGCTCCCAGCTCCAGCCGTGGCTGTCCTCCCCGCAGAGCCACAGCAGCCCTCCCTATGCTGGAGCCCCACAGATGAGCCCCAGCCTCGGCGAGCTGCTCCCCACCTCGTGTCCCCTCAGACTCCATCACCTGCCTTGTGGCATCACGCGAGGGACCCAGGTCAGAGACTGGGCCACCGCGCCAGGAAGGTGAACGCTTGGGACGCACCAGTTTATACACTCAACCTGTCTGAGATGTGTATGATACATCCCCTCATCGAGCTGTGTCCATCCTGCATCTCAGGAGATGCTTTACAATGAAAAAAATACATTAACACTCAGAGAAGAGCCCCAAACAAACCCACTCTGCTGCCGGAGCACGCTGGTGTGACCACACTGTGCCGCCTCACATCAGCACCCGCGGCACAGCTTGTAGAGACACTGCGACCACAAAAAGTACAGGCAGAAGTAACCAGGAGGCCCTGCCTTCACAGCATCATTAAGGTTGGAAAAGACCTCCAAGCTCATCCAGTACAACCGTCAGCCCAACCCCATTACGCCCACTAAACCGTGTCCCCAGGTGCCACAGCCACACACTCATTGAACCATCCAGGGATGGAGACTCCACCACTCTGTTAATAAAGACATTCTTCCTAATACCCAGTCTACCCCTTCCTCTCATCCCATCGCTTGTTCATCCCGCCTGCAGCAGGTTTGCTCTCTCCTCCCCCAGGCAGACCCCTTGCAGTATAATCGGGGCCCTGGGCAGGCAATTAACATCCATGACTTATTGGTTCAGTAGGGTCCGGGTATGAATAACAGAACAGAGGAAAAGAGAAGGAACGTAGCAGGAGAGAGACGGCACTGCAGAAATACCTGCTGTAGGTGACCCTGCTTTAGCAGGGGGGTTGGACTGGATGAGCTCCAGAGGTCCCTTCCCAGCCTGACCAAGCTGGTGTGCTGTGAAATAGTGATGTTTACAACTAGAAAGGATAAAAAGTAGGTGAGAGTTCTTAAGCTGACCAGAAAACATGTTTACATGATCAGCCAGCCAAGATGTAACATCACTTACGAGGACAAGCTGAGAGAGATGAGGTTGTTCAGCCTGGAGAAGAGAAGGCTCCAGAGAGACCTTAGAGCAGCTTCCAGTGCTTGAAAGGGGCTCCAGGAGAGCTGGGGAGGGGCTCTGGATCAGGGAGTGCAGGGATCAGACGAGGGGGAATGGTTTTCATCTGAAAGAGGAGAGATTGAGATGAGATCTTAGGGAGGGTTTTGCTGTGAGGGTGGGGAGACCCTGGCCCAGGCTGCCCAGAGCAGGGGTGGCTGCCCCATCCCTGGAGGGGTTCAAGGCCAGGCTGGATGGGGCTTGGAGCCCCTGAGCCAGTGGGAGGTGTCCCTGCCCATGGCAGGGGTGGCACTGGATGGGCTTTGAGGTCCCTTCCAACCCAAATCATTCCATGATTCTTTGATTCTACAACATTGCACCAACCTCCCTCAGACACAGGATCAGCACCAGCACCTCCTGAGAGTGGCACTGACTCCTACCAAGTCCCTGATGCTCTGGACACGGCCCTGACCCCGCAAAAGGGAAGGAGATCTCCCCTTGGCACGAGGGTCCCTGGGCTGGTGGCCACAGGGTCACAACCGCAGCCTGTCTGACTGCGCCAGGAAGGGTCAAGGAGAAGTTCTCAGGAGACAATTCAGGCTGGGACTGCTCGGTCTTTCAAGTCAGATATCTATTGAAAGGAGAAAGGAGAAAGTGCTGGGCCAGGCAAAACCCGCCCCCCCAGCTCTTTTAAACCATACCGCATGTGTAAGGATAAATGATGAAATGCCTTTTGGGAATAGCGCTGCAAGGAGGCCTCTGGGTTGGTTCTCATACATGATTTATTGCATATTCATCTTCATTAAAGGAACAGAGCACAGCACACACTTAACGCGCACGGAGCCTGTGACCCGAGCAGAGCCCGAGCTCCGCGGGCTGGAGCTGCACCCCAGTGGGTTTTGCTCTACACAGGACCTGGCTCTGCACACCCTGGACACGGCAGCCACTGTCCTGGGCTCTAAACATTTGTCACCCTGCCTAAACACCATAAGGTCACTTTTCAGGTGGTTCTGTGCTGTCTGGCCTCAGCTGCCTCGGGCCAGGAGCTGAAGTTAAGCTGAAGTGCTGCTCCGCACTGAGCCTGGGCTGCACCAACAAGCAGGACTGTGCATTCTTATTGGGAACAGCACACTGAAACAGTTAAAAAAGCAGAGATATGGGAGTTCTGCAGTCACGTTAGAATCACAGAAGGCTTTGGGGACCTTTACAGGTCACCCAGCCCAACACCCTGCAGGAGCAAGGACACCTCCCACTGGATCAGGTTGCTCAGAGCCCCATCCAGCCTAGCCTTGGATGTTCTAGGATGGGGCAGTGACCACCTCCCTGGGCACTCTGGACCGAGGCCTCACCACCCTCACTGTAAAAGATGCCTTCCTTATACCTAGTCTGAATCTCCCCTCCCTCAGTTTAAAACCATTCCTCCTTGTCCTGTCACAACAGTCCTGGCTAAAACGGTTCATAGAATCATAGAATCACAGAATAACCAGGTTGGAAGAGACCCATCGGATCATCGAGTCCAACCATTCCTATCAAACACTAAACCATTCTCCTTAGCACCTCACGGGGATGTATCCTTAAATACCCAGTTTAAACCCACCAATCTAGGCAGGGTCCCAGGGCTCAGGGCCACAGCCCCTCCAGCCAGGGACGGCACCGAAATGGCTCACTCCTTCCATCACCAGTCTTAGCTTCTCCTGACGATGGCTTTGCCACATTTGTATTTGCGGGTGCAGTGGGGCCCCTGAAATGATTATAAGGACAAAACTGCCCACTTGAAAGCAAAATTCGGATGAAGATCACACCAGCCATCGCTCCAGCCATTTCTATTCATCGAAACAAGCTTAGGGGAACAACACTGAACTGTGAAAACTATGGGTCTTGTGGTCTTCTTATATTCAACTTTCAGACCCCCACATCCCAAGATTTCACCTGTGGATCAGAGACGCACTTCTCAGCAGCTGCCCGCAGCCGGCGGATTTATCAGCCTTTAGGGACGGCGGGTTTGCAGCAGCCTTTGATCTCAGTCATCCCCAGCGCGCCCAGGAGCCCCTCGCAGCGCGTGCCCGTGCTGGCATCGCCCATCGCAGATAACCACCCTGCTTCCCTTCATCACCCGACTGGAACAGGACTAAAAGTGGACCCAGGGACAAGGCACCGAGTCTGGAAAACCGAGATTAGACTGAGGGGGGAATAAAATGATAAGGGCTGAAATTAGCAACTCATAATTCCCAGGGGGTGATGTTCCACGCTTATCTCTTCACACACACACTGTAGGGCAGTGAAATAACATCTGAACTACCCTGATGCTGGCATTGGGAAATATCGTGCTGTATGTTGGCATGACCAAAACATCCAGCATTGTAGGAAGTGCAGGTGCGTGCTCAGTCCCCAGGTAACAGATGGTAACACCTCTGCTCCCATCGGCTCCCTGTATTTGAGGCATTCCAGGGACCAGTGTCCCTGCCAGGCTTTACAGCCAGGGATGTTTCCTGTAATAGAAATTATTAAAAAAACCCAAACTATCACATTTTGGTTGGAAAAGCTACTTGGAATGCTAGCTATTTGGGAGCACTGTAAAAAAAAAAGTCACCGCTTTTTCCAACGTGACGAGTTCTGTTGATTCTAACAGAGATTTTCATAGGAAGAAACATCATCATCCTGGAGTAAGAAACACAAACAAATGATGATGATGCTTAAACATAAATCCCACTAAGGAACTGCAAAGGTATTAAAAACAAACCATTTATATCCAAATAATTGTTGTTAAAAGTCAATGTTTACTGTATTTCAAACAAACTACTTGGAATTCATCTTCTTGGGGCTGAGGCTGGTGATGAAATGTGTCATAGAATCATGGAATGCTTTGGGATGGACCTTTACAGCTCATCCAGCCCAACCCCCTGCAGGAGCAGGGACAACTTTAATTCCATCAGGTTGCTCAGAGCCCCAGCCAACCTTACCTTGGATGTTCCAGGGATGGGGCCCCCACTGCCTCCCTGGGCAACTTGGGCCAGTGCCTCACCAGAAATTCCCAAAGGAACAAGACAGCGTGAGTCAGGAGTCCCCACGGGGGCTCGCCTGCGGGGCCCCGGGCTCCTGTTCTGGGCACGCCACATCACCCTGCCAAGCTGCTGCTTCTCCAGCTGCAAAATAGAAAGGTACCTACTCTCTCTGCTACCTTTGGTGGGAAATACTAATTAATAGTGCTGCAAAATCATAACATGCTGCTGCTTTCTCCAGTTTTCCACAACGATTGAGTGCAAACGGATAGCGTGCCAAAATTTCCCTGCAAAGCCACTGGAGTTAATTTGATTTCATAGCACTCATCAGCAAAATTATGTCACAGTCAGTATTGGTCTGCAGTCTGGGGAACTGACAAAACGGATTGAGAGCAGCCCTGAGGAGAAGGATTTGGGAGTGGTGGTGGATGAGAAGCTCAACACAAGCCAGCAATATGCACTTGAAGCCCAGAAACCAGCCGTGTCTTGGGCTGCACCCTGAGCAGTGGGAGCAGCAGGGAGAGAGAGGATCCTGCCCCTCTGCTCTGCTCTGGGAAACCCACCTGGAGCCTGCATCCAGCTCTGGAGTCCTCAGCACAGGGAGGACATGGAGCTGTTGGAGCGAGTCCAGAGGAGACCACGGAGATGATCCGAGGGCTGGAGCCCCTCTGCTATGAGGACAGGCTGAGAGAGTTGGGGTTGTTCAGCCTGGAGAAGAGAAGGCTCCAGAGAGACTTTAGAGCAGCTTCCAGGACTGAAAGGGCCTGCAGGCAAGCTGGGAGGGGCTCCTGATCAGGGAGGGCAAGGACATGATGAGGGGTAACAGTTTTCAGCTGCAAGAGGGGAGATTGAGGTGAGATCTTAGAAGAAATGTTTTGCTGTGAGGGTGGGGAAGCCCTGGCCCAGGCTGCCCAGAGCAGGGGTGGCTGCCCCATCCCTGGAGGTGGCCAAGGCCAGGCTGGAGGATCCAGCAGGAGGTGTCCCTGCCACCCAAACCCCGGCACAGCCACAACCCAGCCAGCAGAAAGCTGCCCTCCATCACACCATCTGCCACAACTGAGCATCCCCAGGGCCCTGGCTCTGCAAGTCCACAACCATGGGCAAGACTCCAACAAATCACCGGGGATTTAGTCGCTTGAGAAGACTGAAAAGGGTGCAACTTCCAGGAACCAGCTGAACACTGAGTCCTTTTCCACTCCTACCGCTCTGAGCTACCAAGCCCCACGCTGCGAGCACCCAGCGTACGTTTGGGCTCAGGCTGCCTCTCTGCGTGGTTTCAGAGGAGCCGTGAATCCCCTGCCCCGCTGCCGACGCTGTCACCACCACCCGCCACGGCAGGGGAAGCTCAAAGACCTCAATCCAGAACTTGGAGGAGACAGAAGAGACATAAAGAGGAGACAGAAGGGACGTAAAGGGGAAGCAACTTTAATAAAATGCATTTCAAAATACATGGTGCAATTTCCACCTACACGTGCAGTAAGTGCCTCCTTGGCGACGGATCCCAGACAATAACCTTGTTTGTTTTAACTGAGTCACAGTACTTCTTCACGTATTACACACCAAAAAGACTTCCCATTGTCAGCAGCAATTTGACTTTGACTTGGTTGGACTGAAGACAAAAAGCTGTTCAGGGGCAGATCCTACCAGATAAAGGCTCAGAGAAACCCACAGGAGTTCTTTCTGTACCTGGCACATCGGCTGTGGGGAGATCTGGCTCTGCCGAGCTATTTGTCCAAATCTAAAGAGGAGAACGCTCTACGCATTTCCATGTCAAAGACCACTTCAAAAGCATGACGCGCCATTTCTCAGCTCTGGGAGTAACATTCTTGGTTTATCAGGGCTATCACTCATGCTTTCCAGAGCTGCAAAACGTTCTGGATGCAAGTGCAAAGCTTTAACAGCAAACTGAGGAAGAAACTATCCCATAAGTGGCATTTTAGCTCTCCTGAACTATGTCTGAATGGTTGGGAAAAGTAAATTTACATCAAGTTTTAATCAAAGACAAACCAGGTTCTCCACAAACCCTTCTTTAACCTACTCAGATAATGCAGACAGAAACAATGCCACAGGACAGACGATATTACACAAACCACAGCCATTCACTGCCAAAGCAACAGCCGGGGGCCCGGGGCTGATACAAGCGCTCACAATAAAAAATGCTCGGCTGATATAATTAAACATTAATTCCTAATTGGGACAGGAAGCACAAAGGGTCCATTCTGAGCCTTAAGCAGCTCAACCATCTGAAAAGTTAGTTAAAAACTTTTTATGTGGTGATTGAGCCAAAAAAACATTAAAGAAATGCCTGTTTTCACCATTTGTGAGACTTTTTCACATAAAGGCTCTTTTCTGCTCCCACTCGCCTGCTACACAAGAGAGCTTTCTAAACTTTGTGATAGTCATATAAAACACGGACCCCAAAACGCCTGGATACACACACAGGTATTCCCAGCTGAGGTGTTTTCCTCCCCTCAAACCACCCGTTGTGACAAAAATCCCCAGTGATAAAAATAAACCTCACAGTCTCATCCGTGCTCCTGAAAGAATAAGACTAACAGATAATTTCAAGCACATAAAATGGAAATCATCTACACACGGAATCACTGAGATCGGAAAAGAGCTCTAAGACCATCCAGTCCAACCCCACTTTGCCAACTGAACCGTGTCCCCAAGTGCCACGTCTGTATGCTTTTTGAAGCCCTCCAGGATGGAGACTCCGCCGTAGCCCTGGGCAGCCTCTGCCAAGGCTTCACCACTCTTACGGTAACAGAATTTTTCCTTATAACTCTCATCCTATCACGTGTTACTGGGGAGAAGAGACCAGCACCTGCCTCAGCACAACCTCCTTTCCTGGAGCTGCAGAGAGCGATGAGGTCTCTTCAAACTCCAGGACAAACATGAACAGCTACAGAATCAGAATCAATATTCACACAAAACAGTTTTTCGAGATCATAAACTTCTGAGGTATGGAAAACCAGAGCTATCTGCCTAAATTCTCTACTGGACTCTTTCAGCACAGTGTCCAGCCCTGCATCCCCAAAGAAGGACCCTGTTCCACCAGAAGGTCTGCTGCTGCATCATAAAACAGACAAGAAAGGTTGAGGTATCAAGCCTAGAATTTGTGAGATGAAAGCAGCTGCCGGGGAGGCTTCTGACCACATTACAGCAGGTGTGTAGGTCTTTGAAATTGTGTTGTCATGGGTAAATGGTAGCAAAGAGCAAATACTCTTTTTTAATAACATTACACTGAACAAACGGCTTTTCTGACAACATTGTCTGTGAACATCTGGCTTGCATGAAAGCGACCTACCCCTAAGCCAGCTCATCAAGCGCTCACATCCACTGGTAAATGAAATCCCTAATCAGAACACAAAACTTGCTTTCAGACATGAACCCACACTTGGGAGCTGTCACGTTCTGCTGTAAATCACACAGATATTGGGATCTCACATCGCTAGACACTCAGGGCAGGGCTTGACCTGTGCTCTGCTGCACCATGTGCTCCAGAACAAGCAATTCATAGAATCACAGAATGGTTTGGGTGGGAAGGGACCTCAAAGCCCACCCAGTCCCACCCCTGCCACAGGCAGGGACACCTCCCACTGGCTCAGGGGCTCCAAGCCCCATCCAGCCTGGCCTTGAACCCCTCCAGGGATGGGGCAGCCACCCCTGCTCTGGGCAGCCTGGGCTAGGTCTCCCTGTCCTCACAGCAAAACATTTCTCCCTAAGATCTCATCTCAATCTCCCCTCTTTAAACCATTACCCCTGATCCTACCAATTCATCCAAGCTTCCACCTCGCTCTTGGCGATGAGTAAATAAAACTGGAAATGTCCTCAGCACCCCAGCAGACTTCCTGCTGGCTCGTCCAGTCTTGGATTCCCATCAACACAAAAGCACCGTGTGCTGCTGCCGCTGAAGGGAGTCGTGAGCCAGGGTCTCCATTTTCAGCAGGTCACTGCTTGGCCTGGGATTTGAAGTTGGCATGAAACGTTGGACGTGGCTCCTCTGAAAGTCAGTGGAAAAGATAAAGTTTACTTTGACAGAGGGAGAAATGGATTTTTAATGCTGCTCTACGGGACCAAACGTTTTCACATACGCTGGTTCAAACTCAGTGGAACTTTGAATGCTTGGTGTTAGCAACTCTCCGTGGTGAACGGTGCCTTTGTGCACTTGGAAGGGGGCATCTGGATTACTTGAAAACCAGGAAAAAACAGGCACTGTCACTTAAAGCAGGATTCCCCCAAACAAATGGAAATCAGGCAAAACCCAGACACAGCACTATTCTACCTTTAAAAACCTGACCTGATCCAATGCTAGATTGTAGATCGATCCTTCCTGGGAGATGGAAACAGAGTGGACACAACCTCCATCACCAAAAAAATCATCCTGGTCCAAGCCTACAGCTCCTGGATGACAGAGCTGTGAAGTTTATACCATGTCTGACCAGCTGTTACAAAGGAAGGTTTTAAGGGAAGTATTTTGGGGTTCTCTTTCCTTTTTCCTGAGGTAAATTGTTTCATTCTCAGTGTTTTCCTGAACGCGCAGCCCCTCCCGTGCCCTTCACAGCTCTGTCACAATGAGGACAATGTCTTTTCACTACATTTCCTCGAAGAGGAAAAAAAATCCTGCAAAATTAAACTCTAGCTCCTGTTATTGTGAATTGTTTGGATGGTAACTGAATTTTTTTCTTTACTTCCCGCAGCCCTGGAAAAGGCTTGGGCTGGGAAGTGCTTCCTGGCGGTGACCAGGGGCCACTTGAGCCCGCGACAGAGGTCAGGGACAATCAAGGGAACTGCTCCTCCCAGCACTCTGATCCACTTCGCTGCCCTGGGTCACTCTACGGCCACCCAGAACACTGTGTAACCCTCTCCTGAGACGGGTAGCCCCTGCCCAGCCCCTTATCGCGGCCTCAGAAGCCAGATATCGAGGTGGGACACAGTGGCCGTGGTAAATCAGCTCCAACTGGCACAGGAACTGACTGCAAGGCAGCACCAAGGCAAGGAACTTGCATGAAGACTCCAGCAGTCTCTGATTTTGCTCCTCTCTGACAACCAGCACTGTCCTTTTCCAACACTGGGCATGCAGAGGAACAAAGTTTTTAGGCTTTCCATTAGAAAGTTGCTTTCTAAAACTGTTTACAAGAATAAATAATAACAAAAAACCCACAGAAAGTTGCATTACGGGCAAGCCTCCATCAGGGCCCGTTAGCACCGAGACGGGAACAAAACAGCATCACGGCTGCCACACATTTAGCAAACTCAGAACACAACTGGAAAAGGAAATGATTCAGAAACCACAGGTGCTCGGCGCTGGGCGGCCGTGCTGGCAGCCCCCGGGCACCGGCACTCCCGCGGCAGCAGGAATCCAAGGCCAAAATTAGGGATCACCTCGGAACGGCGCTCAGCGCGGCTCTCAACAACCTGCCAGGAGCGGAGCGAGCCCAGGGGAGCGAGAGCCACCCTCCTCGCTGCTCTCATCACACCAAAAGAAAAGCAAAAGCTGCTCTAACACACTGAGGGGAGGGGAAATGTGCATACTTGGGTGAATCATGAAGGGAGACGGATTGATTGATTTCCAATATTGCCATCTTTTTCTCCACTCTCTTGCAAAGCCTGTTTTTTCACAGCATCCTTGAAGCCTACAGCGCTCTACGGGAGCAAACGCACACATGCGCTGCTTGTAGGGCTGCGGCGTTTCTCACCACCGGCATGAACTCCAAGAGAAGAAAAAAACTGAAAGAAGGCAAAGCCATAGCTCACATACCTACCCGTGCGATAGCATTCTTCCCTGTTGAACGCGATCGTCCTAGTGAAATCCTAGCAGGCTGCTGCAGCCTTCCCTAAGCCTCTCATTTTGCTTGGTCAACTCTTTCCAGCGAACTGGACAAACTGCATTTCGTGGATAATGAACAAAACCGCCCATCACACTGCGACACGACAGAGCTGCTTCTGAATCATTTCGAATCAGCACATATATGTTTTTTAACTCTCCCCGACAGCTGAGCCCCACAGGGCTGCGCTCCCCTTGACCCACCCAGAGCTCGAGGCCCCACAAACCACCCACCCCCCGACCCCTCGCAGCCTCCCCATAACGTGGCTCGGCTCGCGGTGTTTCTTTTTCCAGGGAAAATATCATCATGGGCTCACGGTGCCCATCTCCATGGTGATCGCTCCGCTTACCCACCACCCACCCCACTCCAGGGAAGTCCCGTTTGGCACCTCTGGGGCTGACCCAGCACCCTCGCCCGGCGGGGAACGGGGTGGGATGGGGAGAGGTGACGTGGGATGGGATGGGGTGAGGTTGGATGGAAAGGGGTGCAATGGGATGGGGTGAGGTGAGGTTGGATGGGATGGTATGAGGTGGGATGGATGGGTTGGGATGAGGTGGGATGGAAAGAGATGCAATGGGATTAAGTGAGGTGGGATGGGATAGGGTGGGTGAGGTGGAGTGGAGAGGGATGGGATGGGATGGGATGGGATGGGATGGGATGGGATGGGGGTGGGATGGGATGGGATGGGATGGGATGGGATGGGGTGGGGTGGGATGGGGATGGGATGGGGCGGGATGGGGTGGGATGGGATGGGGGTGGGATGGGGTGGGATGGGGATGGGATGGGATGGGATGGGGGTGGGATGGGATGGGGATGGGGTGGGATGGGGTGGGGTGGTTGGGATGCTGCGGCTCCACAGGGAGGGCGGTGTCGATCCCAGACAAAGTTCGGCTCCCAGGTGAAGTTTGGCTCCCCCGGCGCGGCGGGGTCCCCCCTCCCCGCGGCGGCTCCGCTGCCCCGGACCCCTGTCCCCCGCGGGTCCCCGGCGGGTCCCCCTTTCCCACAGTGACGCCCCTTTTTCCCTTTCCCCCTCTCCCCCCTCCCCGCGGCGACTCCGTTACCTCCAGCCCCCCCTCCACCCCCTTCTCCCCGGTCCCCCTCGCACAGCGATGCCGGGTCCCCCCTTCCCTCGATCCCCCCTCCCCCGCTCCCCGCTCCCCCCGTTCCCCCGTTCCCCCGTTCCGTACCGGGGCTGCGGGGCGGCGGCCGCTGTCGCTGCCGTAGCTGCCGCGGCTCCGAGCGGGGGGGCCGGGGGGGGGCCGGGAGCCGCTCCGCCTCCGGGGCCGTGACGCGGCCGGCAGCCCCGCCCCGAGCCCGGGGACAGCGGGGGACGCGGCGGGACCGGGGGCTGGTTCCCCGCCGAGCCGGGTGTGTGCGTGGGACGTGGGCACGGGGGGAGCGGAGGCGGGAGAGTCACCGAACAGCCACGTTGGAGGAGACCCGCCGGGTCATCGAGCCCAACCATCCCCATCAAACACTAACCCGTGTCCCTCAGCACCTCGTCCACCCGGCCCTTAAACCCCTCCAGGGAAGGGGACTCAACCCCCTCCCTGGGCAGCCTCTGCCAGGGACCAATGACCCTTTCTGTGAAGAATTTTTTCCTAATGTTCAGCCTAAACCTCCCCTGGCGGAGCTTGAGGCCATTCTCTCTTGTCCTGTCCCCTGTCACTTGGGAGAAGAGCCCAGCTCCCTCCTCTCCACAACGTCCTTTCAGGTAGTTGTAGAGAGCAATGAGGTCTCCCCTCAGCCTCCTCTTCTCCAGGCTAAACACCCCCAGCTCTCTCAGCCGCTCCTCATAAGGCCTGTTCTCCAGCCCCTTCACCAGCTTTGTTGCTCTTCTCTGTACTCTCTCTAGAGCCTCAACATCCTTCTTGTGGTGAGGGGCCCAGAACTGAACACAGGATTCGAGGAGCGGCCTCACCAGTGCCGAGTCCAGAGGGAGAAGAACCTCCCTGGACCTGCTGGTCACACCATTTCTGATACAAGCCAAGATGCCATTGGCCTTCTTGGCCACCTGGGCCCCTGCTGGCTCATGTTCAGTCGCTGTCAACCAACACCCCCAGGTCCCTCTCCTCCAGGCAGCTTTCTAGACAGACTTCTCCCAGTCTGTAGCTGCTCAGGGTTGTTGTGCCCCAAGTGCAGGACCCGGCATTTGGCCTCGTTAAACCTCATGCCATTGGACTCAGCCCAGCGGTCCAGCCTGTTCAGATCCCTTTGGAGCCTCCCTACCCTCCAGCAGATCCACACTTCCACCCAGCTTAGTGCCGTCTGCAAACTTGCTAAGGGTGCACTCGATGCCTTCATCCAGATCATTGATGAAGACATTGAACAGGGCTGGACCCAGCACTGAGCCCTGAGAAGCCACAGCGTCCCCGGGGGGAGCAGGACCGGAGTGCCTGGGGGATGCAGGAGGAGGGGGGAAGTGGGAAAAGGGGAAAGAAATTGATGTGACGTGAACTGGGGCCTGGTTCTCCTTCACCAAACAGGATTTGTGCGTGGAATGTGGCCACGGGGGGAGAGGAGCCAGGAGAACCCACAGCATCCCCGGGGGGAGCGGGATTGGAGTGCCTGGAGGGATGTAGGGTGTCAGGGAGTGGGAATGATGATGGGTGGAGGGAGCTGGGAGCAGCCTCCGCGGTGCCGAGAGGGATGCAGGGTGGCTGGACACCAAGCAGGGGCTGGGTTTGCCCTCCCCAGGTGGCGGCGATGCTGTGGGAAGGGGTCCCGGGTGGAGGGAGCTGGAAGCCGGGGGCTCCGGTGGGTGCCTGAAGGCTGGCAGCAGGAATTGGTGTGGAAAGCCCTGGACCACAGAGAGGGTATAAAGAGAGCAGGCTGTGAAGCAACTGGGACTGCATCAACAAGAGAGAAGCATCCCAAAGAGCGACAATTGGAAACACAAACTTCTGGCCCAGCAATTCAAAAAGCGCAGGCTGCGAACTGCTGCCGAAAGAAACCGCAGCTTTCCAGCATTTCCCAGAAAGACTGACATCTCTGGCCGGACAGAGGGACAGGACAAGGTCTGCATCAGAGGGAGGTACTCGCCCTCTGAGGGCTCGCCCCTAACCTTGGGGACAGCCTGCGTAACCCCTTGGGGCTGGTACAAGTATGTAAACAAATACAAATAGTTAAACCCACTGCGGGGTGTTGGGGGAGTTAATGGAAACAAACGCACCATGAGGCATTACAGCTGTTTTGCTGCAAAGACATTAACTGGCTTGGGCTGTGGACCAAAGGGCTGCTGTGAGTAGCTGTGGGTGGTTCTGACCCACGGGCTGAGAGCAGGCTCGGGTTCCCCAGCCGCAAGCCGCTGCTGTGATCTGGAGCTGTGGGAGCTCTGCTCATCCTTTGGTTGAGGAGTTTGCTTGAAGTGCTTCGCCGCAGAGCGACTTTCCTCAGCTGGAGCCTTGAGGCATCTCAAGAAATGAGGGCCTGGCTCTGGCAGGAGCTGGGAGATGTTGGCATCGCTCCCTCGCAGCCCTTCGGAGCCGCCGGCCAAGAAGACTTCAGCAATACCGCACCATTACATCACTGGGAGCGTTAGCCCCACGCTCTGGGGATGCGGCTGAGGAATGAGATGGGACAAATGAGCAAGGGTTCCATATGGACAAAAGCACTGGGATTCTTTTTTGAGCTAACGAGATGGTTATGGAGACTGCATTTTCTTTTTATTGGTTTCTTTCCATTACTTTTAACTCCTGGCAGCAGCTCGGAGAATCCCTCCCTGTGCTGCGTGGTTTGTTCTTTACGACGTTTGCAGGCAGTTGTTCTGCTCACCCTTTCACCATCGCTTAGCTCATTTAATCGCTACTTATAAGCTGGTCCCTCCCGCTCCCTGATCATGGTGCTGCTTTGCCCTCAGCTCCCTCAGCTGCTCGTTTGACGGTAACACGGGGGCCACTAATCCTGCCATTGTCCATGTTTCCTGTGCGGCCTTCTGGGTTATTTTTATTCAGAGTTGCTGCAGGACGTGGAGGACTGTGAGCTGAGCTTCCTTTGTGAAGAATAATTGCGGGCAAGGTCACCGATAACTGCAATAGAAAACGTGATCTGTGGGTGATTACAGCCCATGGGTTTGGGGATGGAGGCTTAGGCTGATTCTCAGATGTGAGCTGCTGGTCGGAGAAAGCCCCCAAACTCATGTTTGATATTAAACACACAGCTGGGGCTCCAGATACCTTTGCTCCACCGGAAAGATTTGGCTGCCTGCAGAAAACTGTCCTTTAGTTGTGTGTCCCCGCATTATTTTCTTCAAGAGCACCTAGGCAGGTGACATCTGAAACAATTTGGGGGTATTAATTTAACTAAAATGACTGTGAGCTTTCAGCATCCTTTGATTTCAGGTTGCTGCTTTGGTTTTCACTGACCTGGAGGCAGGTGGGGCAGAAATTCCCTCGCAGCAGACGGGGCGCACGCCTCGGTGCAGCCTTCCCGTCCGGTTAGAGACTCCAGCGCTGTTATTGCTGCCTCTTGCCGTGCTCCAACAGGACCCAGAGCGGGGCCGGCTCGCTCCGGAGCTCAAGCTGTCGCAGACCAACCACCCAAAGGGCTTGGATGCAGGGACAGACCATCCCGTCAGCGCTTCTGTGACTGTTCCCCCTGTTCAGGTACGTGTGGGCCAATTCCTGAGTGTGATCCAGGGTCGGGATGCGCGGTCCCGAAGTCCTGGCTCAGCCCCCTCCTCCTACTGATTCCTGCTCAGTGTTTGGGGTTTCTGTTGTTTCTCCTCCCTCCAGTCCCTGGCACCGTGAAAAAGCTCCGAGCCCCCCCAGAGGCAGGAGCCTGGGGTCCCCGGAGCAGTGAAGCCGGGGTGAGGGGACGATGCTGTGTGGAGCTGGCGGCCCACGTCCCGCTCGGCTTCAGGAGAGATCGGGGCAAGAAAGCAGGAACTTGAGTGCAAGAGCTTTGTCTGTACTTGGAAACACATCCAAAAGGAAAAGGCTTTCCATCAGTCATCTCTCCAACAACTGTTGAAAACAGCATAATCCGCTAACACAGAAAAGCTAAATTGCTTTCAGGCGAAGGGCTGAAAAACTGCTTCTGTGAGTTGATTCAGCTCGAACCCAAAATGCGCGATGTGACAGCTCCAGCGCTTCTTAGCTGCTGGAAGTTTCTGGCAGTTCCTTTTCCTCTACTTTGCTTTCCTTTCATTTTACATTTTAACCCCTCTCCCCCCGGAGATGTGTTTCTGAAATAGGATTTTTAACTGCATGAAATGTTTAAAGAGGAGTGGCGCGCTGGAAACGCAGACTTTTAAAACAAATTGCGTGGCTGCTGTGGGCTGAGCAGGAGAAGCAGAGCTTGGGAGCCAGTGATTACACTGTCATTTCTTAAGCCTGCAGCATTTTCCATGTATTATAACCTGCTTTAATCAGAAGGGAAACACTGCAAGGATGTTTAATCTCATGAGCCCTTTTGTTGTTTCTAAGTGAAGAGGAGCCACGTTCCTCGCTGCACGATTAGAATGGAAGCAGTGCAGTTACACCAGAGAGAATTTGGCCCCATTAGTTCTCTGCAGAGAAGCTTTGGGCAGCGCTCCCCGCGCAGCGCGGACTGTTGAGAAAAACAGAGAGCTGAAGCCACGCCAAAGGAAATAAGACCTAACTCCCATTTTCTGACCTTTGGTTGAACTGGAGCTCCTGGGTTTGACCGATGCTCTCCCTCTGCTACACTCCTGGTCATCGTTAAGTTCTCTTCAGCAATCCTGCTGCTGGGCGCCGCGCGGCCGGGCTCGGAGCGGCTATCGCAGCCCTGAGCGCTGCGCTGGGTGCTCCCCGCGAGACAGCATCTCGGCTAATTTTAGACGTGATGCAGCTCACGTGAGACAGGAGGGATGGAGCCTGGCAGCCGGAGCTCAGAACAAGCACTTTGTAATTACTAAACGCGACTGCCAAAATAACGGAGGCTTTCATTACTTCATGGGTGTGATTGAATAAACAAGCGACAGCAAGGACAAACATTTCTAGAGGGGGGATATTGGGACGAGTCGATCACCTGGCTAGCTGCCCTTATGTGGTGGCCAAGGCTGCCCAAGCTCCTGCTTCCCAGCCTTCATCCTGCTCCCTGCCCCCTCCGATGGTCCTGAAAGCTGAAAGAGGGGAGATTGAGATGAGATCTTAGGGAGAAACGTTCTCCTGTGAGGGAAGGTCAGGCTGCCCAGAGCAGGGGTGGCTGCCCCATCCCTAGAGGGGTTCAAGGCCAGGCTGGATGGGGCTTGGAGCCCCTGATCCAGTGGGAGGTGTCCCTGCCCATGGCAGGGGGTTGGAATTAGATGATCTTTACGTCTCTTCCAACCCAAACCGTTCTATGATTCTACAATTCTGTGAAATGGGTCCTTAAGTTTTTTTATGGTCTTTTTAAACATCCTTCTCCAAATAAACGCTTGTTATCATCTGGCATTTTTAATTTCCTATTTTGCATGGGAACCTGAGCAATCCAACATATGGTACACTTGTTAGCTGGGAAAGGGTCAGGATCAGAATAGATTCTCAAAATTAGAAAGCACTAAAATATAGCAGCAATCTGGGCTGCCTGAACTTAAAATAAACAATGTTTTGTGTTAATTGCTGGGACAGATCAGCACTGAAATAAACCACACGCCTAAATGATTCTCTGTGCCTGGCAGGGGAGAGGCAGTCCCGGGAGATTGGGGATGAGCTATTCAACAAGGTGCCTGCAAAGGGGATTATCTGATATAGACACTGCTGGTAAGGAGCAAAAAGTGGTGTTTGGTGGCTTCTGTGTGAGCTTGTGGGATTCCTAATCAGAAAAGTCCAGCTGGATAGAAGTAATCATATTTCTGGTTTATGGTGTTCAGCATCCCCGAGGTGTTTGGCGGTGGAAGCATGTTCTGGTGTCATTTCATGGCCAGGGTGCCGTTCACAGCCGCACCGCTGCCACCAGGGGTGGTGGAAGCTGCAGTGGAGTGAACACCTCCCCATCATCCTTCTGGTCTGGCACCTCTGTCATCCTTTAAATCCCCAATGTCATGGCAGAAGGCAGCTCCCAACATTCTCCCGCATCATCGGACCGGGCGCACGCAGAGAACGAACAGAGACACGTTCTCACACAGGACACAGGTCCAGGCCAGCACGACTTCCGACAGCGGCAGTCGGCAGGCATCCTGCTCCGTGCTTATTCACCCGCCGACAGTCGCTTACGTGGATGCATCCGACCCCGCTGCGATGACGCCTGCCGTGTTCAGACTTGCCCCCTCTTCAACACAGGCACTTAAAAGGGTTTTTTTCCTCAGTTGTGTTGCAATCACACTTTGCACTTCACGAGGGATCCATCTGAACCCAGCTACTGGAAAAAATACTCCACCAAAACCATAGGAATAGCTTACAGTTTTGGCTCTGGCTACTTCACACTGCTCCAGCCCAAAAGAACAGATGCTTCGCTGTGCCAGGACTTGGCACAAAGGGGGTAACCTCACAGGAGGGCAGGCAGTGCTCAGGAAAACTGTCTGGAACAGCTTTTTGTGGTGAAAGGGCATCGACGACGGCAACCTGTGGCCAACGCTAAATGTCAGTCCAACTCAGGCATCATGCACACAGCACACGCCTGATTCTACCCTCTGCTCTGCTCTGGTGAGACCCACCTGGAGTCCTGCATCCAGCTCTGGGGTCCTCAGCACGGGAAGGACACGGAGCTGTTGGAGCGAGTCCAGAGGAGGCCACGGAGATGATCCAAGAGCTGGAGAACCTCCTGTACGAGGACGGACTGGGAGAGTTGGGGTTGTTCAGCCTGGAGAAGAGAAGGCTCTGGGAGACCTCAGAGCAGCTTCCAGTGCTGAAAAGGGCTGCAGGAAAGCTGGGAAGGGGCTCTTGACGAGAGGAGAGAAGGATTGTTTCCTACAGCACAAATCTAAGGGAAGGAAGCATCCACACAAGGCGGTTTGGTCCAGCTGCTGGCTGGGCTGTACATGTACGATGACCCTTTGTTCTGCGAGAGGATAATGATGATGTATTTACACTTGAGACCTCAAAGAGTCAGACTGTGCAGCAGCCAACTTCCCTTTAGGCTGGATAATCACGATTTAAGACTGAACTCTGCCTTTTCCTATGCCTGGTTTCATCTGCTGCGTTGCATTTTTAGAGCGCTGTATATGACAAACCTTCCAGGAATCCCAAACACAAATGGAAGTTTCGCTGCTTTGAGTGATTCAGGGGAAGAACAGCACCAGAGAGGCCGCATGGCTGCGTGGAATGCGATGAATTTCCAGGAATGGGATTGTTTCCCGGAGCTTATTGTGTAAAATGCAAGTATGAAGAGGGAACAAAGGTAATGCTGACGGTCTCTACGCTGCTGGGCTATTTTAGTTAGCGAAAAGAAGAACAAAGATAGATATATGAGAAGCCCTTTGCCAGGCTAACGGAAAGCCCGTTTGTCAAGAGCAAACCCTGGAGCAGAGCAGTAAAAATTACCTCAGCATAAAGTCCAATCTCTCCATGAGTTCATCTTATGGAACCAAATTCACTTGTAGCTTGAATGCTGTGCTAAGAGAGGTGTTAAGAGCTCTACATCCAAGCTTCCTTCTAGCAATAATAAAGGAATGATTAGGTGTAAGTCAATAATTCCATAGAAACAGGTGAACCACAGTTCCAAGGGAAAAAGAGAGCAGTGCATTTTGGGGTTCAAAAGCAATAGGAAACCTGTCCATTCAGGTTCATTAAGAAATGGATTCTGCTGACTAGAACCTCCTCTGAAGCTGTGGTTGAGCAGAACACTCGCAAAGGAAAGTACCACAGAGCACACCCAGAAGTTTGGCCTCCGGATATGGTGACAGCATCCCTTCCAGCAGAGCCATCGGCTTTCTTCCTTCAGGGAATCTCTGCTCCAGCATGCTGGAAGAAATCTGACTTAAACAAGGTGACTCTTATAGGTACAAAATCTAGTATGGAGTCGTTTGCCGGACAGCTTTATCAACCACAGCTCAGATCCTGACTCCGGCTGTTGGTGGGTAAAGACTGACACTTCTCCTAAGACACCAGATGTCAGACCCAGGAGGCATCGTGGGCGCTGTTCTGTGTTTGCAGACTTCCAATTTCAGGTGGGCTTTCCAGCATATACACAGACCACAGAATCATACAGGGGTTGGAAGGGACCTCAAAGCCCATCCAGTCCCACCCCTGCCAAGGGCAGGGACACCTCCCACGGGATCAGGGGCTCCGGATCTGTTTGCCTCCCCGTGCAGATGTTGTCTGCACAGCTGCAGAGATATTCGCGGACCCTGTGAGGCGAGGAGGGAGCAGCAGAGCCATCTCCCTCAGCAGCACCAGCAGCTCGTGCCAGCTCCCGCTATGGATGGAGCTGCAGCTGAGCCCTGACAGCAGCGCTGTGTGCCAGACAGACAGACAGCCCTCCTCCAGATCCACACAGGCAAAGACAGTGGGGTCAGATCTACTAAAGGTGATGAACACAGGAGCAGAACGTTTTTCCCCTGCACCTATACTTTGCCCTTACCTCCACAGCATCTCAGCAGCACGGCCTTTTGTCCCTGCGTCGCGGTACGGCTCCAGGCAGGGATCCTGAGCTGGGCTGGGAGAGGTGCCTGGCACAGCCCCGGGTCTCACCAATAGCCCAGGAGCAGCCGAGCTGCCTTAGCTGGAAAGGAGAGAACGATGCAGAGCACAACCAGGGCAGGCTGCAGTCCCTCTCCTGGCATGTCTCTTGACAGCAAGGCAGAAGACAACTCCTACAGGGAAAAATAAGTTTGTAAAGTACCATTCCTGTGTCTTTTTCTTCCAGTCTCTAACAAATAAAAGCATATTCCTGTCCATCTTTCCTCCCCTTCCTCCATCTTCAGCATTTCTCTTAGATCTAGCAGTAAATTTAGAAGCTCACAAGACACATATAGTGTGTACGCAGATACACGCTTCAAAGTGTTCCAGGCACTCTCTAAAACTGTTGCTTTCTTCACCTCTTTTGAAGTTTGTTAATGGTGGAGTGGGTGATTTAGCTCAGAGGAATCTGCATTCGCAGGAACAAATACGGTCTCTGCAAATTTCTTGGGATGAAGACCGTTTACATCATATTCCCACAGGAAATTAGGTAAGGGATGAACATTACCGTAATGAAGTGATCTTTGTCATTCTCCAAATAAATCCTGAATGTGCTGGCTGATTTCAAACCAATTTAACAACAGAATACAAGTCTCAGACAAACCAAGTTCCTTCAAATTGAATGAAAAGAGGCAAGTGGCTGCCTAGGGGAAGAAGATCCCGTGAGCGTTCCAGCCAAGAGAAAGCCTGCAAGTTAAACACCAGAAAAATCCATAAGAGGGAGGTCACATTTAAATACCCCAACGATAAGGAAATCTTGAGGGACGCTGATGTGTGCGCCAGGCTTCTTTCCTTCAGCTGCTCGTGAGGCAGCGTCTGGCTCTTCCTCCCCGGTCGCGGTTTCCTTGGATTCCACGCAGCTCTGGAGCCGTTTGCCAGACTTCAGACAGAGTGTGAGTCTGTCCAGGCTCGAAACAGCGAGGAAAGCAGAGGTAACACTTCTGCACCTGGAAACTCGGAGAAGAAACGGCCTCGAGTTGCACCAGGGGATGGTTAGATTGGAAATCAGAAAAAAATTCTTTACTAAAAGTGGTGGAGCCCTGGCAGAGGGTGCCCAGGGCAGTCGGGGAGTCTCCATCCCCGGAGGGGTTCAAAAAGCGTGAGGATGTGGCACTTGGGGACACGGTTCAGTCAGTACGGGGGGAGACGGCTGGTGGTTGGACTGGATGAGCTGAGAGGTCTTTCCAACCTCAGTGATTCTGTGATTCTGTTCCATGAGACACAGCAACGGCTCCAGAAGGGTTGTCCTTATTGCTCTACCCTGTGGGCTGCTGTTCCCCAAGGCCCTCACCAGCAGCAACCTCAGACACAGAAAGGCAAAAGCCTTCCGATTTATTTTTTTCTCTTGCTCCAGGTACCTCTAAAAAGTCCAGACTGTGAGATAATACTGACTCCTCTTTTTACACCCTCTGTCCTCCTGCCCTCAGACAGCAGCGGGGCGGTAACATCCCACCACACGCATTTAAAGCCTTCAGAGAGATCAACCACTACAAGCAAGAGAGTCCTTTAATTACATGGGAGTTAGCGCTCAATTAAAAGATGATGATGTTGACCTCTAGTGACTGGTCTGGGGATACCTGGTGGCACCGTCACAGCGAAATGTTTCTGGGAACAACTTGCTGAAAAATGGCACTGGAGCTGATAGAGGAGAAGCCTCCGCGTGGAGGGGAGGAATCACACACTCCTCCTGCGGAACAGAAACCCCCAGCCCAAACAAGGACCCCCTTCCTTCACCGTCGTCTCTAAGCTTTAGGGGACTCTTTTGCCCTGTGCAATTATTACTGGAATAAACATCACTGAGGGCTGTTAGTGAGAAAAAGCAGAGTTCATCCGGCACGCAGGCTCGGACCGAGGAACTTGTGAGAGATGCCAGACGATATTGTAACTCAGAGGAGCTCAAAGCCTTACCCGCCATATGAGACTTGCGCAGCACGGCTTTGTTATCTCCCTTTAAAAAACACAGCAGCTTATTTCAGGGCAGGAAAATCCCCAACCCTCGACATGTCCTCTGCTCCAGTTCCACTTTCTGGAGCCCGCAAAGTCCCAGAGTGATGCTCTGAGGGGAAAAGTGACCGAGCTCGGAGCTGGTGAAGCCTGAAGCCTCGATAGCTTGTCATGCCCTATTTGCTCCCTCCCTGCTGACTCCACAACATCCAGCTCGGACGCATATTCTGCTTTTCCATCTGCTTCAGCTTCTTGCTGGCAGTCGCACATTCCCAGCACAAACATCTCTGATATATTGAGAGCTAAGCCCTAAACACAGAGCTTGTCATCACAAGTACCACTCTATCGACTATTAATCTTTAATTGTGAGCTTAACTGATTAAAAGCCTCCATTTTAACATCATAAATAACATAACTCTGTATTGCAGCCCACTGCAACCAGAAACTTGATGTGGAATTGCAGATCCCTTCGCTACAGAGCAGGAGGCTTTGTTTATACTTGTGATGGATCTGGTTAAGTCCACGGCAATGAAAACCAACCCCTCATTATACGCTAGCGTTATTAAATCCAGAGATACCGGCAGCTACGGCTAAAAGCAAGACTCTAAATGTAAAACTTTGTACCACAAGTTTGTATCAGAGTTTTCTCTGAACCAGTGCGGGACAGAATATGTTATCAGTTAAGACCATTCAGTGGATTTATTTCCCAAGCTAGCAAAACCGCACGCTCTTGGCATAAAAACAGATTTAAATCAAATAAGATTCATACGACCTTGATTTGACATTGTTGCTCGTTTCTGGCCATTTTGTAAACCAGAAAACTGTTCCCCATTTCCTCTCCATGCATATGTTATAATTTATAGCCACAGAACAGAAAGAAAACAAATCATTTTTTTACAAGCTCCTTTTATCATGACATGCTTAGGAATAAAAAGGAGCGCTCGGAGGGGGATGAACGCCCTCCGCTCCCACTGGCCTTGGGTGGGAGTCAAGCACATTGAGTGTGTGGTTACTCAGAAACTCAGCACCTCACAGAATCGGTCCCTGAGCCGCCCTCGAGTTACTTCATATGGTTTCTATAACGGGACTTCCAAGAAGTGGAGAGCCCCAGCCAGCCCCAAGCAGCACAAACCTCTCAAAGGAGCACAAACTCCACTAGTGCTGCTCCATAACCACAGCACTTACCCGATAAAACACAGGCAACCAGAGGAAAACCGAGCGTTAGGGATTAACGAGCCCACACGGCCACCAGTCATCACAGGGCACACAACTTCAAAGGCTGATTAGTTTTAATTCTACTCCTAATTGCTGAAGGAACCACTGCAGCCACGGGAGCTGAGCCTACCTGTCACCCAGCGAGATCGGTTCAAGAGGTGAATTCTTGAAGAGCTTTCTTCATCTTTCTATTCATGCACTTTCCACTTCATTAATACCTTGCTTTAAACATATTCAGTACAATACTGTGTCCTAGACCTGTTTAATACCAAATCTCGATTCAATACCTGTATACGTGCGTATCATAGAATCACAGAATGGTTTGGGTTGGAAGGGACCTCAAAGCCCATCCAGACCCACCCCTGCCACGGGCAGGGACACCTCCCACTGGATCAAGGTGCTCAAAGCCCCATCCAACCTGCCCTTGAACCCCTCCAGGAATATATGTATATATTACAGCCCTTGTGATTGTGACCATTTGGTTGCGGTAAAGTACTATCAGAAAAAAGAAGAGGCAGCCAAGGATAATGACTTTGCAAGCAAATGCAAAATTGCAGCCTAAGCACTAGCCTTAAGGGGAGGTTCTGCTCGTGGTCCCGATCTCCTGCCTTTGATGCTTGGTAGATTGTACCAAAATAACTCAGCTTGTGAAACCTGCAGAAACCCAGTGCAAGCAGCTAGGCTTTTGCATTGAATCAGCTCAGAGAAAGGTGCAGCAAAGGTCAAAACAGTCAGACTCCAGGGCTGAAGCACAGAGGCCAGAGGGCTTGGACCTCCCCGTGCTGGTGCAGAGTTGTTAAACACCTTTAGCTCTAACAAGCAACGTCACTTGAAAGAAAGCACCAAACTGTTCCACGCACAATTTCATGCAGCTTTGCTGCTCCACAAAGCAGATTTAAAATGAGCGATTCACTGTTTACCTGCAGGGTAGCTATGTTTTCAACAAAGAGTAGTGACCTACGGTCCCCCCTTTTCCCTCACCATCCATGTACTAAACCTTAACCCCGACTTAAAAGAGATTTTCAAACTGTGTTACCAGTGAGATTGCAGTGAGTGGCATTTTGTGCCTCCATCAGCTTTCATCCTTGCACACCTTTCAAATACTGATCGCAGCAGTTGCTTTGCAATGTGGTTTCACAAGAGTATTGGTTCTGCAATACAGAGATGTAAGTATGAGGGAGGGGAAAGAACAAAGGTTTATTCAGAGATTTATAAATAGCATTTTTATAAGGTAATCAAATCACTTAACAGCATGCCTACGAGCACTGATACCGCGCTGGGTTAAGCACCAGACCGTCACAATTTCCTACTGGCAAGCAGTACTTCCCAGCAGCCTTGCTGGGCTAAGCAGCAATAATGATCTCACACATCTCCCCATTACTTGGAGCAATTATTCCTTTCCCCTCTCTCTGCAGGCAGACTGGTTTCATCCTCCCTTCTCTACTACCTCCAGCTGCTAAATGCCCATGGCTTGTGTATCCACACCACCGGAAAGCCTTTTAGCCAGCTCCTGCCTAGCAGAGCACAACTCTGAAAAGAAACAATAAAATGGATTATAAATTATTAGAGGTAGGGCAAAGAGAGACCAGATGTTCACATAAACGGAGCAACATACGGAAGCAGCGAGACAAAGGTGTAACGGTTCATTTACTAAACACACTGGATGAGTTCATGGCTAAACCCCTTCAGATGCCAGCCCAGCCGCGAGCCGGTTGTCACCCACACATCCCAGCGAAGGGCTGGGCAAAAACTCTTCATGTAATGCCAGGACGGCGGCTTCTTCGGACACGGGAACTCCTGAGGCTGAATCCCACAAGCGTACAGGAGAGGAGCAGCACTGCTTGCTCCTGCCCATCTCTTACCTCCAATTCCTCCTCTGTTGCCACATCCTACACGAGCTGCCGACTTCATCGTGATAGCAAGTAAACAGCAAAGCAGACCTCTCAGCTTGGCACTGAACGCAACACCTCACGTGGAGAATAAGGAACAGTTCATAGACGTGTAATGCAAAACAAATTTAATTTTTCAAAAAAACATTCACGACACAGAAGGTCACAATACAAAGTTCTTCAACACAATGCAACACTGAAACAAGTCGAAAAGCCTTTTTTTGATGGTGATTGTTTAACACAAAGACTAGATGCCAACAATACTTATTGTACAAAGTTCATGACAGTGGATTCATACATAAATTCCCTGAAAATCCTCTTGTTTTGAAGAAATACTGAATATTAAGGTCGTGGCTGAAGTGAATTCAAGAAATTCAGAGTTATATTTGTTTCCATCCTCAATTCTAAGCAGTAGGATTAGGTTTCACGGTACAAAACGAATAGTAAAGGCACACTGCGGTTTGAAAGAAGGCTAGATATTCCAGCCTTTAAACTTTCTGGCTTTTGTCTGGGTGTTTCACAGCCACTCAAACATGCAGTGAAAAAATCCAGCCCTCCTGAGGAGGGGGCAGATGGAAAAAATACTGAAGTCTGCAAAAAAAGATAACCCATTAACCTGAAAAACAGTATTTATATTCTTATGCATTTCTTGGTGTTTCCTCAAACCCCTTGAGGTTACACATCGTAGAAATTAAGTTTCTCCAAGTTATTTCTTCTCTTTCACTGTGATAGAACTCTCATGAAACGCACATTGAAGATCATTGCTCACCTCCAGCTGTTCCGTTGATTTTGGAAAAGGACAGATGCACGGTGAAGAAGTTCAAGTTACTGGCCCAGCCGGTCACTTGCTTATTGAACGTTTTCAATAGAACTTTCCCATTTAGAAGAACGCTTTAACGAAAATGCTTGTTTCATCTTTTAAAACTTCCTAGACTGCAAGCCTTTCTTGTCAAATCCTGGCATCAAAAGTTCTTCAATTGTAAGTTATAAAGTCCTGACGCAGACCTACTGCAGTTATTAACACAACTCTTTACACCATGGGGGTGTAAATCGATGGACTCTGATTTAATCCCATCTATCACAACCAGCTCTGTTTATAAACCACGTCAATCCCTATGGAACTGTTATATAACTCAAAATTAGTTGAAAGCAGGGTTTGGAAGAGCTCTATACAGAAACTACAAAGCTTGTTCTAGCAGTACTGGCCTGCACAGACACACAGCTAACTGGTTCACACTAAACATATGTAGAGCTACATAAAAAGCAACAGTTACACCACATTTTGGTTCCCTGAGAAGAGAAATGCTCTAAATACAAAGGTCTTTGGAATGCACATGCACCGCTTGCACTACTGCTGCAGAGACACCTCCTACTGCCACGCTCAGACTTGGTTTGGGTGTTGTCATTCAAAAGACTTTACTCTCCATAAAAGTGGCACCGAAATGGGAGCAAGAGATGACCACAAGTAGTCTGGCACTAAAACTGGTTTCTCTTTCACGACTTGTTGCTACAAACGGCAATGTAGAGTCAGCAGACTTGATGAACACAGAGTCATTGAGAGCATCGTTTACGTCATCCAGGTAACCCACAATTGAGATTGGGTTTGAAAACTTCAAATACACTACAAAAAGGTTTCAAATGTGTTTTTGGAAAGAATGTTTTTTTCTTCCCCAGGGGCAGAACTTATGTTTTTAGTGAACGAGATAAACATCATGAGAGTTAAGACTTCAAATACAATAAAACAGAACACAGCAGAAGAATGAAGACAGGAACCATTTTATTTCCATCCAATTTTGCAAGTATTAAGGATGGCATAAGAGCTCATTCCACCACTATAACTTAAGAAATTATTACATCCCTAGAAGAGGCAAAGCTTATAACGCTTCCTGTTTTCCCCTCCCAAGTGCTTATAAGCCGTGTGATTATTTGGTTTGGTTGAACTCTTTCTGGCCCTATCTCATCCAAACCTCCTTCATCCTCTCCCCAGCCACCAAAACGCAGCACCTGGGTGTGGAGAAGGAGCGCTGAGGCAGTCGCAAGAAATTATAACAACGTTAAACAGCAACACATGCTACACTAACACCCGGGATGCTCACAACATACAGAAGACAACTTTAACTCTATCGCGTTCTGTTTGCCATCGTTACCTACAAAGAACAGTCCGGTTAGATTTGTTGTCTAGGACACACGCACAGTCACTCCAGATTCTTCTGATCTCTCCCAGCTCCTAGGCAACAATTCGGATATTATTGTCCAACTGGTTTAATAGCAAGAATCAAATGGCATCTTACACAATTAATGCTCTGTACTGCCCAAAAGAGTTAATAATTAAGGTATGTTGAAAAATTACTTTCAGTAGATCCCATGCAATCGAACTGCTCAAGTAGTTTAAACTCTTACTTTCACGTATTCTAAGTTAGTGAGGAGTTTGTGTTTAGAAACTAATTCCAGGCAGTTCTTAGACCTCTTACAGCAGGAGATTAAACTGTTTAATATGATAACTATCAACAGAAAAAATTCCCATAGGAAAAGAGTATATACATTGTCATGACAGCCAGGCAGTTAACTCCTCCGTTTCAACACCACGATAAAGATTTCACTGAATCATTTCAACCAGTAGAACCCAACAATTCATATTTCAGCTTTTCCAAATGCATGACTACCTGTTAAAGGCTGCACTTTGAGTTTGAATCTAAATAAATTTCTCTTTTCCAATACAATCAATGCATTTAAGACTGATTTGTGAATTTCTCCCCTTCACCTCTCTCCAGATCTTTAGAGAGAGGTAAAACAAAAGGCTTCTAGAATGCAATAATGCAGAGTTTCATTTTTAAATTAGCTCTTCTCTGAGCTTGCCTGCAGGCGCTCTCTTACGCGAGGTGGGAGGGTTGTTAACAACCTTTCTTCTACAATTAGGCTGTTCCGCTTTAAGAACTGACATTCTTCCAGTTCAGCGGGAAGCGATTCGAGATAGTTCCCAATGAGCTCTAAGTGAAGGAGATTCAGTAGCTGACCCACATGAGGGGACAAATCCATCAGACTGTTATTGCCCAGGAGAAGAAATTGCAGCTTTTTGCACTGAAATAATCCATCAGGTAGCATTTCAATCTAGAAAAAAGGAAAGAGATAAACAAAAATAATGCACATTAGAAGTTGTTGGCTTTAGTGTATAGTGTATTATAGTGTATCTGCTGGGAACAGAGAGGATAATATTGAGCTGCCAAGCAAAATCATTCTTTACATCAGGTACATTGCCGTAATTGCTCTTCTCTCTCAACTTCTTGAAAGAATATTGCTTAAGTAAGCCTCTCAACATCCACCACAAACTGCTAAGTGCAAGTTAAGCCACAGAGGATCACTAAACCCACATAAAATGAAACGAAAACAGCTGCATGTTTCGACATTTCCTGGGTTTTAGGGTAAAAAACCCCAAACCCCTCTTAGTTTATGGGAGGGTAAGGAAAGGGGAAGCTGTAGTGCTTCTATCACATGAGAAAGTGCTGGAGAACACTGGTTTTATGTACTTGTTTAGTCGTGGAGACACTTAGCTACCAGCAGGAGTCAAGACATGGGCACGGAGGGCAGCACACCCACGTGTGCCTGTGGCAGGGGAGATGAACAGGCCACTGTCTCCTAGGAATCACTGAATGGAGAACACACAGACTCTGCAGACAGACGGCGGCAGCTCCTGTGCTGGGAAACCCACACAAGCAGTTATCGGTGCGGTGCAGCAGGGCCTGAGCCCTGCTCCAGCATCCAGTATCAACCCCACCACTGGAAACAACTATCCACCTCCCAAGAAGCCTGATGTCTCCAGCCTGGACCCCATGCTAGTGAGCCAGACAGTTTAGCACTGCTGACAAGGCTACCAGGTCTAATTATTTTTCCCCCTACCCAGCCAGCCGAGCTGCTGCTCAAAGCAGCGGTGAATCGACAGCTAATTCAGTCTGACATTAAGGTAACAATTTCACACTGCTCACTTCCATTAAAACACTCTGTAGGATAGACAGATGCAGGGAAAGGTGCCATTCTGCAGCTGTCTGAACCTACATCACCTCTGGGGCAGAGCCCTGCAGCTGCTACAGAGCAGGCACGAGCAAGCAGACGTCACACGTGGGGACACGGTCTCGTGGTGGACTTCGCAGGGCTGGATCGATGGCTGGAATTGATGTTCTTAAAGGTCTTTTCCAACCAAACCCATTCTATTTAGTATTACATAAGCTTTGATGACACCAAATTCTGAGTAGTTAAAAAAGCACCACTTCTTTTTCAGCTTTCCTAGGTTTACCTTAATCATGAACGCCACAAAAGCATTTTGAACCAGAGGCTGTTCCAGAAGAAATAGTAGGTTAAGGCAATAATTGAGTTCGTGTTTTTTGTTCAAAGCAGTAATTCAAAGTTCTACTTACGTGGTTTTTTGTCAAAGCCAAGTACTGGAGATTGGTCAGATAACAGATTTCTTCAGGGATCGAAGTTAGCTTATTATAGCTAAGATCCAGATGGTGTAATTTTCTACAAAGAAACAGCTGCAATGGAACATTTTTAATATTATTATAATTTAGATACAATTGTTCCAGGTTTAGTAACGCACCAATCTGCACTGGGATATACGAAATAATGTTGTGCCACAATTTTAAGCAAGAAAGGTTCTTAAGATGTTGAAAACTAATTATTTCTTCCACTGTTCTGAGATTATTCTCTTTTAAGTCGATCTCATGCAAATTGTTTAGGGTAAAAATGGGATGGGGGATGCGCTCTAAATCACAGCAGATCAATTCCAAGGTTCTTAGGTTTACCAGCTTCTTCAGGTTATTCAGCACTATCAGTTTATTTCCCTCATTGTTGATTGACAAGTGTTGCAGAGAAGGCATGAGATCCGTAATCTCTTGAGGTATACGGGAAAGGTTGTTTTTTAAGCTAATTGATCTCAGATTTTTTAGCCCTTGAAAGCTGTCATTGTATATGGAGTTGTGATGATCTAGCATGAAACATCCTGTTAAGCACAATTCTTGTAGGTTTCTGAGATGAAAGACCCAAAAGGGAATTCTTCCCACCTCACTCGATTTCAGGTGCAATGTTTTCAGGTTCTCTTCTAAAAAGCAGACTGCTGGATAATCCATAGTCAGGGACGAGTGATAAAGATTCAGCTCTTTGAGACTGACCAGCTGGGTCACGGCCGGAAGGAGTCTGGCTTCAGGAATAAGTTCCAGGGTTAGGACTTCTATTTCCGTCAGTTCATAGACGGTGTCTGGAAGACCACTTAACATGAAAAGGTGAAGTTCCATCTTGTCTTGGGCGTTTCTCACGAGTTTGCTTTTCAGTTTTTCCACTGACCATTCATTGTTAAGGTTTATCTGCTTCAGTTTGTTTTCACTCAAACCAGACAGGAATATTGAGAATCGTTGGGAGTAAAGAGGATCATACTGATCTGCCAAGTGGAGAATAAATGCAAAATCATTCTTTACATCAGGTATATCGCTGTAATTGCTCTTCTCTCTCAGCTTCTCAAAAGAATATTGCTTAAGTGAGCTTCTCAGCATCCACCACAAACTGTACAAACAAGTCAAGCCATAGAGGATCACTAAAACCACATAAAACGAAGCCAAAACTTTAAAAATTTCTGCTAGCGAATAAACACATTGGTACCTTTTGTAGCCTGTAAAGGCCTGAACATCAACTACACAATCGATTTCAAGTGTAATAAATGATAAATAGTAGGGGACATGAATTATTATTACTACAAATAGAATAACTTTCACTATAATCTGTTTCATATACACTCTATATATGATATCCTTCTCTTCAACGTGCACACGGAATTTCTTCACTTTCTCAAATATCGCTTTAGCTTGTTCCCCTTCTTTTTTGTCAAGAACACTTGAAGTATTTTCTCTTCCAGTTGTTTCCAAGCCAGGCTGTGGATATGGCAGAGACTGTCTGCTGGCCCCTACATCCGTGGAACTCCCGGGTGATGAAATCGCTGCTTTCGGTTTGGCTGTGGGCGGCTTCCTCACAGACTGCTCAGCAACTGTTTCTGAGAGGGCACGCGTTGTCCATGGAGAATCAAAACATTTCTGAAGGATGGCTATGAAGTGCTCAAGCCTGGAGCTTGTACTAGGGTAGTAAAGCCAGAAATTACTGCAAGCTGCAAAAAGAAAGGTATGTAGAAGCACTAGGTATGGAAAAAATTTGGCAAACCAGTGAAGCTGTCTCTCGTAACATATTGCATCGATATAGGAATACTGCTGCCGATGGAGGTCGTTCTTCATTTTAAGCGAGAAGATGATCTGGGCTATAGATCTAGCCGACATGTTACGGTTGGCTTTAACTAAATCCCAAGGCACAGCACAATGATTGTCAAAGTCTAGCTTGCAAGGAAGACAACACAATACTCTGGTTTGAGTAAGCTGGAGAGCCCCAGCGAGCACAGCAACTAGCAGCATTATCATGGTGAGGTAATACCAGAAGACATCCCACCATGGCTTTAGTATGTGGTTGGATGACTGGGCATCTGCTAAGAATTTCAGTTCTGTTAGCGTGATCATGACTTTCACCTGGGAGAGAACAGCAGCTGGTAGAAGAAAAAAGAAAAGACATCCTTAGTAGAGTGTTAAAAACAATTTAACTCACCATTAAACATTTGAAACTTATTACTGTTTTCTCAGGTTTAAATACATGTAACATTTAGCTTATCACCCAGCACGCAGCAAAAGAACCCAAGAACTCCCGACACTTAACCCCAGCCATCACCTGATTTACTTTAAGTTACTCGGAATGCAAAAATTTAAACCAAACTAGCAGCTGAGATGAGGAGAAAGTGTATCTTGACCAAACATTTGGGTGCTGTTCAAGCAGAAGCAACAAGCAGGTATCAGTTACAGAAGTGTCTGATATATCACTAGCAGTCTCTCACCCCTGTCCCAACTCACCAGCAAAAGCTAATTCTTACTTATGAAGAATTCCAAAATCAGAGCGATATATTAACACCATGGCTCTTCTAATTTAGAATATTCTATTGGGTTAAAGCATTCCACCCAATTAAAGACTACACAAAAATTCTCAAGACAGCAGTTTTGCATTACATAATCTCCTATATAATTCTCCATCTTCACCCATCAAGAGAATTAACTATCCTGACAGCATGAAAAGGAAGCTAACGCAACTCGTTATTGCCCAATCTTGTCATATATATAAAAATGGCACACCTAACTCCCAGCAGCATAGGTCTGATTCATACTTACTTTACTAATTAAAGAGAATAAAATACACAGCACTATTCAGTCTGGAGGTCTACACCTTTTAAAATTCCTTGGACATGCCATCTTTACATTTGTCTTCATTCTAGATGGAGAAAACATTGAAAATACTTTAATTTTTAATGGCTTCATAAATAAAGAGCAAACACTTCAGCTTTCATTAGAACTACTGCCTTATCACAGATATCGGGATCTGTTAAGCTCTGCTTTGTTACAGATCTATGAAATGGAACAGAAGATAGAATGATGGAATGGTTTGAGTTGGAAGGGACCTCAAAGCCCATCCAGTGCCACCCCTGCCATGGGCAGGGACACCTCCCACTGGATCAGGGGCTCCAACTCCATCCAACCTGGCCCTGAACCCCTCCAGTGATGGGGCAGCCACCACTGCTCTGGGCAGCCTGGGCCAGGGCCTCCCCACCCTTGCAGGAAAACATTTCTTCCCAGGATCTCATCCCAATCTCCCCTTTTTCAGCTGAAAACCATTAAACCGTTCCCCCTCGTCCTCTCCCTGCACTCTCTGATACACATACAGTCATGTAGAATGTTAATTCAAGTATTGCACAGTCACGCCAACGCAAAAAAACAGGAAACCACCTACAGCTCATCCTGTTTAGATGGGGAAGTAACGCTTTCTTTTTCACCAAATAACTAAGTGAAAATAAAATATGCAACATGCAAGACTTCAAGAAGTAGAATTCAGTCGTAATTTTGATATACCAACCTTTGGCAGAAAGGCTTGTTTCTCAAAACCACAGGCTCCTATTTTATATCCGGAAACACATCAGTAAACTATCCAGTGTCACTGGCAATACCAGCTCTGGAGAAAACTTACTATAAAGCCTGTTATCTACAACTGCCTGAAAGGAGGTTGGAGCGAGGTGGGTGCTAGTCTCTTCTGCCAAGTACCAGGCGATAGGACGAGAGGCAATGGTTGCACCAGGAGTGGTTTAGTGTAGATATCAGGAAAAATTCCTTTACCAAAAGAGTGGTGAAGCCCTGGCAGAGGCTGCCCAGGGCAGTGGGGGAGTCTCCATCCCTGGAAGGGTTCAAAAAGCGTGTGGCTGTGGCACTTGGGGACACGGTTTAGCAGGCACGGTGGGGTTGGGCTGAGGGCTGGACTGGATGAGCCGAGAGCACTTTCCAGCCTCAACAATTCCATAATTCTGTGATTTGTTAAGCAGTACAGAGCCAAAGCAACGGGGATGTTCTGTATTTTTCTGAATATACTGGTACCAGACATTTCAGCTGCAAAGAGAGTTGACAAGCTGCTATAAACTGACTAACAACAGCTGAACTAAGGTAGAACTTGATTCTTACTCCACATTCACATCTGAAAGGACAAGAATGGCTGAAAATAAGTGAACCCTTCTTGCACTGACAAAGGTGCTTTTAACGGAATGTAGAAACTCACCAGGCCCACTGGAGGGAAAGCAGCCAAAGGAGGACAGGATGGCTGTGATGCACTCCTGGGGAGAAAAGAAATTGCCATCACATCATCAAATATTTGGACTCCAATAACCATGTAATAGAACAACAGCTCATTAATTCTTCCATGGCAGTGCTTTAAAGGTCCAGCTTTTAATGAGCAAAAGAGCTCACCAGATCTACAAGATCTAGGTAGAATAATTTAAGGTGTCACCTGGACAAATATTTACTTGTCGCCATCTGAAAGTCGCTCTTCCCAAAGCAGAGATAAAGTGACAGCTCTGTCATCATCCCCTTTCTAAGCACCACAAGCCATTGATGCTCAACAGTTTCTGTATTTACATCAAGCCACTAGTCCTGCAGCTGAGATGCTCAAACAATAGCTAAGAAACAGCGATTTATTCAACTACTCCAGCTCATCTTGCAAAAAAACATTCGTAAACACCTTTAATATGAGTTCTTTTGATATAATTCTTTGGTGTTTGACTATAAACTCACAGATAAAAGAGCACAAAAAGGTACTAAGCCCATTCAAACTGATGCTTTTATTCAGCAAGGTAGATCTGGATCATGTCTGAATTCAAGGCAAAATATGTTTGATTTGAACGTAGACAAGAAAAAGTCAGAAGTTTTTTTGTCCTTTCCAACCTAGAATTAAACCCAGACAATTGTTCTCAGTGGAACTTTGTTACAACAAGGAGACTTGGGACCCCTGTTGAAGTTGTAAAGAACACACTAAAAGAAAAATGTGCTGAATGATTCAACAAAGCAAGAGCAAAAGGTATAAATAGTGTATTTTTAACAAAGGAAAACATCTGAAAAGTCAAAGTGATCGCTAAATTGGCGCTAAAGTGCAAAAGGTTTAATTAGCCTGAGGATATGAGCAACTCTTTTTCCTGACAGACGTGAACCTCATCAGGGACTTGAGCAGATACTAAGGGTTTAAGATGTTTTGTATCTCTAAATGCTCATTAAAGAAAGTTACACGTAGCACAATTTAATAATGCACAGGCGTCCTTTGCACTTTCATACAAAGAGCCATGCTCTCTGGTAACAAGAGCCGTTTTGAGGAGTAATTAAGGCTCTTGGAGTATAAGGGACAGCATTCAGAGTACAATAAAACCATTACCATTTACTATTTCCTCTCTAATTATAGCAAGAAAACCAGAAAACAGAACTTAAGCCAAGTCTATTAAAAACATGTCGGTGTACTTGAGAAAATACAAACCAAATGTACCTTCTTCAAGCAATGCTGTGATGCTCAAACAAAAAGTGGTTTGGTTTTACACCGACTGAGAGCTCTGAGTGGGACTGACCCAGGTGACTCTGCAGGGTCTGTTTCTATGAAGTGCTTTCTCTGTCACCTCCCTGCCTTGAGCTGGGAAGTTGTTAGACCCTATCACATATCCCAGAGAAAAGGGTACATCCTCACTGTGGTCAGACAACACTTTCTAGGAATTAAGTATTTAAATATCTGATTTCTGGTCTCGTTAACACCTACTTTTTGAAGCCTCCCTATGAAGCACGTGTATTCCTTACAATTCTATATATATGAAATAAAGCTTCCTGTCAGAGAAGTATATGAAGTATAATATAGACATGTGAATTATTAATGATAACTTTGCTACAGACAGCTTTCTCTCCAATCCCATCTGTATGCCAGGAGTGACTGATCAAATGGAATAACCCTGACCAGTAATGGGTTTGAAAAATCTCCTCCCCAGCAGCTTTCAACCCATAAAAGCTTTTCAAAGTGGCCTAATTCAATTGGCAATCCTTCTTAGAAGATGAGAGACAGAAGTTTAGCCCCAGGCTAAGCGGTGACTTCAGGAGAGTTACCCCAGACCAGGACAGAGACGCAGGCCAGGAAAATTAAACTAATAAAGATCATTAATATCGAGGCAATTTCTAGTTACTGCAAGACTTAAAAAAAACTGATCAACAGAAACATCCAGAATATGAAAAAAGACTACCATTTTGACAAATAATATCTATAAGCATCCGACGCCCCCCTCGCCCTCCCCTGCTGGAAAGGCCACTTCACATCTGCCATTTGGTCGCTGTTTACAGCCTGGACCTCCACTGGCAAATGACCTCTTGTGAATATTCCCAAAGGAAGAACGTAAGAAGCTTTACCCCACACACACTCCTCACCCAACGCACATCTTCCCTGGCTAAAGCTTCCCCTTCTACTGGCATCCTACCATTCCTTTTTCAAGCGCTCCCGGAACACCAAAGCCAGGCGCTGCCGGAGCTCTGGGGCAGGGCTGGGGTCACAGGGAATGATCCTCTCACACACTCCCAGCAGATGCGTGCAGGTAACTGCCTCTTCCCTCTTGAAGCCTCCTATTGAGAAGCGACAGGCTGCTCCAATCACCTGCTCTGCGGTCACTCGGAATCTGTGCTCTGGCCGCTTCCAGGCGCACGCAGGCTCGGCTGCAGGACCTTTCCGAGGGGGATTGTATTTCTGTACCCGTACTCCGCTGAACAACACACAAACAAGATTAGAGAAAGCTTCTTTCCAGTTCCTCCCAAAGAAGGTCAGGGGTGCTAATTAAACATGTATAAGCGCTTATCCTTTTGTATTTAAAATAAACGTGAAGATATTCCCGCACTCCACACCAACCAGCGCGTTCCTCAAGCACAGGAGGTTCAACACTGCACTAACTCTTATTACAAATTTTCCGTATCAACCTTCTGAACGATCAAACTACAACTGTGGACAACCTCAGCCATCTGTGTCTGGATTAACCACAGGCCTCGCCTTTCCTAAGCGCTCCTGCTCTCGGGACAGAGCTGCTGAACACAAGACGTGGAGCAGCAAGGCCTTACGCAGCTGAAGCAGAGGTCCTTGGAGAAGGCTGCTCGCTTAAGACTAGGTAGCTATATAATCCCTTGGGAAAAAAAGCCTTTAAATGCGTTTTCAGTCTAAAATCTAGTAATTTAGGCTATACTTAGATTTTTCCTTTACATGGGTTACTCTCAGGCTCAACACAAAAGCCCTTACAGTAGGTGAAAAAAATATCTTAAAGGAAGCTTCACCTAAAATCAGAATACCCATCTTTATTCTATCACTTCCTTTCCCTGGTATGCTTAATGCAAGAGAAATACTTTATCTTGCAGTCTAATCCAAATTCAAAAAGAGCTTTACTTCAATTTGTTTTGCTTTAAAAGCACAAGACTTATTACTGTCTTTATATTAAGCTACATAATAACGTAACTTACTGTACATCTCTTCAAGCAGCTGTACATTTCACATATTCCCCTTTCAAAAGTAAATTATGAACAGAAAGAGACTGGCAAAGCTCCACAGTGGTATTACCCGCTGACAAACAGCTCTGCCATGACGAGTCTGCTTGGCAATTCCTAAAGAAACAGAGCAAAACTCATTAACAGATAAAAAATAGCTGGAAAGGGTTCCATAAGGCTTTCAAAAGAGCAAAGACTAACGAGCTGTAGCAGCTCTGCCCGAAGAGCACGGCACACGGAGGCACCGGTGACCCCCTGTGCCGTGCCCAGCTCTTGGCTGCAGGATAACCTCAGCCAGCTCTGAACAGAGGAGCCAGCAGGCAGCTCCCACTTGGTACCGGCGATTACACCACTTGTGTGTCCTTGTCTTTATCAAGAAGTGCAGCGAGTTCTCCTGTGAACACCCTTCCTGGCTGACAGCAGAAACGATGCAAAGAGCTGCTTTCTCATCAGAAAATTCTGTAATAGCTCAAGCGATCAAAACGAGGTAACTCTCTCTGCAGGCAGGCTGCGCTGCACCAGGGGAGAAGGCTCATTCGATGCTGTGCAGCTCGCGTTACCAGCTGCAAGTGATGTAAGATTATCTACACTATTCTCTTTCTTTCTTGTGTCAAATCCAACAAGCAGCGTTTTAAACGATACCGTGCAGAGCCCGAGTATCTCTCTTACTGAGATCATTGCGGACCAGCACCTCTTGGTGCAAAACAAACCAAGAGATCATCTTCCAGAAGAGCACTTCTGAAATTCTCATCAAGTAAAAACAGAGGCCTGAACAAACTGAAACAAAGAACAAGTCCCAGATCTCTGTTACGTGGCACCACGCGGTCTGATCACATCCCATTCATTCTCAGCACAAAGAGGTCAGTATTTGAAGCGAGGTGCTACCTTCCCTCAGCCTCCTTTTTCAGCCTCATAACACTTTCAAGCAAGCAAAAACTTCAGTATTGAATAAAAAGCAGGAGATAGCCACGCGTTCCTGCTACTCCTTAAGTATCCCTACACCTCTGAGAGCCCAAAGAACTGCCTGTTGGAGCTTGGCGTTATGGGACAGCCCATAACGAAGTACACAAGGTAAAGCAACAGAAAGTGAGTTCACCTTAAGTCTCAAACAGGAGACACAAGTACACAAGCAGAATCTCACCCAAGCAGTACAAAAGACTGTTTTACAAATTAATTTGAAGCCAAGCACATCCAAAGCATGTATCCATTATCTCCTCATAGACAAACCCACTTTTAATGAAATGTTAATGGGTTTGTGAAACAGGGCTGTGAGAGCACTGAAGTACTGGACCACATCACCCCCAGCAATGCGCTCAAAGGATCAGCATCACCCGGAGTGAAGAACAAAGCCGGTGAAGGGGCTGGGGAACAAGTCTTACGAGGAGCAGCTGAGGGAGCTGGGGTTGTTTAGCCTAGAGAAGAGGGACATGGTGTAGTAGTTGATAGGAATGGTTGGACTCGATGATCCTGGCGGTCTTTTCCAACCTAGTGATTCTGTGATTCTGTGAATTGCTCATTTACCCGCTTCCATTTTCAGTGTTCTTTTCATAAATGGCCAGAGAGCCTTGCAAGAGCCAAGACAACTCCTGGAACCTCATTGGAAACAAGGCTGAAAGAAGGAAATATCCTCAGAAGGAGAAGCCTTGGAGTACTTCAATGAGCTTGGAATGGATTTCTCAATTACCACCAGGAGTAGTCACCACGCAGAGCAGACTACACATCCTATTTAAGAAGTCAGGCAAGCATTTAGGTCAATTTTGTAGCCCACAGGATATCATGCTGCTCTAAGTAGGCTATCAACATAATTCACCATATGGTAATGTAACACCACGCGTACTGATGTATGAACTGAAGCGTGCTCAGTTTCCAACTGGATACTTCTAGGTAAAGGAGCTCAACAGCACTGTATTTACACAGAGATGGAAGGGACCAGCATTCTACACCACAGGAAGTCTTGCTAGCTTTGCAGGTAGCAGAGTACTGAAATCCAGTGGGCTTAGATATTCAGAACTTCCATTCTACATTATTTTCCCAGCTCAAACCCTGCTTTCCCATACAATAACCATACCAAGTTAATCAGGATGTGTACCTCTAACTATTTGAGCAGCTCCATGCAAGTCATTCTTTATGTCTCTACTTCAAATTCTCCAATTGTAAAATCTCTCAGCTACATCTTCTTTTCTTTAAATGAGATGCAAGGACCAAAGGATGGATTTCCCATCGCACACGCTGTATAACCGTGTATGTTCCAATCTCATACCAACTTCCAAGCGCAGCCCCGCAGCCCGAGAACTGCACATTCGCCTGTGACCCCAAGAGCTAGGATCGGCGTTACACTGATCAGAAGATCCTAGAACAATGCCAAGTTTCAGAGCTGTGTACAAGTGATCAGCCCCAAATACCAAGGTAAACCCGCAGTAATCCCGCTTTGTTTCCTGAACAAACACAAAGTTAGCTCGGCGCCTGCGTTCACTCTTTATGCTTCCATCAAGCCCGAGGACGCTGTGCAACAATCGCCTGCTGCACCAACTCACCTTTCTGAGGGGCAGCTGGCAAGCTTTTTCAGATCACAGTATTACAAGAAAAACACTTTTTGGGACAAAGCCAAGTTTAACGACTTCAAAAACAAGAGTCAAGGCTATATCATCACATCAATCAATTAAGAACTTTGAATTAAAAAACATCTCTAGTCCCATATTTGTAAGTAACTGGATAATAGTTTGAAGCAAAGCAGATGCTACTTTTATCAACTCCAGTAAAGCCCTTGACTATTGATATATCCCATCACACTTCAATTAAGCAACGTTTCGATTCTTCCCTGCCTTTGAGTCAGTGTCATTGCAAAGTTAGTATTTACACAATGTTAATGTTTAATAAAAAACTTTTACATCAAAAGCAGCTTTCCCATACTGCAAAGGCACTGGCAAAGCAATAATAAGTTTCACACTTCCATGGCCATGGGTCAGAAGTGACAGTTTATCTTGTTAATAATTTAAACACAGCCTAGGAACAGGCAGAGTTTAGTTAAATCTTTTCAGATGCCCTTCCTTCTTAAAATATTTCGGATTACACAATAAATGCACATCGAGATTCTGCTTTCACTCAGATGGGAAAATTAATTTTAAAGGATAAATACTTCAGCAATAGAGTCTAAATTTGCAGTTCTTCAATTCCAGCTCAGTAGACCTTTACGTTTGCGTGCAGATAAACTTTAGCTACCAGAAAATATCTGAATAAATATTCGACAGCCTGAACTACTCATAGAATACCAATACTTACCCCAGAAAACCAAGGCAATAATGCCTGGGAAATCAGAGGTTATATTTCCCGGGATTTTAAGTGACTGCTTTAAAATCAATGTTGCATTAATTAAGCCTGAGTAAACTACACGACAAGTTCAGTAGCTGCTGTGCAAGCCACAGCTCAAGCTAGTATCTCCCAGACAGTGTTTGTAAAGACATCTCAAGCCTATAACAATTAGCAGCAACAAACCCAGGTTGCACTACTACCACTTTCTTTATTGGTAGCACTGGATCCCCCAGGGGCATTTTTAATCCCTTTAGTTTCTCGCAACCAACTAAGTTCTCAATTCCAGTACAAGAAACTGCACTACGGTTTCCAGTATCAGAGCATACTCACAAGCTGAGCCCTTTGGATGGAAATGCACTCACATAATTTAATTCTGGGTGTGTGAAGACACTGTTTTGAAATAGAACAGAACCACTGAGAATTAAATTGAAGACTACTCCATTACGAGCTATTTCCACAATTTCCTTCTGATTGCTGAAAGACCCTAAATCCTCTCTGGCGTGCGCTGGAGGAGGGTGTGCCAGCGCTACACCCCAAAGTGCATTTGCAGGACCTTTCTTGTATCATCTGCCTTTCTCTCCAAGGTACCACACTGCTAGGAAGCCTTTTCATATCAGTGACTTTAAATCAAACCATGGGGGAAACGATTCATAAGCATTGTAACACTGTATTTCAATACTGAATGACAGTTTGATTTCACCTAGCTAGAAATTCCATCCAGAACCAGTTTGTAGCACATTAACAGCTCTTTGGGAAAAGAATCACCAACCCCAAGCACAATTATGTGCGAGACGTGTCCCTGCCCATCGCAGGGGTGTTGGAACTAGATGATCTTTAAGGTCCTTTCCAACCCAAACTATTCTATGAATTACAATAAGCTGAAGCCGGCTTGCCAGGTCTGGAACAACTCTAATTGGAATGCATACACAAGTACTTCATACAAATAAGCATTTTAGTTACAAATAACTGAAGATGACATGGTTTATAACCATTTTTCTGGCATTAATGAGGCTGGCTGTCCCATGTGGCAGTGGCAGGGTTAATGAAAAGCAGGCCACAGCCCCTCAGCTACACTTACCAGCTACCACAAAGCACAGTTAGGAGTTTGTAATGTGTCACTGGACTCATTCCACACAGGATACAAACATGTATTAGACAAGGCACACTGTAGCCTGTCACTAGTTAGAAACACATTATTTATGAGTCAGTTATTAGCAAGTTAATAATAGATACATGTTGCTAAACCAAGATGTAATCTATACCACTTAAACATTAAAACTACAGCACATTTAAATATTAGAATATTAAATCCACTTTACGTTCTTCGCCTTTCTACACAGCTACTGAACTAAAAGTCTTCATAAGCACAGACTTCTAACACGTCTTTAAACAGAATAACTCTAGGAGCACCAGGCAGAACAGCTCTGTTTGCGGGACAGCAGCTGAACAGCTGGATGCCTGCGGAAAGGATAAATACAGCCCACAGCAGGCAGACAGCGGTGTAAAACACTTTGATCAGCAACAGCGACCGGTATAAACCACACCTTACCCCTCAGTCACGTACAACGTCCACCTCTAATCCTAGGTGAGGGAAGCTTTATGGCTTTGGCAGCAGGTATCATGAGCTGAAGCAGCATTACTGGTGTCGGGCGCAGCACAGCAGGCAGAGTAGCAGCTGAAGGAACAAAAAGGTTGCCCCCTCCGCCCTCCATCCAGAAATTCGTTATCAAAATACTTCTTCGGCAGTGACATCCTGCTCTGCAAAGTTTGGTTTACAGCACTGAAATACTGATGGGCACTTAATTAGCATTGTTGGTCCCTCTAAATTTACTCAACTGGCTTTCATCCACTTCAAAGAGCGGCTGTGTTGGTGTCTTGCAAAAGCCAAAACTTTCTTTTTCCTATTTTCCTAAAAAAACGGAAAAAGCAAGAGTCAGAGCAGTGACTCTCATCTCTCCAGAGCACAAGGGAACAAACACGTCAGTGCCACAAAATCCTACGAGTTGCATGAATGCTACTGAAGCTGAAACTCAGTTATATTATGCTAATGTAAAAAACATATGCTAACGCAAAACTCTGTGATAAGCATTTTGTTATCTAACTACCACAGAATGCTTTAAACGCTGGGGAAAACCCATAAGACAGCTTGTACCCTGTCCTGGCTACTGGCTCTTCATTACTGCCGTTTGCCCTTCTGCTCTCATTTCATGCCCCCTGCCCAGCTCAGCACCGCAGATACTGAAGAAAAGCCCCTCCGGGTAAATCCTCAGTCGGTCGAGTCAGACAGAGTAAAGAGAAGGTACGCGATTTACTCAGACAATGCATAATAAATTCTAGGAGTGACGTACCCTCAGATTTCAACACTTAAGCCTTGTGGGCTTTTCTCACCCCCCTCCTGAAAGTTTAAGAACTCGGACAAGACAGATTGACGAGCCCTAAGCTGCCGCCCTCTCTGCTAGAAAGGTACAAAGCGAAGAATTCTGAGACACTGGGAAAGAACTGCTGCTTTACCTTATTTCAGCAAGGAGACAAGGGGAACCGAGAGAGCCGAACGCGCAGCTACAGCACCTGGAACAGCCAGCGCCCGCGCAGCGCCCGGCTCCTTCCAGCACCACCTCAAAGGCATCACTTTCAGCAGCCACGCTGGGTGCCAAGTCAGACGCAGTTTACCTGACCAGCGTAATTGATGACAATCTTCACATAAAATTAACCTTCAGGGAAGCCTGCTGTAACCACTCCTGCAGAGCTGGTTCATTGCGGCGCTCGCCACAGACAAATTCTTAACTGGAGGGAGGAAGATGCCTCATATTCACCACGGAAAGCGAGGCTGGCAGGAAAACAGCTTGGACAGGAGGAGAGGAGAAGCAGCCAGGCGAGGAGCTGGTTGCTGCAAGAACAGGAGCCTCACTGGGGACAAGAGGCACAGTGGAGGCAGAGGAGAGGGGGATGAGCTGAGCTGCTCGGTTCTCAGGGCTGCCAGGCCTCCTGCCCTGTTTGCTCTCCCCACTGAAGGAGCCTCCCCGCAGCACCCAGGTCACACGAGGACACGTGCCCAGCAAACCGCCCGCGGTTCAGCCCCTGCCCCACCATGAAGGGCTCCGTCCCGGTGGGGCGGCAGGTAAGCGGGAGCATCCCGGTCCCCCAGGGCAGCTGGGAAAAGCAGGGGCAGCCAGGACCCAGTGTGCTGCCCTTGGGAAAGACGAGCTCCATCCTGGCCCCTGTTCTCTCCCTCCCTCCTTCCCCCTTCCGTCCGTCCGTCCATACATTTGTCCATCTGTCCATTCACACATTCACCCATCTATTCATCTGTCCATCCATACAACCATCCACACACCTGTTCACACATTAGTCCATCCATCCAAACGTCCATCTGTCCATCCATACATTTGTCCATCTACCCAATTGTCTGTCCATCCATCCGTCTGCCTGTCTACCCGTACACACACCTGGGTACTCATCCGTGGGTCCGTCCCTCCCTCTGCCCATCCATCCATCTGTCCCTCCATCCATACATCCGTCTGACCATCCAACCACCTCTCTGTCCATCTGCTCCTCCACCTATCTGTCCCTCCCTCCATTTGTCCATCGCTCCATCCCTCTGTCCATCCATCTGTCCATCCTTCTATCTGTCCATCCCTCCATTCACCTGTCCGTCCCTCCATCCACCCGTCTGTCTGTCCCTCCATCTCTCCGTCTGTCCCTCTGCCTGTACATCCCTCTCCATCCACCCATCCCTCCATTTGTCCATCCGTCCGTCCCTCCATCCACCTGTTCATCGGTCTGTCAGTCTGTCCGTCCCTCCATTCACCTGTATGTCCCTCTAGCCGTCCGTCCCCCCATCCATCTGTTCATTGCTCTGTCAGTCTGTCCGTCCCTCCATTCACCTGTCTGTCCCTCTATCCGTCTGTCCCTCCATCCACCCGTCTGTCCCTCTGCCTGTCCATCCGTCCGTCCCTCCATCCGTCTGTCCGTCCCTCTAGTCGCCTGTCCCTCCCTCCATCCACCCCTCCATCCATCCGTCTGACCCTCCATCCGCCCCTCTGTCCGTCTGTCCGTCGGTGGGTCTGTCCGGGGGTCGGTGGGTCGGTGGGTCCGTGGCCGCCCCCCCCCCTTACCGTCCGCCGCTGTCCCCGCCGCTCCCTCTCTCTCTCTCTCCCTCCCTCCCCGCCGGCTCCGGCTCCAACCGGCACCGCGGGCCCCGCCCCGCCCGGCCACGTGACCGGCGGCACCGCCCGTTGGGCGCGGGGGCAGCTCCGCCCCGCTCACCTGCGGGGCCGCCATGGCGGGGGGGGGGGGCGCTGAGGGGCGGCGGGGGGCAGGGCCTCCCCGCCCTCGCCGGGAAGGGTTTATTCCGAAGGTCTCGTTTAAATCTTGCCCCTTCCAATTTAAAGCTGTTCCCCTTCAGCCCATCCCTGCGCTCCTGGAGCCCCGTGCAGTGCTGGAAGCTGCTCTGAGGTCTCCCCAGAGTCACGGAATCACCAGGTTGGAAGAGACCCACCGGATCGAGTCCAACCATTCCTATCAATCACTAACCCATGTCCCTCAGCACCTCGTCCACCCGTCCCTTAAACACCTCCAGGGAAGGGGAATCAACCCCCTCCCTGGGCAGCCTCTGCCAGTGTCCAATGACCCTTTCCACAAAATATCTTTTCCTAATGTCCAGCCTGAACCTCCCCTGGTGGAGCTTGAGGCCATTCCCTCTCGTCCTGTCCCCTGTCCCTTGGGAGAAGAGCCCAGCTCCCTCCTCTCCACAACCTCCTTTCAGGTAGTTGTAGAGAGCAATGAGGTCTCCCCTCAGCCTCCTCTTCTCCAGGCTGAACACCCCCAGCTCTCTCAGCCGTTCCTCCCAAGGCCTGTTCTCCAGCCCCTTCACCAGCTTTGTTGCTCTTCTCTGGACTCGCTCCAGAGCCTCAACATCCTTCTTGTGGTGAGGGGCCCAGAACTGAACACAGGATTCGAGGAGCGGTCTCACCAGTGCCGAGTCCAGAGGGAGAAGAACCTCCCTGGCCCTGCTGGTCACGCCGTGTCTGATCCAAGCCAAGATGCCATTGGCCTTCTCTTCTCCAGGCTGCACAACACCAACTCTCAGCCTGTCCTCACAGCAGTTCTCAGCCCTTGGATCATCTCCATGGCCTCCTCTGAACTTGCTCCACCAGCTCCACATCCTCCCTGTGCTGAGGACTCCATAGCCAGACACAGGGCTCCAGCTGATGGTTTAACTCTCCGACTTTGCTCCCCTTTCCCCAGCTCCCTCCTCGAGCCGCCCGAAGGCTCCAGTTCTGCTGGGCACACGTAGGAAAGCCTGGAAGAAAACGTTGATTCCTACCTTCATTTCTGCAACAGCTGGGATAAAAGGGCTGTGTCTGCCTCTTCTTACTCATACAAACAGCTCATCCGACTCAAGTATTATAATTTTCCTGCCGTACTCCCATTTATTAGCAAAACCATTGCAAGAATCTACTCAGAACTCTATTTACAATATAATTATACTCCTGCTATAGGAATGTTTATAGCTTGTCTAGTCATCGGTTTTGTGGGAAAAGGGTCCATTTTCAAAATATTGCTTTACCTCTATAAAACACCAAATCCCTTTTCCTCACAGTTGTACAAAACACCCTTCATTTAAACAGCACAGGCATTAAATATTGCAAAAACAGCCATTTGCCAACTGTATTCGGTACACGTTTAGCTGCTAGTATTATCAGTTTCATCTTTAAGAAGCGATTGAGATACAACATACTTTATGTGCTTGTTTTGAAACACAGACCTTGCAGTTGAGCCAGAAGTGAAACAAATCCCTGGTACCAGGACACTCATTTTGTAATCCAAACACATGGAAATATTAATGCAAATATGTGTGTTGCGGAGAGAAAAGCATATGTTTGTTCTGCTGCTTTGCAGTTATATTGGTAGGGAGGCAGGGAGTTGGTTTGGTGTTTGGTCTAGGCTGGGTGTTTCACTTCTGACCTCAGAGAAGCCGCTCTTGCCACCACAGAGATAGCAGCGCAGCATTGTCTGCGCTCACTGCTCCAGGAGCCACTGGCGAGGCAGGGAGAACAGCGGCCAGAGGCCAGTAGCCTTCCCAGGAGACCAGTTCCCTCTTCTCTCATGACCTGCCACCTCCTTAGCCTACTGCATCTCTATTTCCATCATCAAAACAGATCTTCTGCTCTTGTAGGGTTTCCCTAAGGAATTACTTCATCCGTTTCACCTTGTTGGAACTATTTCCCCTTTCTGGGAGCAAAATAAATAAAAGCACACTTTATTCTATAACCTTTTTTTCTACTAGCTCAAAAATGAGAAGTCTGTCTCCAGCATGTGCCACGTTTTCTTTCTGTCAGCAATATGCTTGGAAGATGAATTAATGATTAATTGAATTATAAAACCAAGAACAATTTGTGCTAAAAATAAAGGGGAAAGTATTGAACTAGGACAGATCATTGAAGTTAACGGTCACAAGGTTCATAATTGCTTGAGCAAAAGATTGCAGACTGGCTTTTAGGTTTGGTTCTCATTTATTCTGCTGCAGAACAGCTCCTAGGAGAGCATAAGGGGAGCCCTCAACTCATCAATCACACCCCACCAATCTCCAAGTGATGAGGAAAGGGAATATTGTGATCACCGCCTACTCGAAACCAAGGCAGTTTATAGCTGTGCAGCTCCCGACTGTGTACCCAGCAGATCAAGTTCATCTTTGAGGTTATCTTAGTGCAATTATTTTAGGATTCATTTCTTCTACTCTTTTTCTGAGCAACATTATCTGGAGAACATTCTTCAAGCTCTAACACCCTTTCAATTTTTTTGTCACAGCCATTTATAAGACACTGAAAAACAACAGCTTGGCAACCCAGGGAAAGTTGAGTTTCATTCCACACATCATGCCATCCTCTGATCTTTTGTAACTTGATATTTAGATGTTACAAAACCAGCTTTGGATCTCGAAAGAAGGAACAGTTTCAAATGTTATGCTCGGTGTGACTAACAGGCGTGATGAACATCTACTTCAATCCCTTCGGGTGTACGATTTTGACAAATCTGATACAGTGAGAAAGGGAAAGCTACATAGCAGAGGAAGGTATATTTAAGAAAGGAATATTTATAGCCAAAATTGTACTTTAAAATATTTCCTATTGAACATTCTGTTTAATATCAGAGAGGTGTTGTTATACCGGACTTTTAACCCTCCAGTAGTGCTGGGAGATGCAGGAGCAACAGCATCGTGATTGGCAATTGCGCTGGCAGCGTTTATCTGAAGCTGAGCCAATTCTTTGACTAAAGCACCCTCTGACAACTCCCCTTGTGATCAGCAAGCACATTTCTGACTCTCTGTTTCCCAAGACCCATCTGAAACGCTACAGCTTCATAGTTAGCTGAAGCATTAACCAGCAGGTCATAACCCTTTAAACTCTAGAATGCCATACTGCCATTTATTCTCTTAAAGAGAACAAAAAACACATAAGCTTCATAGTTCTTTATATCATTTAATGCCAGCCCTTGGCACATCCTGATTGTTATCACAGTTGCTCTTTGTGATGTTTGCTAGAGCTTCCTTGTCTCCTTCTGAGAACCCATAAATCGCGTTGCACAGTCTCCAGGTCATTGCTTTCCTGGTGCAATAACGTGGCCCGCAGTTAACCAGAAGGGCTCTCGGTGCCGGGGCAGGTATTTTAGGACAACACTTCCCTCTGCTGGATCTGTGGGCAGTCACAGCTCTGCCTGCACTGGAGGGACCTGCCTGAATCCTCTGCTTCTGGCTCAGGCGAGACCCCTGCTCCTGCCGGAGAGCTTTGGACAGTAAGAAACCAGCAGACGTCTTCTTAATTCATCAAATGGATAAGATCATGTGAGTTTATCCAGCATCAAGTGGACAGGAATATCAATGTAGATTCTGCTTAAAGCAGGAGTATCTCAAAGCTGTAGATATCACTAAACTTGGGAGTCATAGGGTCTGCCACATCATATTCACTCCAAAACCCTGACACGTTTGCTCTTGAGCTGCTCTACCAGTTACTCAGAGCAGGACGTGCATCCTTCAGTAAAAAAGCATCAGGACCGCAGCGTTTGATGGGAACGGTTGGACTCGATGATCCGGTGGGTCTCTTCCAACCTGGTTATTCTGTGATTCTGTGATTCTGTATCCCAAGAACAACACAATCCATGGGCCACCCTGAAACACACAGAGCATTTGAGAAGGCCGCGTGTTCGGTTTCATTCTCTGTTCTGTGCTACCTGTTCTCCGTGTCCACCTGTGAGGATGTGAGTGCAGACAAAGCGGTAGCAGCATGTTGACAGGATTTTAATTGACATCCATTAAGTGTCCACTGGAGCTAACACCAGCTACAATTAAGCCAATATTTTAAACCACCTTTTACACAGACCAAGAGGCATTTCTTTGTAGGATGTACCTATAGGGTGACACAGAAAGAAGATTAGTTGTGTTAAGAGACAGAAACATTGGCTGAACTTTTTGTGACTCTAATGGAAACTGAGAACAGTGCTAGAGTGAATCTTAATTGAGCGCTACACTTCCTATCCGGCCATCTGTTCTGAGCTGCTGGCAATACCCCGAGTATGGCATTTCGCAGGAGGTTTTGATGGAAATGACCATACTCAGATACAGCTGTGTCGTGTTCAAGCCATAGAGGTGTTGGAATACTGCCCACAGCTGAGGGAGGGGGAGCATTAAGAGGAGAGGGAGAGAGAAAGGCAGAGAGAAGGAGTAATGAGTAAGATTGTGCCTAGTTCTTGTTCTCCCCAAGGACAGGAAGGGGTCCCCAGGCAGTGCTACGTGTGCTTCTAACTCAGTTGTACAAACATGACTGAAAAACATAATTAAGCATTTTCCTGAACAAAGATTCTGTTCATGTATGCTACTGAATGAGGAATTTTGGTGGACTTCAAAACACAGGAAGATGACGAATAAGGTAAAGATGGGGGAAGGGGAGTAGAAAATACAGATATTGTTCAGAAACAATAATTAAAGATGAGAACTTTACTTTGAAAAGGGAGATGTACGTTCCACAGGAAAGACATCAAAAGATTGGATGATAGGCCAGGTGGATTCAAGGCCAGACTGGAGAAAGCCTTGGGCAGCCTGATCTAGTGGGATGTCCCTACCCAGGGCAGGGGGGTTGGAACCAGGTGATTTTTAAGGTCCCTTCCTGCCCTAATTATTCTAAGATTCTATGATTCTATGATTCTATAGCAGTACTGGGTGTTAAATGGTAGAATAGGTAACAGAGCTGAAAGCTATGCTAAGGTTAACGGGAGCAAACCTTCGTTAGAAGGCAGGAAAGAGGTGATGACATAGTAGGTGATTCCTGATCTGTGTTCACAACAAAGCCTGTGTGAAGCATGCTAAAGGTCTAGTTATAAAATATCATATAAGAACTATTTCTTATAAGAAAAAAAAATTGGTTTCAAAGAGTTTGGAGAGGAAATAAAAGGCTTGAATAAAGAAGAAACCAGAATGTCAGGATCAAGGAGACCTCCTGAGTAACAGCAATAGGGAAAGCAAAGAAAAAATTTACAGCCTAAGGTGGCATAAGCAATTCATTTCTAAGCAGGATGTTTCCCAGCTATCACCAGGGTTTTAAATGCTGAAGAATAAGATTACTTCTTTTAGATGATATTGCACACTTGCCTCCTGGCGATCCTCGCATCTTATTGACTTATTGTGAAGTCTTTGTCTGAGACTTTCCAAGAAATCTTCTAAAGTGGACTCCAAGTACCAAGAGCAACTGAAGATGAATATTTGTTTCCTAAGAGCTTTCAACACCAAATAAATGTTTGTTGGCTCTGTTAGCGCTGTGGGCATTAAGAGCTCATACATAACAATACTGTATCACTAATAATCCATGTGTGCCTCCTGGAATGCCAGTAACAATAAAAAACCCGAAACAACCAATGAGTGCTTTGGGATTCTGACACTGTTCACTCTGCTTGTTTACATATGCTTTGACTCTACTGTGCAGTTCTAGTATTGCAACTGCAAATCATAAAAATGCAATTAAAACCCGGCACTTGAAACGCTGTATCACTTAATTTCTTGCAGGAAATACATTTCAAAGTATTCTTATACAGATCCTGGTTTTTGACAATTGTCCTGGCCCTGTCTCTAACTTTGCTATTGTATTATTTTTCACCTCTATACGAGGTGAGTGAGATTTGTTTTACACCTAGTAAACATCTCATTAGCGACAGCTCCTGTTTGCCTGGCATGTCTCCAAGTCTTGCATTTCTAGCCCATTCAGCACTTGTCTGGAGACAACTTGATGCTTGCTGGGGACGTTACCATGCTAAACATCAGAAGTCCTCCAGCGGGAAACTACTGACTGTGTTGTTTTATGTCATCACTGTTGCTTTACTTGTCAGGCCGCGGGCATGCAGCCTGATTTCAGCTGAGACAGTTCAGGAGGGTCATTCCCTTCAAATAACCACTTGCTGCTGATTATTGTCCTGGGCTATTTTTTCAGCTGAAGTTGGTGCTCCCTCAGAACTGCACTCTAGTTTGCGTATGATGTCGCTCAGTTTGGTGCTAACAAAATTAACCTGATCAGTATAAACACTTTTGTTTGCAGGGTTTCTTTAATCTGCATCCTTTCGAAAGACCCACTTTGGGATCAGCTGGTGCTTTTCCCATTCAACTTGCCCTGAAAATAAAGCAGGATCTATTCAGCACCTTACAGAACCCAGGGGAGTTGTCAGATTAAAAGACCAAACCCAAACATTTATTTGTCTTCCAGCACATTTTCATCCTGGATCTTTTTTCCTCATTCTCTCCAGTCTTCTTTCCTAATGAAAGGCTTCCAAGAAAGCTGGGGAGGGGCTATTCACAAAGGCTGTAGCAATAGGACAGGGGGCAGTGGGGATAAACTGGAGAGGGGCAGATTTAGACTAGATAGAAGGAGAAAATTCTTCACCATGAGGGTGGGGAGACACTGGAACAGGTTGCCCGGGGAAACTGTGGTCTGGTGGGAGGTGTCCCTGCCTACAACAGGGGGTGGAACTGGATGGGCTTCGAAGTCCCTACCAACCCAAACTAGTCTATCATTCCATGATTCTAATTTGTGGTTTGAGGTTGGCCAGTGATTTCTCTGAAAAATGGGTTCCCTGTATCCTTCCAGAAGCCAAAAGCATCAGTTCTGTGCTATCTGTAGTCTCTGCCAGCAAAAATGTCACGGAATCACTTTCTGGTAGCTTGAGGAATCCATAATAAAACAGTTTGTTGCTACATCTCAAGCAGGAATGTTTTATAGAGATCATGGGAAAAATAAGACAAAAAGGCCTGTTATACCAGAGTATCTCTACCCAGATTTAAACATGAAAAAGGCACCTCTGGAATCTGTCAGAAAATATGTCCATTGTCACACCCATTTTCATTATTAATGGCATGATTCCACAGGAAAAAAACCCAGCAATTTGGCCCACAAACTTTCACAGCATAAAAAGATGTCATTGTACAAGTAAGTCAAAGATACATTAGGAAAAAATTCTTCACAGAAAGGGTCATTGGGCACTGGAACAGGCTGCCCAGGGAGGTGGTTGAGTCACCTTCCCTGGAGGTGTTTAAGGCACGGGTGGACGAGGTGCTGAGGGACATGGGTTAGTGTTTGATAGGAATGGTTGGACTCGATGATCCGGTGGATCTCTTCCAACCTGGTTATTCTATGATTCTATGATACACAGGCTTAATTTAAAACCAGCCCTGGCAGTAGGAATGATATCCAAATAAAGTAAAATTAATTTATGGATTATACTCAAAAATGTTTGAGTCATCCCTTACCTGTCTCACCCTGCAGTTGCATTCAATTTTCTTTTGATACACACAAATCAGAGAGCTCTTGGTACCTGCTAAGATTAGACCTTTAGAGGCAATAAAGCCAGTACAATCTGAATTCCAGGATCAAACTAATTGGCTATGATGTCTTTTTTTCAGTAGTGCCAAGCACATGCAGTAGCTGCTATCCAGTAAGTAAATAGTTACAGCGCAGCCTACCGGGGAAAGAAATAAAAAGTCATTATTTTTGAATAAGAATCAAAGTAAATAGTAAATGCATACAGCACAGCCCGATGTGGGGAGTTCCTTGGCACCGGTTTGGGACGTTTAATCGTAAAAAAATGTACTGAGACATGACTCACACAGCTCACCCCAAAGGACCGAAAAGGTTTATGCATTTGTTTAATACCGCGTACTGTGAGTAATATAGGAAATTCTCACTGTAGCGTTTCCAGCTTCCTAGACTCCTCTGATTCAATCCAGCGTTAGTCACGCCGTGTGGGAGCACTCAGATCGCCGCATCCTCTTCCCCAGTCCTGACGCTGGCTGGACTCAGCCCTTCGGAATAAAGTTAGGTCTGCGAGACGCTCAGGCTGTATTTCTTCAGCTGGGTTATTGCACACTGCATTTCAGACAGCACACTGATTTTGCAGAACATCTCTGCAATAAAGATTTGCAAAAGACAAGCCTGCTGCTTTTTTCTGAAGCCGGGCTCACAGCCACAGGGCAGAGCGTGAAGCTCTCACGCAGGACCAAAGGGAACGGCAGCAAGATGCCAGTGGCTTTTCTGATTCAAAAAACGGGCTTCCAGCCATTTCTCATTAATAGACAGGGCTGTGCCAAAGACTTACATGTGCCATCAGTAATTTAATATTTTTCCCTCCTGACAAAAAATCCTCAGGGTTCTAAATATGTATTAAAATGAAATTACAACACATATGTACCTTTTTGAACCGCCACGTGTAAGGTTTTGTTTTTATGACTTGCATATTACCACTTTGGAAAGTACTGGCTATATCCCGAGGGGAAAGCTGATCTAAATTTTTATGTTTTTCACCTCTGCTTTGCTTTGACCGAGATACAGGTTCATTAGAGTCTCAGCTGCCGCAGCGGGGGAAGCAAACCCCAACGGACAAACCAGAGCTGCCGTCAGCTGATTTCCTCTGAACTGGTAACAGTGTCATTTGTGCATCTCGGTTCTGCCAAGTAATTTTCCCCTCTTCAATTGAACTGCGCTTGTTTTGAAATGTAAAAATTCCTGCCATCCATTCCCACTTCACAAATAAGACGGAGCTGGATTCCATTAGAAGAAATTAGCCTTAAAATGCACTAATTCTTGCTTTTGGAGAAAGTGCTGAGCAGTTAGACCAGCCATGCAAGACTTGTATCAAAAATTCAAGATGCATTACTGTGTGTTTACAAAAGGAGTGAGAGGCTTCTGACCTGAAAGCCAGGATGAGACACTCGGGGTGCTTAAAATAAGCCAGGAGACTTTAATGTGGGTACTGGGAAAATGACTTATTTTAAATATGGAAATAAATATCACTTCTAAGCATGAAAGATAAATTTGAAAAAGCAAATACCTTACTATACCTGCATTTATTACTTTAGCTGAGTCCTGGGATTCAGGACTGATTTAATTCTATGAATACTGTTAAACGCTGAATTCAAAAGACTTGACCTAACAAATTTAATCATTAGGGACAGATGTCAGTGCTCCTGTTTTCCCTGCTGTGCCAGGACTTGGAAAATCCTTTTAAGCTTGCAATCTTTGAAACAGAAGTTTTGAAAGAGTGGCAAGGCTGAACTGCTCAATTGAGTTGAGACAGGCCTCCCTCCAGACCTTCTGGCTGATGCACGAAGGGAAACTTTCCTGCCATTAAGTTAAAGAAATTAAATTGACAATTTAGGGGAGAACTCAAAAAAAAAAAAATTGCTACCGAAAGTGGCAGCAACTAGAATTTTCGTAGTGGTGCATCATTACCACAGACTTTATCTCCCAAGTTGGACTGGTTACGTGGTTTTCTTATTACTTCAGCTGAAATTCAGATCAAAACAGCTGCTCCAGGTGTTATAGGATTGTAACTAATAAAGCAGATGATATTTCATTTGCCGTGATAGCCAAACTGCAGTGGATCCTCCTGACTCATGGGCTCATAAAACTCTGTTTTACCAACAGGAGTCACGTATCCAAGTGCCTCGCAGGAGATGAAAGGTCTGGGCCAGCTGGGGCAGAGGAGGCTCTGAAATCGCGTTTATTTTTCACTGTCTCAGCTGATCTGGTAAACACCGAGCCTCGCTCAACGGGGTAGGGAATCAAACAGAGCTTGTTTCCTCAACGGGGGAGGAATCAGCAGTATCTTAACAACATTCCTTCAGCTGTTTGTATCACGGACCTAGAGCAGCGGAAGCTTGGAAAATGTGACAGTGCATGGATTTCCCCATAGTGTCTGCTTAGGACATGATATTCTGTGGAAACGTGGGAATCGACGCGAGGAGCACTCAAAGGAGGTCCAGTTTCTTTTTTTCTTTTTTTCTTTTTTTCTTTTTTTTTTTTTCTTTTTTATCTTGGCAAGGTCGGGGATCTGCTGCCTTCTGGAGGATGCCTGGAGGGGTCCAGCAGGAGCACCGCCTTTGAGACCACGGGAATTCCCAAAAAGCAGGATGGAAAAGAAAGGAAGAAAGCGTTAAGTTGTTCGTGCATCTTATTTAGGCTAAAAAAGAATAGCTGGGACTCATTTCTTAATTTTTCTGTTTTGTTCTGGCTATGTAATAGTATTTCTGCACCCAAGTAGAAGTGTTCTAGTGTGTTACAAAACTGGTTCGCTTCACTTAGCTCTTGCTTCTATATTGTAGATGAACATATATAATAATCGTGTATAACACAGTATATATAGTAATGATACCCAAGTAGTAGATGTATCTATTGCATTTGAGAATATAGAATAGTTTGGGTTGGAAGGGACCTTAAAGATCATCTAGTTAAATGTCTAGCATCTAGTTAATAACTGCATTCTGCCTGCTAATTCATCTCTTTGGGATTATAATTGATACACTAGATCTGTTTCTAGCATCAACATTAAAAAAAATGCCCAATAAATTAAGACTTGCTATATGAAGTGTATTCTTATCATCTCGTACAGTTCTTTTAAAAATATTTATCCATATCAATGAATATTTTAGAACAAGGAAGTCATTTGTCATGCCAAGCCCCTACAAAAACCTGATTTGTGAGGTTCTTTCGGCCTGAAATACTGGATGCTACGATTGAAACGTTACAAAAATCAATTGGAACTGCACGACCTTCCTCCTTGAGGCTCCGCGTGGGGATGTTGGTGTTAAAGCAGCTTTTGTGAAGAGTTAAAAGCAGCAAAAATAGATGTTAAAGACTACGTTTTCAACATAATAACCAAATTCAGTGACGAAAATGAAAAGCACCTCGTCATCAGAAACGGCGTGACCAGCAGGTCCAGGGAGGTTCTTCTCCCTCTGGACTCGGCACTGGGGAGACCGCTCCTCGAATCCTGTGTTCAGTTCTGGGCCCCTCACCACAAGAAGGATGTTGAGGCTCTGGAGCGAGTCCAGAGAAGGGCAACGAAGCTGGTGAAGGGGCTGGAGAACAGGCCTTATGAGGAACGGCTGAGAGAGCTGGGGGTGTTTAGCCTGGAGAAGAGGAGGCTGAGGGGAGACCTCATTGCTCTCTACAACTCCCTGAAAGGAGGTTGTGGAGAGGAGGGAGCTGGGCTCTTCTCCCAAGTGACAGGGGACAGGATGAAAGGGCATGGCCTCAAGCTCTGCCAGGGGAGGTTTAGGCTGGACATTAGGAAAAAATTCTTCACAGAAAGGGTCATTGGTCCCTGGCAGAGGCTGCCCAGGGAGGGGGTCGAGTCCCCTTCCCTGGAGGGGTTTAAGGCACGGGTGGACGAGGTGCTAAGGGGCATGGTTTAGTGTTTGATAGGAATGGTTAGACTTGATGATCCGGTGGGTCTCTTCCAACCTGGTTATTCTATGATTCTATGATCACTAAAATTATTTCTGTCTGGTTGTGAGGAGACCCTTAGAAACGCAAATTCTGTGACTCTGTGGAGGACCTGATAAAATCCGAGCAACGCCGCCGCGCTTTTCTTGATAAGGGGCTAAAACAGGCATGAGATGAAAACAACCTTCCCCCAGAGCCCTCCTGGGCGCCTCCCCTGGGCGCTGCCCCTCAGCCCCAGCCCAGCCGCTATTAGCTCCCCCCAGTCCCGCCCCTTGGCCCCGCCCCTCCGCTCAGGCCCCGTCCCCATCGGCTCCCCTCTTCGTCCCTTGGCCCCGCCCCTTCCTGTAGCCCTCGCCCCCTACCCCCATCCCCATTGGCTGCTCCATTTGGCCACGCCCCCGTTCTAACCACGCCCTCTCTGCCTAGCCCCTCCCCATTGGCTCCTCCCCCTCGGCCCTTCCCCTTGGCCCCGCCCCTCGGCCCAGGCCCCCTCCCCATTGGCTCCTTCCTCTCGCCCCTTCCCCTTGGCCCCGCCCCCCGCCCCCGTTGTCTCCCTGGCCCCGCCCCCCGGCGGCGCGCGGCGGGTGAGTGGCGGTGATTGCGGGGGGGGGGGGGGGGTCAGGGGGGCGGCCGAGGGCCCTTCGACCCGGCCCATTCTGTGATATCAGAGGGGAAACGCCGCCGTGGGGGGGGGGGAAAGGAGGAAAAAAAACCCCACTGCCTCATCCCTCCCCTTGCTCCGCAGTGGGAAGCGTGTTCCATAGGATCGTGGTTGGAAGAGGCCTCAAAGCCCACCCAGGCCCACCCCTGCCCTGGGCAGGGACACCTCCCACTGGATCAGGGGCTCCCAGCCCCATCCAGCCTGGCCTTGAACCCCTCCAGGGATGGGGCAGCCACCCCTGCTCTGGGCAGCCTGGGCCAGGGCCTCCCCACCCTCAGCGTGAGGAATTTCTTCCTGATGTTTAATATGAATCTTCCCCCTTCCAATTTGAAGCCGTTCCTTCTCATCCCGTCACTCCTTGTCCTTGTAAAAAGCCCCTCCCCAGCTTTCCTGGAGCCCCTTTCAGCGCTGGAAGCTGCTCTAAGGTCTCCCCTGTGCCTTCTCTTCTCCAGGCTAAACAACCCCAACTCTCTCGGCCTGTCCTCATAGCAGAGGGGCTCCAGCCTGTGGATCATCTCCGTGGTCTTCTCTGGACTCGCTCCAGCACCTCCTTGTCCTCGCTGTGCTGAGGACTCCAGAGCTGGTCACAAGCTGCAGGTGGGTCTCTCAGAGCGGAGCGGAGCAGAGGGTGACAATCCCCTCCCTCGCTGCTGGTCCATCTGCTCGGGGTGCAGCCCAGGACATGCCTTGTTTCTGGGCTGCGAGCCCACGTTACTGGCTCATGTTGAGCTCCTTGCCCCCCAGCACCCCAAGTTCTCCTCAGGGCTGCTCCCAATCATATCATCCCCCAGCATGTATTGGAACTGTGCACTGTGTGCTTGCTGAGTGCTAAGTGCAGTGGGATTTCTTGAGTATTGCTGAGGGTCTAACAGCTACAGCTTGGTACCCTTTCTCGTTACAGAAATGAGACTGAGTTTGTAGCACTGGAATAGGAGAAATGCAAAATCAGCAAGCTTTTAAACCCTAACTCATTCTGTGAGGCATCCTTCAAAGGGAGTATCGGTTGACCTTTTCTATTAGTGTACAGTGAAAGTGTAAGGAACGCTTTCTTGTTGGACTGAATCTATTAGTCTTATAAAAAAATCATATTTTACTTTGATATTGAATCCTTTTCTATTCCCTCTGCAAGGCTGGCATGGTATTGTTTCAACAGGCAATGCCATTCCTGTGTTTCTGATACAAATAGCATAGCTTTTTCTTTCTTCTTCCCCTTTTCGTGTAGCAAAGTCTGGAGGGAAGTGGGAGTTACCTGTTCTTTAATGAGTAAACTATGGAAAACAAAGTTAATAATTACACTGCTGTGGCTATTGTGTTTCTCTCTTACACATTCCAGACATTTTGACATCATCCAACACCTGTGCTTAAAAATACACGTTGGAAGTTGTTGCTTGAAGTACCAGCTCTTGCTTCTATTTTATAGTTCTTGATTAAAAGGGCACATTTTCTCTATCCAGTGAGCGATCTGTTCCTCCATGCCGAATGTCCTTCCTAGCTCTTTTCTGCCATGGTAGATATTTGGTGTTTGCCAAGCCCCCGTGGCAAAGCGTAGCACAGTTCTATCAGTGTGCAGGGCTGCCTCTCCCGTGTGACTGGTGATCTTAAATATCTTGCCTTCGGAGCACTTAGTTTGAAACTCTTGAAAAAGGAGAGCAGTTTTAAAGTGGTGTGACTTTAAAAACTCAGCTCTTTTTCTGTTCTCTCTAAATTGGCGACTGTAACAGCAGTTTTTATTACACAAACTTCTTTTCACAATGATTCTAGCAGAGATTTTGAACCTTCAATTGTATTTAATCTTAATTGTCATACAAGAAAAAAGTTAAGTGCCGTGAAATAGAGGAAACCTTCCTTCTAGATGCCATTCAGAAATGTTTTGCAGCCCTGTCAGTTAAAAAGTTTCATCCTCTGTGATTACAAATGTGAGAACTAGAGCTTATTTCAATGAAACAAAGTCACTGAAGGGAAGAGAGGGGAATCTTATATTTTAAAATTGCTTGGTGATGTGTAGAAACTAATTCCTGGAATCTGTAAGTTTTTTTTACAGGTTATTTATTATGCAGGCATGCTTTTTGCTTCACGAAGCTTCTGTCGCCTTGGCATTAGGACATACCAGCTACGAACAGATTTGCTTTCCAGATCCATCAGGCTCTCAGCCTCTGCAGTAAGTTTTGCTTCAGCTTCACAGATAAAACTGTTGTGTGCAGTATTTTAGAAACACACTACTTTTAGCATGTTGCCAATATATATGTTAGCTGTGCTTTCTTTATTCTGTGTTACGCTGATCCAAACATTTGATATCAAAACAAACCAAGATATTTGAATCAGTCAAATATTTAACCACACGAGCATACCAGAATTTGGCAATTATTGTTTTGTGTGTCCTTTCCAGTCTTTAAAGTCACACCTAGCACATATCAGGCCAGAAGGATCGCCTCGTTGTTAGGGCACTAGAGCCTGAGACGCAGGAGACAGGTTCAGCCCCAGCTTTATCACAGACCTCTGGTAAGAGAATTAATTTCTTTAATGAAATGAGAGTAGTGGTGCTTCTCCATCATTCAAAACAGCTGTTCAAACCATTATACTGGGCACTCGTGGCATATTTTGCCCATATGAAAAGTTTGTTTTAACGTGCAAGCCACTTTGAAGGTCAGCTTTTGCCCAGGTGAGTTTTTCATGCTTGTATTCTATTTCATGGAATTGGATAGTCTCACTGAATGTCCTGAAATCTAATTCTGGTTGGCTTTTTTAATTATTTTCTTAGGATTGTGGCTTCAGTTGTAGCTTTTGACATCAAATTCCACAATTTAATTATGCACCACGTAAAAGTATTTGCTTGTGTCATTAAACATCTTGCCATTCCACTTTATAACAGGTTTCTGTGTATTAGGAAGAAAGATAAATACAAGCAACACCTGACTTTGTGTCAGGTGCTTTCCTTGATAGGAAGTGTTAGGGAAAGCAGGAGGTTGGAGCCAAGACCCTAACAGAAAAAACCTGTTCCAATGGGGTTTTGCTGTGTTGTAAGCAAATACTTTAAAGTTCTAAAAGTCTGAAGGAAAATAGGAAATGTCTTTGCTATTTTCTTCTTACCCATCAATTTAATGAATAAAATTGCATGGAAAACACATGCTTTCCGAACTGGATTGAGCAGGAATTGAGCTGGAAATAACACCATCTTTAAATTGTTAGTGTATCATAGAAAAGAAGAGTGTATGTACGCTTTTTTTTTCTTTTTAGGTCATCTTTTAAAGCTGTTGAGCTAAATTATGCCCCTGCTCCATCCTTGCTGAAAGTTCAGTGGCTTTAGATAACGATGAATGAGAACGTAGGGCATTTTTGTGTATTTTCTTGCTAGTCTGAATGCAAGCTATTATAGGAACTTTAATGAAAGAACATGTCTGTAATTCTGTGTAACTACTGAATTCAGCTGGCAGTGGTGTATTAGAGAAAGCATGAAGGAGGGTTTGTCATCCAGAGTCCAACAATATAGTACTTTGTCTGTCTTAACAAAACCCTTCTGTCTGTATATTTTGATCTTTCAGACAATGGCCTTCAGACACAAAAACACGAGACGAATTGAAGGCCTTGATAGCAACGTGTGGTGAGTAAAAGGAAAATATCTCTGAATCTCAGAAAATACCTTTGACTGACTTTTTTTTTTTTTCACAAATTGATAATTAGTGCCAATAAGAAGGCACTTTCTCTCTCTGCTGAAATATATTTGGCACCTGCTTAGAAGTGGTGAATTGAGTTCTGCTAAAGATATGAATTAATTCTTATTTTCGAGCTTTAAATATTAGGCTTGGGCTTCTCTTAATCTCATAAATCACATAAAACAAGGGCAACTCTTGGGCATGGGAGTATAGCTGACTTTCAAATGTAAATGTTAATTTTGTTGAGTAATGTGTTCTAATTACACTTGGTTTGTGTTTACCAAATGAGTTGGATTTCTTTTTAAAGTCATTACACTTGTCTTTATATTGAAAGCATCACTGGCAAATATGGGGTTTTGTGAGCAGGTGAAAACACTAATTTGGGCTTACATTAGCTGCATATAATATGTGTGTGTATGTATGCAGAAGGCGTTTGGATCATCCAGCCTCAAACTCGTTTTTAAACAGTTTATATTAGTTTTTGACAAAACTGTGATGCAACGTGGCATTACTCGGTTGCTTGTTGTAGAGTTTTTTTTTTTAATTTTGTTAATATTCAGGTACTGAGAAAGGGTCAAATGTAAAACTTGCCAGTGAAGGGAGGAAAAAAGCCTTCATCAGGAATCCTAGCACTGATCCACTGGCAGGCTACCAGGAACAGTTAATGAACAGCCTGAAACACTTGGTTGTCTGAAACTACCAAAAATAAATGCATAGCGGTCTGAGGTGACTGGATAGTTTGACCGACACCTTCACTTGACAGAATCTAGCCTTTAAATCATTAAGTGTCCATGTTGTAATTAAGTCTACCTCATTTTGCAAAGAGGGTAGCGTTCCATTTCTGCCACTCCCTGAGCTGCTGTGTGTTCCTGTGTGTGCACACCTGAGCACAGTTCCTCTGGAAGAATAGTGGAATCAGAAAATCAACCTTTTGTTGAGTTCCCTCTGACTTACCACTGTCCCAGACCCAGCTGTCCTTCACTCTCAATCCCATTTCCACGACTGTCAATGTGGCGAAGTGAAGTGCTTTTTTTTGCCTTTTGATGCTAATGAAGGAGAAGATAATTTTATCTGGCATGTTACGTTTAAGATGTTTTTTTCCCTTTAGGGTTGAATTTACAAAGGTGGCAGCAGATCCCTCGATAGTTAATCTTGGCCAAGGCCTCCCTGATATATCCCCTCCCAGCTACGTTAAAGAGGAGCTGGCAAAGGCGGCAGCAGCTGACAGGCTGAACCAGTACACACGAGGCTTTGTAAGTACTGTGGAACTCGAGGACCAGCTCAGTGGAGAACATACCACAGGCAGAACACTGACTTTGCTTTGAATTGGTTTTAACTATCACAAATTAAGTTGATCTACTGGCCTCCTCTGTTCCTAACGAACATCCTCAGCGTGGGCTTCTTTAAGGCAGAATCTTTCAGCAAGAGCAAAATGGTGGGGTACACCTGGGATAGATTAAACAGTCAATTCACAGTTTAAGGAGTGTAAATTATACATTTAGCTGTGGTTTTGGCCAGTGCAAACATGAATCAGGTAGGATAATGGTAGAATGAGAGAGAAATGTATGGTACCACTTGAGGCAGCACCTCTAGGATCAAGAGATTCACCCATAGCGTTTAGATTTTTAGTGAGGATTAGGAGGTGATGAAAGGAGTAAGTTTTTTGTCCTAGGAGATAGTCACTACCTGTTCTCTAAGTTGGTTTGTGGAGTTTGCCTTGAGCTAGGTGTGCGTGTGGGGCACTGGTCATTGTCTGAGGCAGGATATTCGAGTGGGCTACTACCATTGTAGTGTGGCTACTGCCTTTTTTGGTTTCTCTGGCTTTTATTTTGTGGTAAAGCTAAACCATGTTGCCTAACGGAAAATTCGGTATCAGGGTTGCTACAAGACCCTCAGGAGTCTATCTAATATTTTTCTAGATGACCATGTTACGCAAGTGATAGAAAAACATCATCTAGGCGAGGGGACCAGCACTTGTGTTGGCAGTTGTGGCATCGCTGTGGCGCAGCATTCCCGTGCGGCTGACGTGCTTGTGGCAAGAAATGGTTGTCGTTTGAATCAGCAATGACTTGTGAGCCTTGATTTGTGGTGGTGTTCTTGTTTACAGGAGGGTTTATGCCTTGTGTGCAGAGGTACAGCGTGCAACAGTTTAGAGGAGGATTTTTATTACATAGGTGCATTTTCTCGTGGTGCCATTTTCTATTTCTACCAAGTACTCAAAAAGAAAAAAATACTTTCACAGCAGGAAAGCTGTATTCTCCTGAGTAACAGAATTGTAGCTTCTAGTTTCCTTGTTGTATATGACCGTTACATGCTTGCTTTTTTGTTCGTGGTGCATTTTGTGAAGAGTTTGTTAACTGCCGTGTCCCTGTAGGGGACACAAATGGTGAAGGGTGCTCTGAGATCTGAGAGGTGAATCAGCATTTGGATCACAAGTGCTGTTTATCAGCAGTATATCAACAGAATTAAGATATTGCCCTTGCATCAAATAATTTTTAGTTGAAACATAAAGAAAGTAACGGCAGGAGCTTAAGATGGAGGGACGGGCAGGTGGGAGAGACCCTACAGGGTGTAGGGGTGACTTGGTGCTAGATTATTCCCTTCTCTTCTTCTATAAGATAGAAATTAAAATGCATCAGATATACAAACAGAATTTCCTCGTAGGTTCAAATAAATTGAAAGCACTTTTCTTCCCTAATTGCAAAACCTTTAAACCACGCTGCTTGTTACCAGCCATTAGCGCTGAGGGTTGCTTTTGTGTTTTTCTATTGCAAAATGTGTTACTTTGATAGGTGTGGGCCTACCCCCAAACACAGGCTTTGTACCTTCTCAGGAACACTCCAATCTTTTGCATTTGTTTGCTTTAAACAGGGGCACCCGTCGCTGGTGAAAGCCTTGTCCCAGGTGTACGAGAGAGTTTGTGGAAGGAAGATCGATCCTCTCACAGATATCCTGGTGACCGTGGGAGCTTACGGATCTCTCTTTAGTACAATACAGGCGCTGATTGATGAGGGAGACGAGGTAGGTTTTTATTTGAAATATTCACGTGCACTCACCAAAATGAGAATTTGCCTGGTGTGTATTTGTCCGCTTATCAATGTAAGTTAACGCTGGGGCTTCCTTCTGATCTCCATTAATTGGAGTGATCAGGAGGCTGTCCTGTGGATGTCTTCCTGTTGTTCACCAATTTACAAACCCGTTTCTTTCACTCCTGTGGTACTTGTAGCAGTTTCTTTATCACTCTCACTGTTAGGTGACACAATACACAGCAGTTTCTTGTTTGAGGAAGCTTGTGGGCTGTTATCCGTAACAGAAGACAGACGGTGGTACTGGCTGTTACAGGTGTCTGAATTACCTTTGTGTATCAAGTTCTGTTTTGGACTGTTTCATGGTAGCAGAAAAGCAGAAAAGTCCTTTACAGAGAGGATTATTAATTTATTGTACTAGCTGGGGTGATTCATCCCTTCACTACTGATGTCTGCCTTTCTGACAGTGATATTAAAAGTCATTTTGAGGGAGACTTATTTGTATCTGTAGTCAACAAGAACTTCTGTGTTGTCATGCATTTTGCTTCCAATGTTTTGGTTTCATTCGTGTAATGTATTCTCATCTGTATCTTTTCTTCCATTTCTGTCATGCTGATGCTCACTTCTCTTTCTTTAATAGCAGTTCTCTGTGCTTAGCCTTTGGGTTTTTTTTTTTGTTTTCCTGTTATCTAGACTCTGCCCAGTTTTCCTTGAATTTGTCCTCTTTTTTCCTACCTGAAAATTTGAGGACTTGTAAGCCATTTAGCCTGGAGAAAAGGAGACTGAGGGGAGCCCTCATCACTGTCTACAACTCCCTGCAAGGAGGTTGTGGTGAGGTTGGTGTTTCTTCTCCCAAGTATCAAGTGATAGGACGAGAGGAGATGGCCTCAAGTTACACCAGGGCAGGTTCAGATTAAACATCAGGAAAAATTTCTTTACCAAAAGGGCTCTCAGGCCCCAGCAGAGGCTGCCCAGGGAGGTGGTGGAGTCCCTGTCCCTGCAGGGGTTTAAAAGACAGGCAGATGAGGTGCTTGGGGACCTGCTTTTGTGGTGGACAGGAGTGGTTGGGCTCGATGATCTCGAAGGTCTTTTCCAACCAAATGTTTCTATGATCCTAGAACTTGGAAATCCTGGAATTTCATGGACAGAATAAGGATGGCTGTGCCGTGGTTCAGCACTTTGCTCTTGCTATCTCCCATCTTTGCATCTTTGCCTTGCGCTTTCAAATCTTTGTGCAGGACCCAAACTTTCCTAATGTTGTATCTCAGTGGTTGTTAGTGTAACTGTAGCAAAACAGCCTGTGTGCATCGTCAGAAATAAGTTCTGCTGATCATGTTTAGACTGGGGGCATTGTTCCATGATGTTCTAAAGGAGGAATGTTCTGCTGTGTTAGATCAGGATGGAGTGCCAGAAACATGGTCAAGTTATACCACCAAAGTAAATCACGGTAACGTGCATAATAAAGTCTGTTTAAGATGCTGATTTTTGTAATTTCAGGTAATAATAATTGAGCCATTTTATGACTGCTATGAACCGATGGTAAGGATGGCGGGTGCCAAGCCTGTTTTTATCCCACTCAGATATGTGAGTAGCTTTTTAAAGATTATCTGTCATATAAAGTTTCTCATCCACGCTTAGTACAGTCTGAACACCTTCTGGATCATGCTTTTCATCACATCCAACTACATAAAACTGAGACAGACAGTGCGGGTCTGAGGCAATAATATCCAAAGCAGATAGAATATTTTAATAGGTGGGTTTTTTTATTAGAAAAGGTGGGACAATGTTTCTTATTTACTTTAATTTATACGTTCTAAAAGACGAAAATTCCTTTTTTGGATGTCATCAGCATGTTTTCAGTGTAAATAAGGGAAGGAGGATCATATTTCAGTGCAATTTCTGTATCTGCTGGTTTTCCAGAGATCTGGGTTTTGATCCCTTCAGCAACTCCTACAGTGACGGATTAGAAGCTCTTGTCCAAAACCTGCTTTCTAAATAAGGAGAGACTTTGCTATGCCTACTGGAATTACTGCTTCCTTTATTAGTAAAGAGGAGTAAACCTCCAGGACTGCAGTGGGAATAGATGGGGCTGTTCCTCTGGGTCCCCTTCTAGGGACATTTGGAATGACTGGGTTCCTCCAAGTATTTCTGTCTCACACCTTTGTTTTTGGCCTGGCCCTCTCCCAGTACTGCGTAGGTGTCAAGGTGAGACCATGCTCTATGTTCTCTGCAGCACTTGGTCCATGCTTCTCTTGGCTTTGTGTAATCCCACAGCAACTCCAGAGCCTCGTTGGTGCAGGTTTTTAACTGTTTGACCATTTACATGTGAACAAGGAGGAGGAAAAGACCTTGAGTCTCTCCAGTGGTGATCAATCTTTCCAGCCAAGCCTGCACACACTTGTTCTAGGGTCTGGGAAGGCCATAATTTCTCCTGGCATGTGGCTGAGCTTCCTGCATTACATACTGTTGTAGTCAGCATGTGTGTAACCAGATCCTGGAAACCAGTTCCTGGGGAGGCTTTAAGACAGATGGTGGCCAGGAAAGGACAGCCACTGTCATCATAATTTACCTTGCTCTTAGCCTTCCTGCCTGTTCCCAGGGGTACCTTCTCCCAGGATGGCAGGAGAGATTGGATAGGGTGTGAAATATGGTTATGAAAGTGTCTGAGCATGGGAAGTTGGGCATCTGTTTAGGCTGTAATGTGTGATCAAGTGATACATAAATTTATTGGGGTTTTATGGTTCTTTTTTAGAAAAATAATGGAAACTCTGCATCTAGTGCTGACTGGGTCTTAGATCCTGCTGAACTTGCAAATAAATTTAATTCCAAAACAAAAGCGATTATTCTGAACACCCCCCACAACCCTATAGGCAAGGTAAGAGTCCTGCTTTAGCTCTACTGCAGTTTTGGAGTGTGCATTAAGTACTGTGATTAATGCATTATCCCTAACTTTCTTGTACCCCAGGTGTTTACCAGAGAGGAGCTTCAGGTAATAGCCGATCTCTGTATTAAACACGATACCCTGTGCATCAGCGATGAGGTGTATGAATGGCTGGTGTATAAAGGAAATAAACACATTAAAATAGGTACTGATTTCTTTTTATTATTTTTGTATGGCATCTTAGAAGTGGTTGTGGAGTGATCTCGGAGATCATAGTTGCTGGCGGGAGCTTAGACTGCAAGCTTTGGCTATTATACAATGTTTAGGCTGTTTTCCCTGCTCTGGAAAATAGTTTAAGGAATAATTTCCAAACAGCATCTCCAAAACCTCTGAAGTGACTTCAGAGCAGATATCCATAGAAACCAGTGGCTCTGATGCTCATAAATCAGTTGTGATCACCTGAATATCCCATCCTTGCTCAGTTACTTTGGCCATGACATGTATAACTGCTCTTTGTGCATTAGTCTGTGCTTTGCTGAGGAGCTAATAGAATGTGCAGGGATTAAATCTTCCTTCTCAAGTAGAGATAACCAATGGGGGAATGCATGGTGAGAAACACAATCATTTTTGTTTCATTACTTATGGGAAGAAAAAAATATAGTACAAAGGTTAGTGCGGAGATTGTGCATGAGCACAGTGCTCCCCAAAGTGCAGACACAGTGTTAAATAACGGGCACTGAAGTCAAAGTTGCTGCTGCACAGGCAGTGTGAAAGCACGCTGAAGTCTTCAGCCTAGCAGGACATAGAACCACTGCAAGAATGAACCAGAAAATGGATGTGATGTAATGTCCCTGTCCCTCGTGTTTTACTTTTTGATCTCAGTTTTGCTGAAATTAGAGGAATCGCTTCCTCTGCCTCATAACAAGTGAATCCAGTGCAGGTTACTGAACTCCTTCCTCAGTTCCATAATGCTACAGCTAAACATTTATGTGAAAAAATCTAGTGTCATGGTCTTGGTTTGGATGTGATAATGTATTTTAGTTGGCTAAAGTCCAAAACTTCCGTACAGATGTTTTGTTTCTGATGGCAGCACCTTGCATGAACTATCTATTATGATTTACCTATTACTATAAAGAAGGCACATTTCGTTCGGATGCAATGGAGACATCTAGTTGAGATTAAACAATGAAATAAAGAGTCACAAATATAACTTAGACATGAAAAGGCTTAGCTTTTTTTTCCCCTGGTTTTACCGCTGGTTGAATGCTGAATCAGTTTGCTGCTCTGCTTCAGTTCCATATATGAGGAATGGCAATAAAATTCCTCCTTTGTAAAAACTGAATCTTACAAATAGTGAGAAGGAAATTATATCTAAATGACCTTGCAGTACTTATTATTTCAGCTACGCAGTTGCTGGTCGTACAGCAGTACAGTGATGGCACTGCCCACGCGTAGGCTATCAGTCTCATTTCCAAGTGGCCTCGTTTCCTAGCTGCAGTGGTGCCTCGATAGCGATACCTCCTCAAATACCTTCCAACATAGACAAAGGGGAGTGTTTTGGGCACATTCTTGTGATAGCAGCCCGAGTCGGTGCACCCTGACATGTCACCACAGGAACTGCTCGTGTGTGTCTTATCACGTCCCAGTTGTAAAGTACAATGAGCCAAACTAAAGCTTTTGCGATGAGCTTAGCAGGTGGTTGGTACGAAGAGCCGTCCTCAGAACCAGCCTCTCTGGTGGGTGGTGTAAGGTGATCAATCCGCTTCCTTCTGCAATGGCAAGGGCTGAACACTCGTGCTGTCAGTCACCTTTTGTCTTAGTGGGGAATTCTTCAGACACAGTGACTCTTGTTGTTTGGTAGTGTTGTCATTTCAGTGCTCCAAACCCAAACGCTTCCCGTTGAACAAAAGACATTCTGTAGTTTAGCATAGCATGTAAAAATACCATGTAATGATCATGCAAGTTAAAGCCTGGACAGTTAATTAGCCAGGTCAGGTACGTATTTTCTAACAGATCCCATGATCTTGTCTTCAACTTTAGTGTTAAAGTGTCCATAAAGCTTCCAGCTAACGCTGTAAACAAGAACATCATTTCAGGGAAAGAAACAAGATCTGCTCTTTTTTAACTTAAGTTTTTTAGATTTTTTTCTTGTGTTATATTTTGTAGACTTAAAAAAAGTGTTATTTCACTATGTAAAAACTCTTGTTTCCGTATTAACCTCTACACATTCCATGAAACGTAGTGGCACTTTTTTGTGAGAGGTGCAAAATGGATGTTGCATTAATTTACAGGGTGCAGTGGTGGTTCCTTAGTACAATTTAACAGAGGCTGCTAGCAACAGATCATAAAATTAGTACAGTCTGTCATGTGCTGTCACTGAAGCTCTGCTCTGCAGCGTACAGCACTTCATCGTGTTTCTCGTTCTTATCTGACTTCCATGCAACCGTGATCCTCCTCTCCATCATGATCAAGGTTGCACTGGCAGATTGAGAGTTTGCATCTCTCAACAGAGGATTCTGAACGAGCCTCTGCGCTTTGTTAGTTCTTGTTAATCAGACTCTGTTATGGTGTCACAGAATGAAGTTGCCATATGGTACAGAGGAATTTCCCTCTCTATTTAAAACTTGCTGCTCGTAAAAGCAGTGGAGCTGCTTCTTCCCCTGTGCCCTTTTGCTGCTGCTGTTGTTTAAATGCTGTTACATTCCATGTCCAAGGCTGAATTCCACGACCATACGGCAGAACAGTCTCAGCAGAGGGCATAGCTTTGGAATTCAATTCTCGTTGCACTCTGAGAGCTAGTTTTGTTGCCTTTAGAAGGTGATCTATGTGCTTGACCTAGCTAGCTCGCAGATGCATTTGCTCAAACCACCTTTTTACTTCTGAGGTCACAGAGCAATTGAGTGAATGCAGGTGGGCGAAGAGGAACATGAGTTTCTTTCCTGGCATTTTGTTTGTTTTTTTGGCCAGTGTGCTCAAAAAAATACAACGTATGTTTTGAAACAAGTGCAGAGACTGTGTCTAATGCAGATTAACTGCAAAAACTTTCATATGAAATTCTGTGGGTCTATGTGGAAAAATCTTTGGTTTCCCCAGAGGGGATTTAGCAGTTGACACCTTCATTGGTTCTAACGCACAAACAAAGTGGGTCTGGGTATTGTTGAGCACTGTGATCGCAGTTGTGGTGTGACCTTGTCTAACTTTGTGTTCTCGGGCTGGATTGTGTCCCGATTTATCTGTTTCTGTGGAAAATGAATTAGAGTAGAGTCCAAATAGAGCTCTCCTGAAGCAGTGTACAGAAAAAGTGTTCAGACTACAGGAAGAGACCTTTGCTTTGTCCTCTACGTGGAAAGGAATCAAAAGGTTTTGGTGCCCTGCCATATAAAACCACAGAGTCAGAGAGAGGCCTCCATGTGCCCCTTAGTCCTTGCCGACATCCTCAGCTGTTGGTCAGTCCCAGACCTGTTCGACTTATAGAACAAAACATAATTTATTCACTCACTCTGATGGGTTTTTTTTTATTTTTGTGGTGTTTGGTTCCAGGTTAGAAGTCTTAGTGATTCTTTTCTTTTTCTGCTTTCTGAGGCAGTGACCCTGGACCATATTAGTAATGATGCTGGGGAGAACTGACATGTAGTTTTCACAAACTGTGCTCTCATTTTATGCCTCTTCCTCCTCCTTTTGTTAATCCTTACCTTTTTTTCATGCCGAAAAAGCCTTGGCCCACATATCCTTTCTAAATTGTTACAATTGCTGTAATTTTAGAGTATTCTTACTGCTTGCTAAATACGCTGCAGCGATGCATCAGCGCACAGCTCTGAACCAGGGGCAGCGCAGGTTTTCTAACTTTGTTAGTGCACCTATACCCAATTAATTTTATTTTATATACAGCTATGTTGCCAGGTATGTGGGAAAGAACAATAACGATAGGAAGTGCTGGAAAAACATATAGTGTAACTGGCTGGAAGGTAAGAAGAATCACTATAAAAGAGTTTGGTTATTTAAATAACAGAATGCATTTAGTACAATAAAAAATGTCTGTTTTTTATGACCTGCCTCTTGAAAGCTGCTGACAAATCTCCCTGTCGCCAAAACATGAAGACAGCATTCAGTTGGAGCAGTTACCTGTCTCGAACACCCATGTTTTAATTCTGCTGTTACTTCTCAATTAATAAGCTCTTGTGAGAAATCAATACAAAAAAGCCACAATGTGATTTGTTCAAAACCAGTCAAGGCTCTTGGAGACAACATGGATATTTTCATATTTCACCTTTCCAGTTCTGTGGTGATATTTTCAGGTTGTGACAATGGTTTTGGAATGGCTTATATTTCTGTAAAATAGTTAATGATAGTATTTTGCTTGTCTTTAAAATACACACCAGAAAGTAAACGCAAATATTTAACCATTTGGCAACTGAATTCTTTCTTCTTTGCCACCTGTGTTCAAACTGCACTATGACAGGCATGGTAGCAGTGAGCTTTTGGTTTATGCTCAAATCACCTTTGACACAGGAGCTTATGAGATGGGAAGATTCTAAACCAATTAGGAATAACATTCCTAGTAAATGATCATTTTTATTTCTAACCCTTGTACAAAGAATAGTTTGCTTGGTATCCTATGAGGGATGAATGAAACTATAACTTGTCTCAAATCCAGCAGTTTAAGGGCATAATTCAGCAAACTTTGTATAAAAGTGCTCTTTTCTGAATTCTTTATCACAACAAATTCACTGCCAGTTCTTAAAATAGAAAAAACATGAGACTGGCTAATTTTAATTCTTTTGTCATTTAGTGGCATCACTGCTGTAAGTGTAACGTACATGTGCTTTCTTCCCTTAGCTCGGCTGGTCCATTGGACCCCAGAACCTGATTAAGCATTTGCAAGTTGTTCACCAGAACACACTGTACACGTGTGCCACGCCTCTGCAGGTGGGTACAGGTGGGGCCGGTGGGTCCTTTCTTTCAGCTGCAAACTTTCTTCTTGCGTAAAACACCACAATATTGGCAGTTTCCTAGCAAATCAAAGCATAGAATCATCAAATGGTTTGGGTTGGAAGGGACCTCAAAGCCCATCCAATTTGAATCCTCCTGCCATGGGCAGGGACACCTCCCATGGGATCAGGGGCTCCAAGCCCCATCCAGCCTGGCCTTGAACCCCTCCAGGGATGGGGCAGCCACCCCTGCTCTGGGCAGCCTGGGCCAGGGCCTCCCCACCTTCATCTTCCTAATGCCTAATCTAAATCTTCCCCCTTGCAATTTAAAGCCATTCCCCCTCATCCCATCACCTCACACCCTTGTAAGAAGTCCCTCCCCAGCTTTCCTGGAGCCTCTTTCAGCACTGGAAGCTGCTCTAGGGTCTCCCCTGAGCCTTCTCTCCTCCAGGCTGAACAACCCCTACTCCCTCAGCCTGTCCTCACAGCAGAGGAGCTCCAGCCCTCGGATCACCTCCGTGGCCTCCCCTGGACCCGCTCCAACAGCTCCATATTCTCCTTACATTGGGGATTCCAGAACTGGATGCAAAAGAAGTTGTTGCAATAAGACCTGGTTTTACTGAGCACTGTCTCTGCCTAGTTCCTAGTATTCTGTATGTTATTATCAGAAGTGTAAACTTGGCTTCAATTCAGATATCAAACCCTGGTGCCAAGGACTGCGATTGCTGTATGTGATCAGTGCCTGGCAGACCATCGGGTGCTTCGGGTGTTGCCACAGCACAAAGCAACAACGCGCTGCACACGTGGAGGTAGCTTGTGTGATTTTTATGCGCTGATTCACTTAATAAATGCAAGAATCGGCAAAAAATCCATGTGATTTCAGGAGGAAGTGTGTCGGTCTGAGTTCACTTGAGTGTCCATGCGTACTTTGAACGCTGGTTGTATTTCCAGGAGGCTTTGGCACAAGCACTTTGGACAGACTATAAGCGCATGGATGACCCAGAATGCTATTTTTACTCGCTGTCTCGAGAGCTGGAAAGCAAGCGTGATCGGATGGCTCAGGTGCTTCAAGAAGCTGGACTAAAGCCTGTCGTTCCAGGCGGAGGATACTTTATGATTGTTGATGTTTCTGCATTAAGTTAGTATTAAGTTTATTAAAAAGGGTGTTGAAAGCAAATAATATAATTAATCTGCACATGCAGCTTTCATTTTGAGCTATATTCTCATTTTATGCTTGCGTGAAGTTGTCAGAAGTACAAACTGGGACTGAAGTTTTCTGTTTGACCTTTGCCTGGGACGTGGATTTTGTAAGCTTCAGCAAAGCCTTTGTTTGTGATCCTAACTACTGTCCCCTTTTGCAAAGCTTTGGCAAGGGCTTGGGGAGGATAAAAGGAGGTGGATAAAAAATTCTATTTTCAAAAGGCCTGCGGTGACAAAGAAGTTTGAGACACAAGCACAAGGCTTAATACCTTGAGTTCCTAACACTGGTATTTTCCCCTTTCTGTTATTTTGTTTACATCTACTAATCTGAAGTCATAGCCTGAGGGCTCTTCGAGGCATTCTGCTTTCTGAATGCTGTAGAACCTACCAAAGTTCACAAAGCCTGTGGGAAATTCAGGGAATTTTGGAGGAAGGGAACTTTGGAGGAAGAATTCCCAGAGGGGAACATCTTCCAGTTACATGTTTTTCACTGACTTGTGCGAATGGCTTTTGTCATTCACACAGAAATGTTTAAACGCAGCTGGCCCTGGCAGTGCTGCTGTGAAAGTGTTAGACACCCTGGCTTCACAGATGAGAAAGCTGCAGTGGCAGTGATTAGTGCTGGCCATGCAATACACGCCTACATCTTTATTCTTAACTGTTATAAAGTTCTGTTAATGAATGCCTTCCCAATGGAGCCTAGGAAATCTTACAGCATGTGGTTCAAATTTGATTTCTTTTTAGACGTGGATCTCTCTGGTGTAGACGATAAACAACCTTATGACTATAAATTTGTCAAATGGATGATAGCATCTAAGGTAAGGTGTCCGGATCAAACTCTAGTTTCAGAAACGCTTTGCTGTCGAAAACAGGATCAGTGCAACTGTATTCATTAAATAATGTAGTAGAGATATCCCATTCCAAATACTATTTGGTGTTTATAGTAGCTGCTGGTAATGATGTGGCTAAAATATTGCTAAATATGCTGAGGGTGGGGTTGTGTTACGTCCCAGCACTTCTCTTTCAACATGCTTAACCGCTAGTTGTACAAAAGTCTTTGAATTGTTTTGCCTAAGAAAAGTAATTTGAATTTAGTTAAGCCTGGCTAGTGCATAGACCCAAACTGTCTTTCCCTCACACGTTGGGAGAAGGAGTTCTAGAAATAAAATAGTAAAATCATTGTGCTTAAAGTGGATTTTCTTTATGCATACATAAGATAAGCAAACGTTATTTCTGCTTTGTTTTTTCAGAAGCTGTCAGCAATTCCTCTTTCGGCGTTCTGCGGCCCTGAGACAAAAAGGCAGTTTGAAAAATATATACGGTTTTGCTTCATTAAGGTAAATTTGTGGCCTGGGAAGGCTTAAGGCTCTTAAAAATCAATGCAGTACAGAAGTCTGCAAGAGACTGACTGTTGCATTTTGCCCAGAATCCCCTGAGCTGGGTGGTTTTACGAACAGAAAGTTAGCTCGGTGTAAAATTCAGCACAAAGAAGCTTAAGCTGTCTTTTTGCTAAGCAATAATAATTTGTATCGCTTGTCTTTCTTTGGTTTTATTTCTCTGTGTTATTTTTCATTTAATTATAATTTATTATAGTTCAGTTATTGAACTGTTTGTGTCTGAACCCATGAGGTTTCTCACTTTTACCCTTCCAGTCCTCTTCCCCCCCATCCTGCTCGGGGAGGGAGTGAGCAGCTGTGTGGCACTCGGGACTGGGATTCAACCACAACACCCGTACTTGCAGTAATTGTGATATTCCTTGTTTTGCAGAAAGACAGCACGCTAGATGCAGCTGAAGCGATCTTGAAGAACTGGAATAAACAGGCAGCCTGATTTTTTGTATTAATTCTTCCATCTGGTGTAATTACCTAATAGTGGGGGGTTTTATTGCGAATTTAAAAACAAATTACTTAATACAGTACAGAATGAATATGACATTGTAAATAACTTTGTGCTGCCACCTGCTGAGGAGTTAAAACTGTTAGTTACAGAGATGTGTGTGATGCTACTCAGAGGTTATTTTCAGTCTTTTCAAAACTATTCACTTCTCGTCCTAAAAAATAGATCTATGGGATTCACTTTTACTGAAAAGCAAAAATGTGTAGGACTCTGTCAAATAAACAGGTGATGTCGGTATGTTAAAGCTTAAAGTGGGAGGTGTTTTTGGTGTGAGATGGTACAGGAACAACAGGTGAGACTTAAAAATGATGGTTTGTGAAACCAGCAGCCTGTGGTGGAGGAAAATTAAGATACATCTTTCAGCTGCTGTGGCTTTTTATTGTTTCCTTCATTTGATCCTTCAAGGTGTTTGACTGGCATCCGCTATTTAGAAAAAAAATGGGTTTTGGCTGAATCAACCCATTACAAAGGACCTTTAGAAGTACAAGTAAGGACTAGTGACTTCTTTTCATTGATGTGCTGTTTGTTGTGTTGGCAAAAGCGTCTGAATATCCTATTGCATTCTTGTTGAAATAATGCCAGTGATATTCGCAATGTAAGAACTGCAATTTAATGACACTTTTTTATCACTGATGGTAGCGAGCGTGAGATGCTTTGGGTGAAATTTTAAGAAACTCCAGAATGACCGGTTAAGGTTTAAAATAGGATTATCGTTGTAATGACAGTGATGGGAAAGAAGAGAGAGAGCTGGGGACAGCAAGGTGAGCTTTCTGTGCGTTATTGAAGTCATCTGTTGTTGACGGAGGCTGTTAATAGCGGGATTCCCCTCTGCCACGTCAACCACTTTTTTCTGTGCTGCGTGTGGACAAAGGGCTTGAAGGATTGCTGGGGGCAGGGAATAACAAGATGCTGAGATATGGTGTGTCATAGGTGATTGAGAGCAGCCCTGCGGAGAAGGACTCGGGGTGCTGGTGGATGAGAAGCTTGACATGAGCCAGCAACGTGCGCTCACAGCCCAGAAACCAACCATGACCTGGGCTGTATCCAGAGCAGAGGGACCAGCAGGGAGGGAGGGGATTGTCACCCTCTGCTCTGCTCTGAGAGAGCCACTTGGAGCCTGTGATCAGTGCTGGAGTCCTCAGCACAGGGAGGACATGGAGCTGTTGGAGCGAGCCCAGAGGAGAGCTGGGGGTGTTTAGCCTGGAGAAGAGGAGGCTGAGGGGAGACCTCATTGCTCTCTACAACTACCTGAAAGGAGGTTGTGGAGAGGAGGGAGCTGGGCTCTTCTCCCAAGCGACAGGGGACAGGACGAGAGGGAATGGCCTCAAGCTCCACCAGGGGCAGTTTAGGCTGAACATTAGGAAAAAATTTTCATGGAAAGGGTCATTGGGCACTGGCAGAGGCTGCCCAGGGAGGGGGTTGAGTCCCCTTCCCTGGAGGGGCTGAAGGGACGGGTGGACGAGGGGCTGAGGGTCATGGTTAGTGATTGATGGGAATGGTTGGACTCGATGATCTGATGGGTCTTCTCCAACCTGGTGATTCTATGACTCTATGATCCGAGGGCTGGAGAACCTCCCGTATGAGGACAGGCTGAGGGAGCTGGGGTTGTGCAGCCTGGAGAAGGCACAGGGGAGACCTTAGAGCAGCTTCCAGTGCTGAGAGGGGCTCCAGGAAAGCTGGGGAGGGGCTTTTTCCAAGGAGATTGGAGTGATGGGATGAGAGGGAATGGGTTTAAGTGGGAAGGGGGAAGATTCAGATTAAACATTAGGAAGAAATCCTTCGTGCTGAGGGTGGGGAGGCCCTGGCCCAGGTGCCCCGCCTCGAGTGCTCTGAGGGAGGGGGCGTGGCCAACCGGCGCCGTGAGGGGTGGGGGGCGTGGTCACAATGAGGGGGCGTGGCCTCCAGCGGGCGTGGCCAATCCGCGCTTCCAGCGCTTGGAGGGGCGGGGCCACCCGGCGGGCGTGGCCAATCGGCTCCGAGCGCAGGCGCGAGGGGGCGGGGCCTCCCCGGGGGCGCGGCCAATCGGGGGGCGCGGCCGCTGCCCCCGCCCCGCGGCTGCGCTCAAAATGGAGGAGGTGGCGCCGCCACCCGGCTTCCCTCGAGCGGCGCGGCGGCAGGGCGGCGCCATGGCCTCCACCAGCCGGTACGGGACCGCGGCCCCGCGCTCTGACCCGGCGGGTTCGGAGCGGGGGAGGAGAGCGGCCAGGGGCGGGGGGAGGAATGGGGTGGGGGGTCTCCACCATCTCTGCGCAGCGCGGGCAGAAAATGGCGGCGGCGCCTCAGGCCGCGGGGACGGGGGGAGGCGGGAGTTGGGGTCTCGAGGGGGCTGTGAGGGGGAATGGGGGCTGGTGGCAGGTGGGGGTGGCTGACGGGGTTGGAGGGGGCTCTGAGGGGGAATGGAGGCTGATGGCTAGTGGGGCTCGTTGAGGGGGCGAGTGGGGGGCACTGAGGGGCAAGTGGATGGTTTTGAGGGGGCTGCAAGCGGGAGCAGGGGCTGATGATAATTTGGGGGCTTTGAGGGGGCTCCGAGTAGGAGCTGCTGAGAGTGAGAGGGGCTCTGAGGGGGAATGGGGGCTGATGGCAAGTGTGGGAGGGCCCAGCAGGAGCTGAGAGGGGGCTGGAGGGTGAGGAGGGGTCTTTGAAGGGCAAGCAGGGGCTGAGGGGGCTGTGGGCGCTCCCGGGGTGAGTGGGAGCTGAGGGCATACAGGGGCTCGGAGGGGCCTCTGAGGAGGGGCAAGCGGGAGACTTTGAGGGGCAGTGCGGGCTGAGGGGAGGTGAGCAGGGAGTCATGGGGGAGGCTGAAGAGGGGGCAAGACAGGCCTCTGAGGGGCAAGGAGGGACTGAGCGCCAGCTGAGGCTCTGATGGGTGGCTGGAGCTCAAGGTGAGCAGGGGCTGAGGGCAGGTAGAGGCTGATGACGGGGTGAGTGGAGGTCTCTGGATGGGCTCTGAGGGGAAGCAGGGGCTCTGAGGTGCAGCAAGGACTCCAAAGGGTCAGTGGATGATGAGGTCCTCTAAAAGCCCACCCTCACTCCCTACCGTCTACGGCCCAAAGTCCCTGTTCCCTGGAGATGGAGCAGCAGTCTTTTCCGAGGCAGGGATGAAGGAAGGGCCACGGAGCAGGCTGTGGGGTGACTCTGACTCCTGCTAAACCTGTCCCGGGACCTGGGGAGCATTCCCTGCCAATCCCATGGCAAGCAGGAGTCATTTCTGGAGCTGGACCTTTACACACCAGCTACGTGTTTGCCTTCAGTGTGGTTCATTTAACATATTGAACCTGTGTTTTATCTGTCTAGATAAACGAGTTAAAATTGTAAAAGTTGGTCTTTCTACCCTGATGTTTTATGAAGGTAGACTCTGAAACCAAACACTGCTAGTGTTCTTTCAGGCTTCTGGACTGTTTTTCCCCCTTTTGCTTAGTGTGTCGCTAGCTTTTTGCGTAATACCAAATGTCAGATGACTGCAGTTGCTTTGTCAACAGTTCTGTCTTCTCGCATGAAAGTGTCTGGGAAAAGCGAGGAGAATAGCTTAGAGAACTTTTATGTACTATTTTGAACGTAATTTGCATGTGGTGGTCTTATGTGTACGTGGCCTTTCTTTGATATTAATAGAAATGTAGATTTTCAGTTTCAATTCTTAGATATTTTTCTGAACGGTCACTGGATGAATTTTTTTGTGGGTTTTTTTGTGCTTTTGGTTCATCAGAAGTATCTAAAAAGTCAAAATTAAGATGGAATACATAGACTGGGCTGAAATAATGGCCTAGTGGGAAAGGAGGAAACTGAGAACAATTTAACTTTTAATGAGATGTTTTCTACAATTGAAAGGATTTGTGATTATTTTTTGGCACAGTCAGACTTAGGTTGGAGGGGACTCATCATGAGTTTTTTTGTGATCAGACTCTGTATGCTCTGCTTTTTAGCTTAAGCAAAATGGAGTTGTTGAATATACAGACCCAAATTGAAAATACATATTATTCCCATTTTGAAATGATGGGTTTTAACAGGATCACTGAGCAGTCACTAGCAGCTGGAATGAAGTATTTATTTTGAAAATATTTGATTAGCAGCAGTTGATGATTGCTCTAGTCGGTCACTGGAACTGTTGTGTTAAAGAGTGTGGATACTTTGTAGGCAGTTTTTGATATGTTTTTATATTTATAAGAGTTTTTTAACTCTTGAAGATGCCTGTTACCAGAAGCAGTTGTCACAGAACTCCTTTAATGAGCTGATTAATTGTGAGATTTTAACAAAAACCTATGAGCTGCATAATTTAAAACAGAATTTTTCTTTTTATCCACATACTTGAAATAATAGAACAGTGGTAGAATCAGCTATTTCCTAAAGATAACGTGGTATGTGTGCACCACTTCCTCAATTCAGAACTCAGTGATACTGATCTGAGTGGGTGAGAAGGCTCATTTGGAATGATACAGTGGCCACCAGCTTCTTGGGGAAGTTCCTTTGGTGGCACACTGTGAGTTACCTGTCAAGGCCCTTGTTCAGGGTTTGATGTGTGTTAATAGGAGGTGGTTGGAGATTGGAGTTTAAAATCACCTAAAGCCTTGATTGTCAAATGTAGTGTTACAGCATTTAAACTGAACGTGAAGTTCGGGTGTTTAGTAATAGTCTGTCACTTAAATGGCTGCAACTTTTGTACTATTGAACTGTTCTTTCAAGCAAGGAACTTTTACGCTTTTCGATGTGCAGCCTGCCTGAGTCCAAGTAATTAATACTTCTGATTTCTTCTCCTAGTTTGGATGTGCTTCCGAGGGTGACTTGCCCGAATCATCCAGATTCCATTTTAGTGGAGGATTACAGAGCTGGAGACATGATTTGTTCCGAGTGTGGGCTGGTAGTGGGTAAGTAGCTATTCATGTTTTTATCAATTACCATATGACTTGCATGGTGTGTGTAGAGTTGTTTCCCACAAAACTGGTATATGACAATTTGAGTATTAAAAGGCTTTTTCTTGATGCATGCGTGCTTTGATGTTATTCTGTTGGCTAAAAGCTTACTATTTTGAACTGTCTGCCTTCTGGTACCTGCTTGCGTTATGAACAGAATCAAGGTCTCTTTTTAAAGATTGAAAATTTAGAATATGTTGTGCTATTGAATTAGAATGTTGTGCTGTCTAGTTCAGGGTTCTAGACTGTTGTTTCAGTCAGGAAAATATAAGAAATGTAATAAAGCTCCTTGACAAATAACTTTCAAAAAAAAAAAAGTTAAATACCATCAGTTTCGCATTAGTTGGAGATTTTCTTCTGCCTGGAAGGGTTTCACTTTAAGCTCTTGCCAGCACCTCTTTTTGTTAATTATCCTCCTCAGGCTTTTAACAATATCCAAATTTTGCTGAGCTCTTTTACTCTGTTCATGTGGCAGCCAATTCCACAGGCTAAACTGTATTCTGTAAACTGTATTATTTCTCTAAACTGCGTTATTTCCACAGGCTACCCTGTATGGAGGCGAGGGGCGGGTGGTTACTTGCTTTGTTAACAGCAGGGCTGGTTTAAATCACAAATTGTGGTAAAGAGGAATGATTCATAGTTTGCTGGCTCAAAATTCAAGAGTCTGCAGCAGTATTTCCTATGGAAATACGATAATGGAGTCCTATGTTAGTGCTTAAACACAGTTTGGTCCGTGTTTGGCTCTTTCCGTGGCTGCTGTAGGACTTGAACTGAAGTTTATAAAGGCCCATTGTGATCAGCTGATAACTTTTCAGGTAACACTGGCTGTAGGAGATTTCGATCAATAGATTATATTTTTAAGAATCGGGGAGTTCATCAGAAATCACTCCTCATGCACCACCCATTGCCCAGTTACAAGGTGTTCTTATTTAGGGATTTACTCTGGTCTCCTCTGAATCAGTAGCGCTGGAGAAGCCTTTAGTTCAAGTGGTCAGCGTTTGTGATGAGCAGAACCATTAGAATATTGGTACAAACTTCTGCTGAATTGAATGTTTAAAATGCAGTTAAGGTGGTATTGGATCCCCTTTACAGGCAGCATCACTGCAGGGTAAGAACTGCTGCTACTTAAAGCCTCTCTCGGTGTTTTTTAAGTATGCCTTTTTGTGGATTTGTCACTAACGGGCTAACTAACTTTACTTTTGTTGTGCTGATTGCTCTCATTCTGTCTTGCCTTCTTCATCAAGTCAACTTACCTGTCTGTTTCCTATTCATTAGTTAGAGTATCTATCTAGCAGCTGGTTTGCAAAACCAGTTAGATCAGGTGAAGATAAATAATTGAAGAGTCTGTAACCAAACAGAACTGTGAACACTGAGCACTTTCTTTTCTGGTCTGTTAAGAAATTTAGAAGAGGAGAAAATCGGATCCTGTTCTTGATGCCTGATTTCTGGAGATGCTGTGAAGTAGAGAAGCTCAAAAGGAGTGAAGACAAAACCTTGTTTCCAAATGAGAACTTTTGTGTGCTTGTTGCAGACTCCATTTTAGAGAGAAATGCTTTCATTTCTTGCTCTTACACAGAAAAGTTGTGGATCTGTGTTTTGAAGCTTTACATAGGTCCTGATGAAGCTGCTGTGAATAGGGCCTGGTCAGAATGTCTCGTGAGGTGGGCTGAAAGGCACCAAAGGGGATCAGTTAGAACAGTTAAACTCCCCAAACTGCTCAGAAGCATTACAAGTTTGTTTAAAATGTTTATGATTTTGGTGTCTGCAGTGCTGCTGTGCCAGGGACAGAATGGGAAATGCTGAATTTTTGCATTTATAGTACAATTGAGAAGTATACAGTGATGTGACTCACTGATTTGTTTGTTTGTTTATTTTAGTACAGTTTGGCTGAAATCAGAGCAAAGTCATTGACTAAACTAAGTGTATTTCTGCTTGATGCTTTTCTTGCTTGCTGTGGCAGAAGAGTAAAGTTTCCTGTTTGTGAAAAAAGTGTGAGTTTGTTAAATGTAAACCAGTGTTGCAGGATAAAACAGCTGGTGCATGGGTAATGTTCAAGTTTTGTAATGAATCTTCTGAGAATGAGATGAAATAAGTATTATTAATATTGTGACTGAGATTGCATTTATGAGATCTGCAGCTGAAAAGGTGAAGCAACAGAAAAGTTTAGGGGAGCAGTGATACCAAAATTGTTGGCAAATAAAACTCTCCAAGACTCGTTTTGGAGTTTTAGAAAGCAAGCATCCTCTATCAGGCCTGGGCAACATGCGGGAATGGTCTCCATCAATCATGTGCAACGAGACAAAGGCTGTTACAGAGTGTATTTCCCACTTACATGCATGTGTATAAACTTTTCCAGAAATCTTATGCATATTCTGTCACTTTCCAAGGCCTAATTTTAATGTTATGAAACTTTGCAACAGTCAAAACTCTTGCTAATTTGGAGCTGGCTCCAGGTCTCTACTTGACCTTGCCTTTCAGATTAGTAAGGATTCCAAACAGAGGTGATAACAGAAGAGACATCTGTTTAGTACAAATCATTCCTCATCCAATACGTTATCATTTTCAAAGAAAGGACAGTGTCTGAAAAACACCATTTTAAGGAAAATATACTATCAGAGAAAGGAAACGTGCCATCAGAGGGACATTCTGTATAACGTTAAAAACCTCCAACTGCTTAGATGAAGCTTAACTGTACTTCAGTGTAAATAAAATTATTGCACTTTGAACTATTCCACATATTGTATCAGCAGGATGCTTAGGACAAGGGGCAGCTGATCTCTTTAATGGTCAAATTCCATGCCCTGGAGCTGCATTTTGGAAGTACTGCTTTTTAAAGGGATTTCTGAGAAAGGTTTTTAATCAAAGTTGTTTTGTAGTTGTAGGTGTCATTCTTAGTGTCAATAAGACTACTGGATTTAACTTAAAATGGCATGCTGCTTTTTGGTTTTTTTTCTGCATTTAAACTGTGTTGGATTGTCATGCAGTGTTAAAACAGTTAAATTTTGTGATGTCAGCTTAATTGGAGTTGGTGACTTTTCTATCATTCCTTCAGATTATTACTGAAAGATCTCCTCTGCCTTCTCACTATTAAATTTTCCGGGTTAGCTTGTGTTCCATCTTTTCATGGTGACTGCTTGTAACTTGTTAGCTGCTTCTCCTGCCGATTGCCTTTTGAGTGGAAGACCTAAATTGTAATTATCCATGGGATTTTTATGTTAATCTGGATTGACATGCATCTGAAATTGTACGAGACTGACTTTATCTGCTGCCATAAGGCTTGCATTTTATTATACGTATTCTTCTCAAATGGTTCTAGGATATATGGTACAGTAAGTCGTTGTGTGCTGGCTCAAGAATTCACAAACAGTTCTTAAGGCTTGGAGAAGTAGGTTTTACAGATCTGTGTCCATTTAAAACGTTGACTGTATCTCATTGTTCAGAGAGACTTGGTGGGGTGAGAAGCATGTTGTTGAAGAGCATGAGTAGTAAATCCTCTTCCTCAGCTAAATATTTTGCCTAGTATCTTTTAGGCAATAAAAAAGGCTGGAAGTCAGCTGATCACAGAACAGGTGGGGGTTGGAAGGGCTCTCTGGAGCTCCTCCAGTCCAGCCCTCTGCTACAGCAGGGTCACATATGGCTGGGTGCACAGGATTGTGTCCAGATGGGTTTGAAAAACTCCAGAGGAGACTCCACAGCCTTTGAAGATTGGCGTGTACTTCTTTCTTCCAGTTGATTTTCTTTGTTTTCCAGAAGCTCCTTAAGCAGGTCTCCTGCCTCCTTTGCTTGACCTCTTACTCCTAGGGATGCTCCTATCCTGAAGCTTGGAGGAAGAAGTGCTTGAAGATTCACCAGCTCTCTTGGAGCCCTCTACCTTCTACAGCCCTATCCCACAGGATTTCTCTAAGCGGGCCTTTGAAGAGGCGAAAATTCACTCTCCTGAAGTCTGGCTTATTGCTCTGCTTCTTCCATGCAGGATCCTGAGCTCTACCATCTCATGGTTGCTGCGGCCAAGGCTACCCCCAGCTTTCATATCCCCAATCAGGATGTTCTTTGTTTGTTTGCACATTTTCCACCAGCACTCTTCTTCAGCTCCTCCATCAGTGTCAAGAAGTAACCATCAATGCTCTGCCCTTGGACTGCGTGTGCCAGGCTGTGTTACCTTTCCAGCAAATGCTTAGATGTTTGAAGTCTCCCATGAGAACCAGGGCCTGTTGATGTTACTTCCAGCTGCCTGCGGGAAGGCCTCATCAACCTCCTCTTGCTGATTTGGCATCCTGTGGTAGTCACCCACAGCAGTGCCCCATGTTGGCCTGCCCTTTGGTCTTACCCATAAGTTCTCCACTTGCTCCTCATCCACACCCGTGCTGAGCTTGATAAGTTCCAGTTGCTCCCTCACATAAAGAGTAACTCCACCCACTTGCCTTGCAGGCCTGTCTTTTCTTAAAAGCTCAAAGTCGTCCATGACAGCATTCCGGTCATGCCAGCTATCCCACCGCATTTCTGTGATCCCAGTGAGGTCATAGCCCTGTGACTGCACATGGATCTCCAGTTCTTCCTGTTTGTTCCCCATGTGGGACGTGCTCCGAGAACTACTTGAGCATACAGGCTTCCGTAGAGGAGGATCCACTGCAGCCATGCATGTCCTTGAGATGTTTTGTGTTCTGGTTCTTGTTGTGGGAGGCATGTAAGGGGTGGTTTTCAGTTCCTGGTTTATTTCTCAGTGGGATGTGATGGCATGAGCATTGCCCTTTTGGACACTGCCCCCAGGTCCTTCAGTTTAAAGTCTGCCTCACCAACTTGGCTGAAGATTCCCTTGCCCTTCCTAGACAAGTGGATCCTGTCCCTCCCTACCAGGCTATAATCACTGGAGAATGTCCTGTTGCCATAAAAATCAAACCCCTCCTGATGGCACCAGCCACCTAACCAGGAGTTGATGTGCATTGTACGCCTGTTTCTGGCTGCCCCCTGCCCTTCAGCTGGTAACGTGGAAGTAGAGAGATTGGGCACCTCTGTCTTTCACTTGTACCCCCTGGGCTTTGTAGTCTTCCTGGATTCTGCTTAGGTTCTGGCTTGCTATGTCATTCGTGCCCACATGGAAGAGTAATAGTGGCTAGGAAGCTGTGCTCTTCGTGAGTTGTGGCACCCCCTCAGCAGCATCTTGGCTGTTGGCCCCTGGAAGGCAGCTTCCCCCTCTTGGCTCCCTGTCAGGCTGCCTTGGTGCCCTCTTGGCAGTCACCCACTGCGAACGCTTGTCAAGATTGTTTTTACAGTATCACCTGTGGGCTGCAGGTAACAGTTTGCCCTCCTGGACCTTGTAGTGAGTGTCTGTATTGTGTGATGTGCAGGAAAGGGCTGAAGGAAGGATTGAAGTGGAATACAAAGCACTTAAATTTTCTTGGCATAGTAGCAAGGTGGTGAGCTGAGTTTCAGAGGGGAATAAGTGGCATATGTGCAGCTGAGTAGCATCTCAGCCTTCCTGCTAAGCCTTCCTGTAAGCTTCTATATAGTTTCATTAAGCATTTTCTTGGTGTTAAGGAACTGGAGCAGAGGAGTTTATTTTCAGCGTCTAAGTTGATTTTCTCTGACTGATTCACTATGTCTGCTTTGCTAGACAGGTGTGGCTCAGAGAACAACAGCCCTCTTGCATGGAGTCACTTTTGATAGCTGCCTTAAATAAAACAGCAGAAGTCTGGCTCCAGATGATGGGAGTCCTTGGACACATATCACCTTATTAAGGCTTTGAGTCAGATTATTAACCTATATGTTATTATTAAGTTTATTCCTTGTTCAGTGTACACCTGAGCGTTCAGTTAAAGAATTTTTGGGAAGAGTGCTCAGTAACTCGTGGTCAGCAGTGAGGCTGTTATAAAATGCTGTAAGAATGTTTGATTGGCTAACGCTTCTGAAAAGTTTGAGATCCAAATGGCGCATCTTAGGTTCAGATATGGTCTAGGAAGAGTAGATAAGGTTCAACTATGCACGGATATTTTTTTCTCTACCACGTAACAAATAAGCAAGAAAGGATTTCACAGTTGTCTCTGCTGGCCAGGCCATGACTGTGGATGTCTGTCATTAGGGATAAGATAGATTGCATCTATATATAGTTGCTTGTTTTCCCAAAGCCAAAGAAACCTCTTGGTTTTTCCCTAGCTGTTGGTGGTTCCCTGTAAGTGAAGGTGCTTAAGTACTGCTGACTCAAAGCCAGTAGAGGGCAGTCACATGGTTATGTCTCTTCTCGTGTCTTGATCCCTTCAAATGGTGAAAAATCTTTTCATGTTGGGCTGTATGTTTGTGGTTACTTCTTTCTGTGAGTATTGTCAGTATTTAGAACTAATACATGAAATCTCAATTTAAAGTACTACTTAAATAGGCACAAAACTTCAGATGTGGATGGGTATGAAAACCTTATATCTGGTTATTGCATCTGCACTTGGTGTCTAGAGGATTACAAAGCGCCTCATAGAAGTCAGTCCTTACAAATAAAACTGTCCCCCCAGGACAGCAAACTGCAAAGGATGCTGATACTGTTGAAGTACTGGGTTTATCTTTATTACATTTTGAATCATGCTATTTAGGGCTTGTGTTTTCCCTTGCTCCCTTACCAGATTGGCAGAGTGATTTAGGGCAGATACAGGCTAGAAATGATCTGAACCCCTCTGATGGAGAGTCCAAAGTCTCTTGTTTTTGTCATATAATCTAGATCAGGCATAACATTTAGTATTGAGATTCTGTTGTTTGGAGCATCCTTCTTGCATACTTTAACTGTTTGTCTTTTAAAGGCCATATGTCCTGGAGACCTGTAATTTCAGCTGTCCAGCCTTGTCCGCCAGATTTATTAACATTTCTACTCTCATTTGATTCTTCAAATTGTTGCAAGTTGACGGCTTAGGAATCATAGAATCACGGAATGGTTTGGGTTGGAAGGGACCATAAAGCCCACCCAGTTCCACCCCTCCCCTGGGCAGGGACACCTCCCATGGGATCAGGGTCTCCAAGCTCCATCCAACCTGGCCTTGAACCCCTCCAGGGATGGGGCACCTGGGCCAGGGCCTCCCCACCCTCACAGCAAAATATTTCTCACTAAGATCTCATCTCAGTCTCCCCTCTTGCAGCTGAAAACCATTCCTCCTTGTCCTCTCCCTGCACTCTCTGATCAAGAGCCCCTCCCAGCTTTCCTGAAGCCCCTTTCCATACTAGCAGCTGCTCTAAGGTCTCTCTGGAGCCTTCTCTTCTCCAGGCTGAACAACCTCATCTCTTTAGCCTGTCCTCAAATGGGAGGTGCTCCAGCCTGTGGATCATCTCCGTGGCCTCCTCTGGACTCACTCCAAGAGCTCCACGTCCTTCCGGTGCTGAGGACTCCAGAGCTGAATGCAGCATGCAGGAAGCCTGGAAGTCCTTTTACATTTGTCATTGTTTGGATGTGCAGAAGCTGCTCAGGCTTTGTTTGTGTAACATCCGTTTGCTGTCAGTGCTGTACTGCCTGTTTCGATCCCTGGCTGCCTGTACGTATTGGCATCCTGCTGTCCGTGTCTGGAAATGAGTCAGAGTATTCTGTGGGGATTTTATTTGTTTGGGGTTTTTATTGAATGTCTCAAAGCTTGCTCTGGTTCTGTTGGTGATTGAAGCTGAGTCCTGTGAGTCAACTGGCGCTGCCAGTGGCAACAATGCATTTGTGGCACTCACAATTTACTGAAAAGGAGAACTTTTTTGCAGGGAGCATGGGTGTCCTACAAAGGTCTGGACATTTTGTAGAAAGAGCTGTGTCTGTAAATTGTGGAATCTTTTGTCCCCAAAAAGTTTATTCTTAGGTAACATTTAATACATCTGGTCTTAAATAGAAGTTCTAAAGCTGAAAACTGGGAAACCCCCCAACCAGTTGAGGTTCTGTTTCGGAAGCTATAAAGGTGAATGCTGCTGTATAGGGCAGTGCGTGTGCTCATGATCAGGATGTGGAGGAGCAGGCGTCTGGAATGCTGTGTGTCACTTTGGGTTTCTTCGTAGAGGACAGACAGAGTGAGCATTGCTGGAACGCATCCAGCAGGAGGCTGCAAAAGGGGTTGTAGGGCCCGGAGCATCTTCCAGATGAGGAGAGGCTGAGAGTGGGGGTCATTTAGCCAGAAAAAGTGAAGCTCAGCTCAGCCTGGCCCTGTGCAGTTCCATGTCTGCACGGTTCTCAGCTTGTTGTCTGCTGTCAGGGTTTGTCATTGTAGTTTGTCTCAGCACCTCATTACTCTGTTTCATAAGGAGCTGACTGAAATGAATTGTAGTTTTATGTGCTGCTTTATAAATCTGGCATTGTAAAATGCTTTTAATTAAAAGAACAATCTATGTGCTCACTAGATGGCAGCAGATTCCTTAACGAACTGTGAGAATGACACATTCTGTAGAAACAATAGGTATTCTGGTAATTCAAAGTGCAAATAAACTTTAATACCATATTGATATTAAGATTAAAATATCAGATAATAACGTGCAAAGCTTGATGTGATGCACAACTGACATCAGAGCTTGTCTGTTAAAATCTTAATAACATCCCTTCTCAGAACTGTTTCAGGACTGGATATGGAAGGGAACGTTACCTGGGGCTTGAATTTTGTCCTATTTCTTGTTTTGATTAAGCATCTTCAATTCAATTTGCAGTTACATTGTTGTCTTATAACCATACAAAATGCAAAAAGAGAATAAAATACACGTACTGCGAGTTATTGCAAGTGGAGTGCAATGTTAAAATAGCTGGTATTATTTCTCTAAAAATATATAATTGCAAATTTTAGATTTGATGAGAAAAAATGCTTTCCTTTGAGAAATGTTTTTCTGGTTTTAGTGGGGGGTAGGGATGGGTGGGATTAAACATACGTAATGTGTGATACATAAACATTTTAAGTTAATTTTTAAGAAAAAAAATTTACAATGATATTTTAATTTTTGACACTGAGCTGAGTTTCCTTTTGCATTTCTGTAGCGCATGCTCATTGTGTTTCGCAACTGTGAAGTGAAGTAACCTTGGTCTGAGGTTTTCCGGTTTGAATAACAGTTCTGCATTTTGCTAAATGAGCTTTTCAGCTGGTGGGTAACCAGAGTCGGTGAGGTTTGCAGTGTGTTTCTACTTGAGACTGTGTGTTACCCTGTTAGGCTGTGTTTTAAACAGTAATTAAATGTAGGAAGAATGGTTTATGAAATTAAATGGAGAAAAACTATTCTGTTCAGAATGATGCTTTAGGGTGTTGGTCTGGAGGTGGGTTCTGCAAAGATGTGGTCCTGTGAACTGTGTTTTTGTGTGTTTTTCAGAGGAGGAAGCTGAGGAGGCTAACTGATCTGTCTGATGAAAATTAAATAAAGGAGTGTCGAACGTCACCATATCTGGTAGAGCTTATTTTTGTTCAAAAGGGCTGCATCAGAAGGAAGTCGTGAGGGCAATATGCAGCCACTCCCAGACTTATCACAGCTCTCAATACCGTTGCCAAGACCAGTATAATAACGGTGTTTTTATAAGGCACTTACTGGGACCTTGTTTTACTCTGTGTGACTGTCAGACCTGCTATCCAGTTGCTTCAGGAAAGCCAGACAGAAGTGTATGACCCAGCAAATTCAGTTCAAGGCTCAAAATGTTACCTCAGGACCGGTGTTTGCGGCTGGTTCCTTGTACTTCTTTTTGTAAGGCTGACTTCAGTATTTCATAGTTTTGTTTCAATCCCTTGGGATGGGGCTGAATTGCATCTGTACTGGTATCGCAGTTCAAAGTGTTTTGTAGAGTTAAAAATAACAAATGCCACACTTTTTGGTTTTGGATGTAGAATGTGATGATTAGCTGCTAGTAGCTGGGTGCATTTTCCATCTATGAAAACCTTGTAGCCTGTTTGTTCCGTTTTCATTGATATTTCTAGCTTGTGTCACAGTTTTATAAGGTGGAATGCCCTTCCTAGGACCTCTGTGTTTTTCACACTGAGAGGATACAGGGAAACTGTTTTTTTGCAATAGTAGATTTCTTGGCAAAGTAGAAGTATTTGCATACAGCACCTTAAGTACACAAATAAATGCTTTATATTTGGGGATTTGTTCTCCTTATCTTTTCTCGGCCCTCTGTGGTGCGTTTGCCAGAGCGGGCAGTGATAGAACACTTTTTTGTTAGAGCAGGAGTGGTTCATAACTCACAACAGGCAGATCCCTAAGTGCGAGTCATTTAGGTCATTCCCACTTGTGTGGAAAAAATATTACATCATTGCCCTGTACTCAGTGTTCTATTTATACCATGCCAGAATTTTAAGTACATTTTGCTTTTTTTAGATGCTGTAAACAGTGCTGGGGGGTTGTCTTACAGCAAAGTTTCTGCTAGGCCATAGAAGGAGCAGTTCTGAATCAAATATTTATGGAGCCCAGGAGCTAGAGGAGCATGCTGGCTGCTAATTTAAGCAGGGGGGGACCTTTATAGCCAAAGGAAGGGATCTGTACCTCCTTTTACTTTGCTATATCCTTAACCTTCTAGTTTTGGATGATTCCACCCTGCCTGCTTGGTTTGGATTAGGGCAGTAAATAAAGGTGGAGGGTAGCTGTGAGCACGTCTGACAAATATCGGTGAGAACACCTCTAACCTGAATTTGTTCTTTCAAGTTGTGGTGATTTCTTAGGTTTCATTCACAGCTTTCAATTTCAAGTGTGTTGCTTGCATAATTTCATGTTAAGAATCAAGTTCCTCATTCAGAACAGATCCCCCGCTCCCCCCAGGTAGCTCTGCAGTTGCACCGCTCTGTGGATTCTCCAGCTTCACCTCTTGTATTGCCATTGCTAGGAGAGGGCTTCTGTCTGCCTGCCCGTGTTTGCACCGGGGCAAATCAGCCTCTGTGGTTTTGTACCAAAAATTCCACTGGAAATTTTTCTTACAGTCAGTGCTACTTTCTTCTTGCACACATTTATTTCACAGCGTACTTAGACACGGATAAAGGTAGCGTATTTTTCCTTGGGTTTAGCAAAGCAGGATGGCAATTGTATTCTGATATCCCTACTCAGAGCTGTACTACGCTTCGCTGTGAAACATGAAGAATAGTGTTCTTTTGTGCTTTTCTGTACATGCATTCTTAAAAATACTGTAGTATTGCTCTGAAGGCAATACCTTTGAGATACTCTCTATGGTGAGAGTTACTTCTCAATTGGAAAAGTTGCTGTAGGAAAGGTAGAGATGAATGTGATATGAATAGAGGGCTGCAAGGGAAGCTGTTTCATTTGGAGAATGTGGGTTTAGTACTTTTTCTGCTTACTCATTTTGGCTGTGGAAGATCCCATGATACTTTTAACTCTTTTCAATCTGGATGCTATTCTCTAGTTTTCTGTGTGACTCTAGTTGCATTTTCTTTTTCATTGCCTTCAACTTAACTTGTAAATCCCGAGCATTTTGGTACATTGTCCCACGGGTTACTGTTCCATTTAGGAATGCCAGCAGACTGCCTTTTCCTAATGAAGAGCTCAGATGTGTGACTTCATGTTCCATGAAATATTTCACAACGTTGCATTAATGCAGACTATTGCTTTCTGTGCACTCAGGTGACCGCGTCATAGATGTTGGGTCAGAGTGGAGAACCTTCAGCAATGACAAGGCCACAAAAGATCCGTCTCGAGTTGGGGATACCCAGAATCCCTTGCTGAGTGACGGTGACTTGAGTACAATGATTGGCAAGGTAACACTCTAAATGCTAAATTTTACTAAGTTTAAATGTCTTGCAATTCAGTGATGTGTAAAACATGGCTCTTCCTTGGGGGCAGCAGGAAGGGACTGACCCCTTCAGCAGAGGGAAAGTTTGCCATACTGTGGGGTTACTTGCCACTTCTTAGTATGCTGCTGTAAATAGGAAAGCTGATGTTGCAGTCTTTAAAGAAACACTTTGACTTAGCAGGTGTATTTGAGATGCTTCTGAAATAACAGATACTTAGTTTTGAGGTCTCAGTAACTGGTACTGCCTAGCTTGAGCGATCATTTTTTGTAATAAGATCTGTATCAGATTGACGTTGGAGACCTGGAGATCCACATGCACGTTGTACATATTCTTCCAGCTGATGTTAAAGCAATAAATGTAGAATTTTTTCATGGTGTGGGTGCTCCAGAGGAAAGTGCTCAGTGTATGTTTGAGTTGAAAGTGGTAGAGCCATATCCTGCTGTTTTACACAGAGCAATCAAGCAGTGGTCCAGGTAAGTTTTCATTGTTGTCCTTTGTTCAATTTTGTACATTCAAGAAATCCACAAATATCTCATGACAAGACAGTCCAGTTGCTGATGGGGAACTATTAAAGAATGTATTGCTGCTTTGGTAGAAGTTCTTGTAGCAGGGATGCTGGTAGGGTGAAGAAATGGGCGTACCTAAATATGTATGGATAGGTGTAGGGGAGCATGCACCATCCTCAACCAAGAATTCTCCAGAGAGGTGAAGACATCTAATAAATACTGGTACAGACAGCTAGTCTTGAAGCTTTATTGGTGGAAAAGAGTCCTATTCAAAGGATTGTCCAAGTAGATGCTTGTATGTTGGACAGCTCTAAGCATTGCTGTCCTTCAGACTTGAGGATGCATTAAGGTGGCTTTTGGAATCTGTTCAGGCAAACAAATATCTGCACTGCTCCATTACAGAAGTTGGCATTGCTAAGCAGCTCTGTGAAGCAGTGCTGTAGGAGTTACTGGAGCTTTAGTGTTGCCTATACAGGTCCAGAAGGATGGTAGTTCTTTGGGCTTGGATTTCTGTCGCTGACTTGGTAACCTGGCGTAAAGATCAGAAAGACGCCTTTACAGATATTGCTCCAGGTTTGCACTGCTGCCTTGTTTTGGGACTGTATAAAGACAGGGTTTTAAAGATGCGAAGAAGCATCTGTGAAAAGTTTGTTATTCAATGAAAACTACAGATTTTCAGAGATGGATGTTCATGTAATGAAACAGTTTTGCTGTTAACCAGCACATCCAAGAATAGGCACAACCGCCAGTGTGATATGATTTAACCTGTGAGAACCGTGGTAGAAGTGTCCAAGCACTGGAGCTGCCAGGATAGTGTTGGAGAACACAGAGGGAGCAGTCTGCCCTGCTGTGGGTGTATTATTTGCATGAGAAGGAATCACAGAAGAGAAGTATTCTCTACAGGAAATGGAGAATCTGTGACAAACCAGGATGTGTTCAGGACAAGAGTTCCTGTGTTTGTCTTGCCAGTGGGCAGGAGCTCTGGGGTGTCAGCTCATTGATGTGACCTCTGTATCAGGAGCTGCAGTTTCCCTCAGTCACTTTGAAGGAAGAGGATGGCTTATATCGGAATATGCTGAAGAAACTTCCTATCGGTGCAGACAAGGCATGGAATTGGCAGCACAAATAACTCAACCAAGGAAGTGTACGTTTCTCCAGCAGTCTCCTGAGGTCCCTGTCAGCAGTCAGCTGGGACGAGGATTGACCTAGATCTGCACAGTGGCTGAACGAGAGTGAAATTGGTGTGGTCTTGAGGAAGATAAGCAGTATCTGACAGAGTACAAACCAGCCTTAATGAATTCCAGAGAATGAAGCGGGATAAAGTGGTATTTTCTCATTTAACAGTCCCTAGAACAGCCTGGCGTGGACCCCAGACTTGTGTGTCGGAGATTGCTCTACCCTTCTGCCTGGGACAGGGAACGCGGGTTCAACTCTCCCTGAGGTACAGATAATAGAATCTTTAAAACAAAACCCCACCCCATGAAACAACCTCAGCACCAAAAAAACCCAAACCACAACCTGTGTTGCAGAAAATCCAGAAGAGGAGGACATTGATAACTGTCATGGCAACATCATATTAGTGATCTACTGTAAGCTTCTGGGAGTGGAGGTGGAGCTCAGACCACTTGCCTGTTACAACAGTAAAGTTCTGAGGACCAAATTAGCAAGGCAGGAGGGGCAGTGCTGCTTCACAGAATGGTTTGCCCCTCTTTCTCTGTGAAACCCGGCTGTGCTGCTTCAGGACCGCGTTCTGCTGCGGGAGGGTGTGTGGTCCGTATCTGCTGGCAGCAGAAGAGAGGTTGCTCTGCCCCATGCAGAGGGATTAGTTAGTTCCTAATTGGTTTTAGTGCTTAAGGGACCCATCTGTCTGAGACAGCAACAGCCTGTGTTGGGAGGAGGAATAATTTGTCTGAAGAGGAGGATGGATAGCGTAGCTGGCTGTGGTGGAAGTGGTTTGTGCTCTGTGGGCAGGTCGTTAGGATATCGGCACAGCTCTGGATCTCTGAAAGCAGGTTCCGTGTGCTGCAGTGGATCTGATGGCAATGCAGATCTCTTGGTGGGGCATTAGTTGTGACTTGATTGTCAGAGTATTATAGTTATTTCTGAAATCCTAGTGTAAAGTTCAAGAAAACTAACTGCACGAGCAGTTGTTGTAGTGACTACAGCTACAAGAGAATTCAGGTTGGTCAAATGAGAAACAAGTAATGTCTCAGTGTGGAATTCCTGTCCCTTGATCGGCTGCCTTGGAAAGGAAGCTGACTGTTGTCAGACTGCACAGTCTGGATCTAGAAGTGCCATGTTAATAATTAGTGGTGAGATCTCAAGGGCTGATGATTGGAAAAGATCCATCAAACTGTATAATGAACGGGTTGTACTGGGCAAGAAGACTGCCAGACCTAGGGGCATACCTTGATGCTGTGGATAACCTCGAGTCGGTGGTATGGATGATGTTTGTGATAAATTCCACTTTCTGCTATTGAATCATGGAATGTCCCAAGTTGGAAGGGACCCACAAGGATCATCACATCCAACTCCTGTCCCTGCACAGGACGCTCCCAACATTCACACTGTGGGGCTGAGGGCATTGGCCCAAAGCTTCTAGAATATTGTCAGTCTTGGCACCGTGACTGCTTCCCCACGGAACTGTTCCAGCGCTCCACCACCCTCTGGTGAAGAACCTTTTCCTAACGTCCAACCTAACTCTGCCTTGGTGCATCTTCCTGCCAGTCATGACAGGTGCCTTTCTTGCTGAGATTGTAAAGATGAGTAGATGTCTCATAAAGGCCGCAGCAGTAGAACACACAATTCTTAAGGTCTCTTTGATTTCAGTTAAAACTATACGGCTTCTGTGTTTTCTGTGAAGGGAAAGGTGCTCCCACCATGGTTGTCACGGGCTGATGCCAACAAAGCATTGTCCCTCAATTGAAAGCTCCAGAAGGAGCTTGGATGGTGCATTTAAATAGCAGATTCAGGGAGAATTGCTGTGGTTAATTTAGGCAATTGAGATGGAAGAGTATTTTCCAACCCTTTTATAGTTGTGGGCTGTACATTGGGAATCCCTCTTGGAGAGGGCTCATACTGACAGGGTAAAACCCTTTGGGTAGCAGTCCCTGCCCAGAGCGGTGTTGGTAGTTTCAATAGACATAAGCAAACCTTTAGAGGGAAAGGTAACCACGAGTACCACCAAGTGTCAAAGGCATGGGCCTCAACAGCAGTTGTGCCCACTGAGCTCATCGGAAATGGGGCGGAACTGGAGTCCTTGGGCATAGGGAAGGGAATGGTTAAGAGTGAGCGAGTTAGTGTCAGCCAGAGAACATGGATTAAATGCAGATGTGCACCAGAGAGGGATTATAGAATTAGACACTGCTTGAAAATAGAAGGGCAATTTCCAAGAACGTGGGTCAGGGAAGAAAGCATGAGCTCTGACTCCATCTGGGCAGCTCAGAGGGATAATTGCCTGGATGAGGTCTGCCCTTGGATTGTGCTGTCCTGGTCCCGCTTTGTGCCACCAGAGTGTCCCTGGGTTTCCTGCAGGGCCATGCTGTAGGGGTGTTTACGTGTTGCCACAGCTAAGGCTGGCAGCTGCTCGCAGGCACAGCATCAAACTGGTCTGAAGAGGTCATTGGTTTGGGTGTTCTCTTTGTCCATGCCTTTGTTCTCACGTTTGAGTTATCGTTGCAACAGCTGGTCTCCAGTTGGCCATAAAAATGTATTTTTCTGACCTGCTAGTGGAGATGGAGCCCAAATGACATACAGGTCACATAAAATCAAATCCTAGGACCTCGGTGCTGGTGACAGGAGTGTGGAGTTGGACGCATTGGCTATGTATTCATTTTGTTCTTTAAACTATCGTTCCATTAGGAAAGAAAAATCCCTGCACAATCTATGTTTCTTGGAAATCAATTCATAGTTTGAGACCTGTGTAGAGGGTAGAACCTGATGTTTGGGTCGGTGCTCAATTGTGTGATTTACTTCAGGGATGTTTAGGTGCCCAGCTGTTGGAGCAGACACCTTGTATTGAGGTGTGTAGAGCTGGAGGATGCTCACTCTCAAAACGAGGAGGAAATTTCTTGTGTTTTAATTGACAATAACAATTTTTCTTCACCAGGGCACGGGCGCAGCGAGTTTTGATGAGTTTGGTAATTCCAAGTACCAGAATCGCAGAACCATGAGCAGCTCCGATCGTGCAATGCTGAATGCTTTTAAAGAAATTACAAACATGGCAGACAGAATCAACCTGCCCAGAAATATAGTTGTAAGTTCCTGTGTCCCTTCCTTGCATCGTTTCAGCATTGACTTAGCATAATATAATGAGCACATGAATTTTTGATATTGCTGCTAATTGAATGGCCTAGAGTTAATTAAATTTGGTCTTCTTGCTTTGAAGGATCGAACAAATAATTTATTCAAGCAAGTGTATGAGCAGAAGAGCCTGAAGGGAAGGAGTAATGATGCTATTGCTTCCGCTTGTCTCTACATAGCCTGTAGACAAGAGGGTGTTCCAAGAACCTTTAAAGGTAAGTTTTTTAGTGATACAGATCCAGTTCTCCTGTTAGTTTTGGTCACTGTTGCTGTAGGAGGTTGGTTTTCCCATCCCAAGACTTTCTGGATGGGTTGTTCTCAGCTGCAAGTTCATCTTTAGAGGGAAGGAAGAAGGGAGTCTGGAAACTTCTTCTATTTGTGAAGGGAACCGGGTGCTCAGGTGTGGGATTTTTGGTCGTAATGCATTAAAAAAAAAAAACATTTGAAAGTAATTTGGAGTGTTGGTGAAGGTCTGGGTTTGATCGGAGGATGATGGGGACTGTTGGAACTGAGTTGGAACGAGCAGTTCTGCAGTGAGTATGTGCAGCTTTGCCCTGACAGGGTACAGCTCTTTTGACATCGAGTGCCCAATTCCCCTCACTTAGTGAGCTGCAGGAATTACCTCCTGCTGAAGGGTGTGCACTGACTGAAGTGGTTTGGGAGTTTCACAGATGTGCAAAGCTCATTTCATGATGGTGGCATTTGTGACACTGGCCACCTTTATGGGTCTTGATGTGCTGAGAATCAATTTGTTTATTCTGAGGGAGCTGATGCTGTCAGCCCTGAAGTTTAATTTTCACTCTTTGTTTAGAAATATGTGCAGTGTCCAGGATTTCCAAGAAGGAGATCGGGCGGTGTTTTAAACTGATTTTGAAAGCTCTGGAAACCAGTGTTGATCTGATTACAACTGGAGACTTCATGTCAAGATTCTGTTCCAATCTGGGTCTTCCCAAACAAGTACAGATGGCAGCGACACATATTGCCCGTAAAGCCGTGGAACTGGATTTAGTTCCTGGCAGAAGCCCTATCTCTGTCGCGGCTGCAGCCATTTACATGGCATCACAAGCTTCTGCAGAGAAAAGGACACAGAAAGGTAAAACTTCACTGTTTTTTTCCCCACCTCCCACCCCTCCATGTCCTGCTGCTCAAAGGAGAATTTGGTGTTGTCATAAAGCTTGGTGAGGTCCCTGTGGGGGTGACGAGCTGCCATTCCAGCTGTGTAGAGCCAGGACCAAACCAGGACCTCCTGATCCCCACAACAAAAACTGAGTGATTGTCAGTGCTTAATGTAAGCAGACTTCACTCTCTTCTGGCACGAGGAGTTGGATTCTTGGATGCGCTAGACCAGCACATTCAGATGAGCAGGATTTTACCGTTACCCATGCTGATATCCCCATGTGTCTGTTCTGCTGCTCTGCAAGACTCCAAATGCAAACCTGGGGGCTGTCACAGGTCGCTTTATGGCTTCAGATTGCACTGAGGCTTTAGCCATTCCAGCAGACAGGGAGTCGTGTGGATTGGCCTATGTTCCTTGACTTCCCACAAGCCTGCAGTAAGAGCTGAAGTGGTGGGACAGCAGGTTTGGATGCAGATCACCTTTGGCAGCCCTGAGGAAGGTGCTAGGGAGCCAAGGGCTGCTCTCAAGCTCCAGCACAGCAGGGATCAGCCTCTGGGGCTCAGGGTAATCCAGCCCAACACACAGGGAAGGGAGGGAGCTGAGGCTGCAGTGGGTAGAACATGGGGTGGCAAATGGTGCCAAGTGCCGGTAGCTGGCTGTGGAAGCTCTGCTGATGAATCTAGTCCAAATCGCATCAGAAACATTAAAAATACAGCAATTTCTTACTGGAGACGTGCTTCTAGGTAAAGAACAGCTTTTATCTGTCAGGGTGTGATGCTTTGCTTGGCGTTTATCACTGATGTTTCTGTCCCTGGAGCTTTTAATGTGTTGCAGTCCCCTGGGCCTGAGAGTCATCCAGAGCCTGAGCAGCATGGTGCCCTCACCCTTGCTGCCCTGGAGCCACTGGATCCTGTCCCTTAGGAGCGATGGCTAAAACAAAACGTGACTCCCTGCTCCTTCAGCATCCTTTCATGAGGCCGAGGGCTTTCATGCAGGTCAAGGTTTAAATTCCGCAGTTAAGCGTGGAGCACATCTCAGTGTCTGTGCCCCTCAAACTGGTGTTTCCTCTGCCTGCCAAACCATAGCTTGTGCTGTCCTGCCGAGTGATCTCTGTGTTGTTTCAGGTAAAAGTATTTCACATTTAGCTGAAGGGATTGTATTCCCTTTTGCCCCGGCTTCAGTTCTGTGCTGGTTTTGCTTGTTTTTAATGAAGTCAGGAAAATGATGATCCTAATGTTGACAGAGATTTATTAGGATGTCATTGGGCACATGCAGACTTTGCAGGAGCTTTTTTTTAATGACTTCTCTGCTCCTGGCCCTCTGTCAGCTTGGAACTGATGTTGTCCCATGACCGATAGCATAAGTTGAGTTGCGGCATGTGAGAAGACAGGCCTTGCTTGTACACAAAGCGTTACCCAGGGGTTTAAAGCCGTGTTTTCCAGGTTTGTGGGGGAGGTCGGAGTCAAGCAGTACATGCAGCGCTTCCAGATAAACTGTTCACGGTCTTCAGTGTAAATGGGAAAAGGCAAAACTAATCCCTTGTCTGCTTTCTGTCTCAGAAATTGGTGACATTGCTGGTGTGGCCGATGTTACGATCAGACAGTCGTACAGGCTCATCTACCCTCGCGCTCCAGATCTCTTCCCGGCAGACTTCAAGTTCGATACCCCCGTGGACAAACTGCCCCAGCTGTGAGCTCCCAGAGGGTTCCTTTCATTTTCATTGCCCCTTTCCCCCACAACCTCTTGTTTTTTTTGCCTATAATAAAGGATGTACAAAGTGTTAATATTGAGTTGTCATGTTGTGGAACTGGAGGATGCGGTGACGGAGCAGAACTGCTGGAACGCAGCACACATTCCAAGGGTAAACCAGCTCTTCGTGTGGCATTTTGTATGTATATAGAGGTGGAAATAAATATTTAATTACTGTTGCAACAAACTTAACTTCATATTGTTGAACTCTAGATTTCTTTTGTAGGGGTCCAGCAAGATGTATTTTGGAAAATTGAAAATACTCTGTAATTCCCAAATAAACTGTTTTCCAAAAACACTTACCCTCTTGGGACTGTCACTGCAGGCCAGCACCCACCTTCTGTTCCATGCGCTGAGAACTGGATGGGGGCCCCGGCGTGGACGTGGGCACAGGGATGTGCTTCACACTTATGTTCCTCACTGTTTTTCATCTCGTGTGGCTTTTGAGTTTATGGTTTGCTGTGGGGGGTAATTTTGCTGCTGATTTCCAAGGTGGTTGTGAACAGAGTGGTCACAGCCTTGACAGCATCTCCCTGGTTTTCTCTGCTTTGCCTCTGGGAGTTGGACAGGAGGAATGTGAGGGCTCCTGCTGCCTCGCTGGGGAAGGTTTCGAGTGGCAGTTTATTTCTAGGGGCAGTTTCTGTTGAGCGTCCTGAGGGTTGTGGGATGGTGGTTGTTTGCAGGGTTGTGTTCTTGAGTGCTGGCGTGGTTCAATCGGTGCCATCGGCTGTGCAGGGTGAAGGCTTCTAAAGAATTGATTTGGTGTTTAATGAAAGGGGAAGGTCCCCCCCAGGGGCCCTGGGCCTCTGCCCCGGGGCTGCCTGCCTCAAGTTCCCTGGGAGAAAACACAATCAGTCGCTTCCCACCCCAGCAAAATCACGCGTGGGACACGATTTACAAATTACTCTATTTAAAACTTTAATTTGTGATATTAATGACTGCAAAACACTTAGAATGACATTTGTTAAAGGCACATTTCATTTTAATGCATAGTGTACCATCCTAGAACATCCTAATTTCCTTACAAAGTGCTTGAGCAGCCACGTACAGATAAAGTATAGCAAAATATATTTACAATCTAGAGTTTAAAATCTTAATCTGCCTAAAAATATTTAAAAAACTACAGAGATAAAATTAGTGCTTTCTCTCAGCTTAACTGCGGGAGCAGGCCCTGCCCTCTAATTTTTTTTTCTTTTTTTTTTTCAATTTTCTCTCTTTTTTTAGTGATTTACTTAGATTAAAAAAGGATTTCTGTACAAGATGTAGTTACAAAAAAGTATTTCTGAGACTTTCATATGAGGGGAGCGCCCCCCTGGGTGCTCACACGGGCGTTTGGGAGCCGGGGAGGGCGAGCTGACTGTACCTCAAAAGCCACCTCGCGTTCAGCTGGATCAGAACATGATTCGTTCCTTAATCAGAATCTGGAATCAAGCAACGCTGAGAGGTTCTCTCGCTCTGCAGCCCCAGAGCTGGTACAGCCACCCGCCCTGTTCCCGACACGGGGAGGCCTGGGTTAGGCCCATCAACCACTTTTCCTCCTGCAGGATTTTCATGAACAGCCTCGCTCCGCGCTTGCGTTTCTCTGAATGAATGAAATCAGAAGGTTTTAACTCATTTCAGTGCTGCCTCTCCCTGTCTCGGCCCCTGAACAGCGAACCCTGGCCAGGCTGGGCCCGTGAGCTGACAGACGCCATCGGCCCTGGTGGTGCAGGAGCGAAGGACGACGTGGGAATCTCTTTTCCAGGGATTTCTGCTTGTCCCCGGAGCACCGGATGGCCGCACCAGGTCGGGTCTGCGAGTACGCACAGTGTCTCGTCTTTGTTTCCGCTTTTGAGGTACAACGTTAGTGTTCAGGGGTTAGAAAACATGCCCTGCTTTTATCAAAAATAGCGCTACATTCCGATTCCCCGTCTTGCTTTCCCCTGGGGAGCTGCCCATCCGCGCTCCGGAGGGCAGCGGCTGCACCCAGACACACACCGTTCTCTCTCGCGTCGCTGTCGTTCACTTGGCCGCTGTGCTAATTAACAGAGTGGTACAATTAAGTCACTTCCCTGGCTGTAAAGATACATCACGACTGCCTGATACTCACGTTTGCAGCCTGTGAGGACGTCCTGCTCCTTTTGGAGAGGGCCAGGACCTCGTCCAGGGCCACGGGGAGAGGCAGGAGGGGAGGGGCTGGGGAAACGCGGATGCTGGGGGCTTAGACCGAGCGACATCCTCGTTACATTCTTCATCTCAACCAGGGTGTGAAGCCGCGCTTAAAAAGCTCGAAGGCAAAACTGTTTGGCAAGTGGCTTTGGTAAACGGTCCGGATTTGTCTGTGTAATGGAAGCACTTACGCTGCTGTTATCGCAAAGGCAAGGAAGGCGTTGGAACAGTTTTCCTAATAAATAGCATAGAAAATTTATAAAACAAGGCATCTCTATTCTCAATACCGTTACTTTAAGAACACAAGATGAAGGTGTACAGAGAAAGGTGTTTTACAGACCGCACAAGACAACATCGAACTGAAATCATTTGCCTTCTCCCGCTGGAACCACGTTCCGTGTGCACCATCAGTATCCCAACCTTCCGTGTCCTCGTGCCCAGGTGCTTTTCCCACGTAAGGCAGGTGCTCGGAGAAGCGCTGTCTGCTGGGGAGGCAGGAGAGGAGCCCTACGGATCCGTGCAGGCCCAGGGGGGAAGCTGAACCCCGCCTGGATTCACCGACTCCATAGCCCTGTTCCAGTGCTCAGATAAAAAACAATATACAGAGAGGCCGCTCTTCACAAGAGCGTCAGACAGTACTTAAAAGGATCTTCATGTGATTTAAAAACCCAGAAGCTAGAGGTGGCACAGAGAGCGATGGAAGGGGGGGTGTTCTTCCGCGAGGCGTTGCTGTGAGCCAGTCAGACGGGGTTTCACAGTGTCCGGGCGTTAACACCAGTCAGCAATGTAATCAAAATCTCTGAACATCTCCTGCTCTTCTTCCGAGAGGATCCGTGGTTCCCGGGGTGGCGTGAGGATGGGGGCTTCCGAGGTAAATTCGTCATCGAAATTGCTAACGTCTTCTCGCCCTCGGATGGTGGGGACGAAGGGCGGCTTCACCTTCTTGGCCAGCAGAGCGCTCCAATCTATTAGCTGCGGAACACAACAGCCCCTCGTGAGTGTCCCGTCTCTCCCGCCTCTCCTCGCGAGTCCAGCCTTTACTCACCCTGAAGAAGTGATGCTTTTTCACATCCTCCGCGTCCTTCTCTCCCGCTCCCAGGCGCCGCTCCGGGTTCCTGCGCAGCAGCTGCCAAAACGGGGAGATGTCAGTGCGGAAGCGCCTGAGCCGCAGCGCTGGGTTTCTTGGAGAGGCTTGGGGGCTGCACAGAGCTCGTTTGGGGCTAGCAGAGCCGCAGCTCCTGGCACCCAGAGGGGGGTTGGGGGCCAGTGCAGAGCGCAGAGCGCACTTTCTGCTGGAGAGGCCGCCAGATGTAAAAAAAAAGGGGAAAAGCTGACACCTGGGCTGGGGCACAGCCAGGAGTGAAGAATCCGAGCATGGAGCTCAGCGTGGGGGCAGCAGAGGGGCAGGAGCAGCTTCACCCTGAAACTCCCTTCCCAGGTACTGCCTCACACTCTGCTCCCTCCTCTCTCTCTGGCCAAGCGCTCTCTCTGGGACGATCATTTTAAGCTACAGAATATTTACACTATGACTTAAACACCGCTGTCTCGGTGGTGACCGCGATGCTTTAACCCTGCTGAGCCGGGGGCCGGGGAGAGGAGAGGCGGCTTCCCAAGGCTTTGGAATCCCCTCCGGGAGCCGCCTTTCCATCAGCTGCTAACTGCGGACAGCCTCAAGCTCCTTCCCGAGGCAAGCGGAGGCACCAGGCTGAGGCATCGCGCTACAAAATTCATGAACAAAAATCAGCTGGTTTTGCTGGGAACAGGACTGGAGCTGCTGTGCGCCCGGCCTTCCCTGCCCCACTTGGAATGAGCCCAAAAAGATTTAGAAGTCTTTGAATTAAAATATTCATGTGACAACGTTAATCTACCGCAGGGGTCAATGCAGCAGTGTTCTGCTAGGAAATAAAAGCTGAGCTCGCCAGTGAGATACGACCAGGAAACTTAATTCAGGGAGAAAAGAGAACCTGCTGTTTTACGTTTTAAGAAGAAAAACTTGCTCCTGAACAACGAAGCGGAACGGCACTGAAATCATTTCAGGTGGCAGGCAGCACGGCACAGCATAAATGAAGCCTGAAATTTAATTGTAGGTATAAAATACCAAGCCTAGGTTCTTAAAGGATTTTGTTCCTCATAGAAGTAATTAATTTCCTTTATGTCGGAGAGGAAACAGGATAAGAGGGGAATGCTGTAATGTCATTAAGTGCTTACCCGTCTCATTATGGAGATGGCTTCTGTCGACAGAAATCGGGGATATCTTACTTCATCATTGACAATACTGTCAAACACCTCTTCTTCATCATCGCCAGGGAAGGGAGACTAGAATGAAAACAACAGAAATATCCTATTAAACAGGCTTCAAAATCCCTCACGTATGAAACCAACACAGATCCCACCGACGGTCTGAGATCAGAGACGCCACGAGGCAGTCGTCCTCTCCCCAGGAACAGATGCGGTCGTTCCCCGTAAGGAAGAGAAGCGAGGCAAGCTGCTATTGGCCCTTAGTTGCTACTGGAGGGCTACGCTTCAAAAAGGGGCTTTGAGAAGCAGAAACACCTAAACTGGGATCCTATTTGAACTCTGACACAGGATCTACGGGGACTGTGGGAAGCAGCCATCAGCTCTGCCCGGGACAGGCAGGGCACAGGGGATGGAACCTTTCCCACAGAGTTTTATGCCCCTGATGTATCCCAGCAGCACGCACCTCGCCCACCAGCATCTCGTAGATGAGAACACCGAGGCCCCACCAGTCCACAGCTCTTGTGTAGGAAGTTTCTGTCAGCACCTCTGGAGCAAGGAATTCCGGGGTGCCACAAAACGTGCTCGTTCTGTCTCCAAATCCCATTCCTGAAAAGTTACAGGTAATGAAAAGCAAGCAGTGTTTTCTACCTCTCTGCAACCCATTCCTCTAACAAGCAAAACCTCTCCCCAGAGCCACTCCAGCTGATGATGCCCTTCCAGGCCCTTCGTGAAGGCTCAGGCCAACAAGGTGAAACATTCCCCACTCTTCCCTCCCACACCCTTGTTCCACGTGGCCTCCAGGAGATGCTTCTTTATAGGCAATGAGCCAAATTAAGCTTCCAGTTACACCTCAGTCCCCCAGTTATCTTTGCTTGGAAAGACAATCGCTCTTGCACTCGTTCCACGCGCAGAGATCACGGTGCTTTGGTTCAAACCACTGGATGCTTCTCTAGTGGCAAAACTCCACCCAGCAGAGTACAACGTGGAGTGCAGCGAAACCATTTGAAGGGGTCTGAGAAAGATGCTGCATTTCTAGTCGCTGCCTCTATTTTATGTCATATTTAACAGGCAGCTGCCGGTAGCAGGATGCTTCAAAGTAACTTCCTAGCATCTCTGCTTCCCTTTTGGGTAACGGCCTCTATTTTAGCTCTAGTGCACTTTGCGCGTCATTTCCATCTACTGAGAGTTGCTGCTGTTTGAGAGTTAAACAAACAGAGGGTGCATTTGTATTAAAAAAAAAACCAGATAAGGCATGGATTATAATGGCACTTGATTGTGTTGTACAGCATAAACGTGTTTTGAATGAGGAAAGCACCCAGTACTCCTGCTAATGCCTGAAGCGCAGCAGCGTGCTGTACTGAAACACACGGATACAACGAAGTAAGAATCGGAACAGATAAAAACAAAATTAATAACAAAATAGGGCTGCCCTCAGATGCTCCTGGTTCTTCCCTAGTGAGGAACTTCCTCCTGTCCCCACACTTGTCCCATCAGAGAGGTGTTTCTTCCTTCCAGTGACACAGGGTAAGCACACACTGTTCACACTCGGCAGTCCCCGAGTCTCGAGGAGCAGCCAGGAGTGAGGAATTCCCCGAGAAAGACAACGAAAGGGCCGTTACCTTCTTTGCAAAGACCAAAGTCAGCAATTTTCACAAAGCCTTCTGTGTCCAGCAATAAGTTATCCAACTTCAAATCTCTAAACGAACATTGAAGAACAGAATTGCATCTCAGTGCTGTTCAGAACAGCTGAAACTCACCCGCTGGAAAGGGTCAGTGGCTACTCACCTATATACAATTTTGTGTTCGTGTAAATACTGCAGCCCAAGAACCACACACGCAGCATAGAACCTGTGGAAGAAGTTAACATTTCAGTGGATTCTTGCCTTGCTTCTCAGAATGTGAAGCCCGTTACTTCTGATCTGTTTTACTACCCATCCTTTGAAGGTTACCAGTTGTTTTTTCAGGTACAGGTTAGCTTTATACAAGGTCAGAGTTTTAAAGCCAGACGGCAAAAATGCCTGAACTTGCTGCTTTCCAGCTGCAGTGTGTGCTTGCTCGGCCTGGAGGATGAATCCTCTGTAGCGCCCAGTGCCACGGTAGCTATGGATTTCTAATTTGGCTTATTCTTTCCTTTTTTTTAGCCTTGCCTGCAATTTTAACTTTTCATTTAGGGGACGGATACTCACACTGCTCTGGGTTCAGAGAAGACGTCGGTGTGGATGTGCATCATCAGGTCCCCGCCAGCAGCATATTCCATTACAAAGCAAACGTGATCTTTGGTTTGGAAACAAGCAAAAAGGTTCACCAAGAAGGGATGCCTTACACTATTCACAGTTTCAAATATTCGCTTTTCACACATCAAGCTGCAAACAGAAAATTGGTAACAATTTAAAGCTGAATGCTGATCCACAATTTTTCAACTCTCTGAAACTATTGGTAATTTCTACCTTGTGTTTTTCCCCTCTGTCCCTCGGGATAAGAGCATCTTTAGTTTCAAAAAGAGCTTTTAATACTTGCACGCGCATTAAGCTGATGATGCCAGGGTTTCCACAAAATCGCATTTAGCTTTCACAAATAAAAAGGCAACCTGGCAGCCCATGAAAACCGCACCCTGCCAATCTCCCTTCCAGCTGCTCAGATGTGCATTAGGGTCGCTTCGACACCGTGCGGCGTTAGCTTCAATCCATTTTTGTTTTAATGGTATAAAATACATAACATGGAAGAGCAGTAACGATATTTTAAACACCTATTATAGTGATTCCAGAATATTTCTCCTTATCCAACTAGGTAATCTGTTGCTTATTCTTAATATAGTTATCTTCCTGCAAGCCAAATGAACTCAGTCACTATTAAACAGTTCAAAAGCCCCTTCTTGCACTAAAACTGGACAGTTTTGTAACTGCCACTTCACTTCCAACGGTGGAAAGCAATGAAAAAAAAATCCTTTTTTAATCTTTTTGTCCCAAAACTGAGATGAGTGAACTATACCCAGGACATAAGGGACAATATGATGGACAAAGCGTATCAGGACGGTACAGGCTGAGCAATGCGAACAGTCACTGTCCCGCAACGTGACGCCAAGTCTATAAGCAAGTAATCAGAATAAACAATTGCAAAAGAAACTAAATGAAACACAGGACCAGCTTTATATCAGTGCTGTGCACAGGCCTGGTAAGAGGGGCACTAAAAGAAATCAGTATTCCCAGTCTGCACCACTGCCTCCCTGCCCCAGAAAGGAGACTGAACATCTGCAGCTGCCAACCAGGCAGGGAGAGGACACCTTGTTCTGCCCTTTCACTGAATTTAACCGTTGTTTGGTAGAGCTTAGAGCTGTGTTGCACGCAGAAAGGAAACACATTGATTTATGGAGTCCATGCATCATATATTTACAAACTGACCTGTCTACTTCATCACGAGCGACGATATCTCCTTTCTTTAAGGCTTTAATAGCAAACATCTCATTTGTGTTTTTGTACTCCGCCAACAGCACCTAAAACAGAAGATAAGCCATTAATTCAAGAGCTGTATCTAATTTGTGATACAGTCTTGACAATTGGTGTAGCCTTTCGACACTCGCCTTTCCAAAGTGTCCTCTGCCCAGGACAGCACAACATCTGAAATCCTTCAGGCTGAACTGAAATCTTTGTTGTGATCTATGCAAGTAAGAAAAAAAGCAGTCAAAAATCTTCTAGTTTATTAACTTTAAGAAACATTACTCAGATAAGCAGCAAAGCAACTTTGTTTTTACCTTCTATCTTCAGGCTCTCGGGTGTATTTTATGTCTGAGCGGGGAACATCGGACTCACAGATTATTTCAGGCTGGAGTTTTGGGACAATACTATTTCTGCCGTTCTCAAAATCAAAAGCTGTTACTTCATCCTGCAAAGAAAAAGAAGCCTGAAAATTTAAAACTAATTACGAAGGAAAATGATTGCAGAGGTTTTACTGTAAGCACGTGAAATTCTTATCCCAAGAGGTGCACTCTAAGGTGACAGAGATAAGCAAGCTTTTAACGGGTCGATGAAACCTATTGCTCCAGTCATTCCGCTCTTTGTTAGTAAAACCATTTTTTCCAGAATACTCTAATGATTTTGGGCTTTTGTTACTTTCTGCGGTGGACACAAATTAAACACACTGACCACAGAACCAGTTTGCTACCAGGAGCAATCGGAGCATTCTGTCGAGACAATTCGATGTGTGTAAGTCAAGGGAGCGTGTGCTGAAGTACAAGGGAAGAAATCCATCCTAGAGATGCCAATAGTACAACCTTGTTAAACTGCACAGCCCCGAGTTCTTCAAGCAACTTGCCTGAGGTGGCACATCAGGAGCCTTTATCTCGGAGGAAGATTCACTTATTTCCCCGAGGGAAGACGCACGGGGTGGAGCAGGTGGCGGCTCAGGCTCCAGTTCAAAGTCCAATTTGGCTACAGGAGAGTCACTGGCAAAAAAAATAAATAACTCCTCAGTGTACAGCAGAGACTGTTTTAACAGTATGAAAACCAACTGACAACTGCACATTACTAGCTCTCTCCCAAACCAAATCCTCTGTGTGTGCCTGTCTATAAAGAAGATGTCCAAAAATGATAACTCTGGACAGTTTGGAGTCTCGCAGGACAAACAGACTTCACATACATCATGTAGATTAGGGCATAACCATCTCACTGTAACTCCTGCTCTTCAAAGTACTTCCAAGTTGTAGCTGTCCCCTACCTGGCTGGCAGTGTGAGCTCAGGAATGTTTGCATCGACCCCTGGCACGGTAGCAGGCACTGACGCTTGAGGGCTGAAGGTGCCAGAGTGATTTACAGTCGGAATAGCTCTTCTTACCAGCCTTCCCCAAGTGGCAATATTAATATTCATTTGAGGAGCCCGGAGAAATGTTTTGCCTGTGGATATTGTGAAAAAAAGAAAACAGCGCGCAAGTAATTTCCTTACTTATTGCCAAAAGCGATAATTAAAAGAAGTCACATTAATCAGTTTTTAGTTTATGAAGAACAAACTGAATTCGTCATATTCCTTAGCAGTTCCTAATTAGCCACTATTAAATGCTAATACATGATGAGGAATTCTAAAAGAAAACATTATGAACATAATGCCAATCCCTTCACTATCAACAGCTCTATTCACAGACAGATATTAGGGCTCCATATCACAGATTCATACAATTTCTAAGCTTTACATGTTTATATTAAACAGTCACCTTGCTGCTTTGAAAAGATTTTCTTCTGCCTCTGGAGTTTTGGTCTTCTTTCAATAACTGGATTAAAAAACGTCACCTGCAGTTCAAACAGCGCGTGTTACAATTCAAGCTTCGCAACAAATGCGTTCTTAAAAGTTTATCTTAAACTTCTTGAGTGTTTAAAGAAAGCCCCCTTACCTCTGCAAACAGAGTGCCCTGGGGTTCCAGGTAGAGACACATGCCGTGACGCTGGTTGTCCAAGAAATCTTCCAGCCTCAGAAACTTCACTGCACACAGAGATCTCCAGTCACGCCAATAAACTGAGATTTCCAATTCACGTGACTACGGCAGCAAACACACACACGGGAAATCACTGGTTAGTGACCGTTCTGCAGGTGAGCTCTGTACATCGAGCAACGGGAGCAAGAGGTAGAGCTGTGACTCTAACAGAGCACCAGGGCTAACTGGCTCCCGCCGGAACAATCAGCACCTTTCACTTCAGTTCAGATGTGATCTCCAGTGTCCAAATAAAAGTATAAGTGTAAAATCCCCCAGGAGCAGAAGGACAGAGTCACAAACAGTCACTGGACTTCTTGAGTCAGTCTGATGACAGTGCGAGTTCAAGATATTTTAGCTCAAGCTCCAACAACAAATTTGTATGTGTGTTTAGAAACCTCAGCTTTACTAGTTTTTCATATTTCCAGGTATCAATTGCATTTCAGGGCTGCACAGAGACATTTTACTACTTGCAGACACACTGTGTCTAAAATATATACAGGTTTTTTAAAACGGTCATGAAGAGGGGCCAACGCTTCAAAATAACAAGAGCTACTGCTCTGTCTTACCAGTGGGATTTATATATTCTTAGGGTGTCTTTTATGCTTGTTACAAAACATGCAGAATCCTGCAATGCAATATAACCACAGCATTGTGTGTTACTTAGCTCAGTCAGCACAGTTTAATGCCATCGTCATGCACCAGTGTTGTCCTTTTTAAAGCCTACAGCGACCACACAAAGAAACAGAAGTCCAGAAGACGCAGATAAAAACGTGATGGGGTTTGGAATGCCCATTTCAAGTGTGCAAGGATGCACAGTTATGCCCAGCACAACCAAGGTCCTTTTCTGGCACGAGAAAGCGTCCAATACCGAGTTCTTGAATAGTGAACATAACACCTACTGGGCTGGCAGGAGCTGCTACTGAATTCTGACTGATTCTAGTCTTAGTCTGAGACTAATCACAGTGTCAGGTCTCCACAGCCACTAGTTTTGTTCTGCACTACTCCTACCCCGAACCTCAGTTTCTCTACCTGCAGGTCTAAGCTCTCACCTTTCCTAGATGGAGGGAATCTGGTCTGGGGCTCAGAGGGGTGGGGAGAGAGTAAACAGGAAGGGTTGAGTTTTGTGTTGTTGCCCCCTATTTCTCATTTGTTTTAAATATATACTGGAGATGACATTTAAGCTCTAAGATATAGTTTGATTTTCACTCTATTTTAAATACTGGTGGAAAAAACCCCAAACATCCTCGTACCTTAAAATATGACAGCTACCAGGTATCTAAAAAACAAACGCTCGATTAAACCTACTAAACAGATTCTCTTCAAAAGGTGTCAGGATCAAGTATCATTTCAGATACTTGTGTCCTCTAAGTAACATTTGAAGTTCTAGGAAAGAACTAAGAGAGAATTTATCATTCCTGAAGAATTTATCAACTTCACACAAGAATGCTTTTACACAAGCACTGTACAAACCCTATGACATGGCTTTACCAAAAAATCCAAACTCTATCTGATATTACTGACAAATATCGAGACGTTGATGATCCTAATAAAAATTTAAGCCCCATCTATCACAGACTAAAAACATGCTAAACATTAGATCTTGCGTAAAAATATTATGTCAGTTTGCAGGCCAGAGAAGGTAAAACTTGTAGAACACCAACCAGCATCCCAGCTTAACTCCAGGGAGCTCGTTCTGTTAAAGATGGCAATATTCGCACATACGAAACCTGAACATAACCATAACAGGATAAAAACACAAAGCAACGTGAAATTAATCTAAAGAGTTCGTTACAGCTGCTGTCAATGAAATAAGACCACAGTTTTACCCTGTCTAGTTCCAGTGTAAATTTCTGATCCCATGACTGATTGGAAATAGGTTTCCAGCTAGTTTGACCAACCACAGTGTTATCCAGCTTCAGCACAGCACAAACTTCATCTGTAAGGAAAGTACACAAACTCAGCTTAAATCTTTAAGAGGATTTTCCACAAACAAAACAATCTTCAGTAAGTTTCCTTTAAAAATGTAATCTCACATTTAATTGGTTCCTAGGGGCATAATAGTGTGGCTGTGGTTCTGTTTGTTTTTTATAAACGACTCGACAGGTCAAGAAACAGAAGTATAAAGCTTCAAATCAATTTGGTATTTTAAATTACAGAACACAGCATGCACGTTAAAATCTAAATAAAAGAGATGGATAAAATAAGAGGATAAAGTGTACTGAACTGGACAATTCATCTGTTTTCAGAAGGTTTCTACTGCTCCCGCTTTTATTTTTACTGGTTCTCATGAAAGTTGATCTGGCTTCATTGGGACTCCAACCAGGTAGCGTAATCGATGTGGCTTTTGATCGACCAGGAACGTTTTCCAAGATGTCTTGGCAGCCCATTAGCCTGACTTCCAGAGTACCTAGAACAAGACAGGCCGGGGTTTGTCAAAGATTTCTGTTCTTAGGTGTCCAAAGTGACTGACTAATGCTTGATTTATGGCCACAGCTCCCCTTCTAACCCCACAAGGTACAACAGGAATATCAGCTGAAATCAAGAGAGAACTCAGACAAACGTACTGAAAATAAACATTAAGAGTCAAATATGTGGGACTCGACCATCTAACAGTTCACCAAAATAACACAAAATAAGCTTTTGTTCTGTGTCTCAGAAGTATCCTTGTTTAATAACCTGACTTGGGTTCAAGCTGTAAGCAATGGCATTTTATAAGATGATAAATCCTAAGTTTCTTATTAAAACAATAGAACTCGCAGATGGGACAGTAACATTTTTTCACGAGTTTTATATAACTGATTCCTATTGGATAGGTCACTTCAGAAATTAAAAGGAACACAGTGACTATTGAGACCACAAATGTGTTTAGGATGCATTCAGAAATCACAGTTGCCTGCTGATGCTAAAGTCAAATTGGAGTCTGTATATAGTTTAACATCACTAAATTGTTCCAACTTGACTGAATATGGATTTAGAAAAGCCAGTCTTCAAGATCTACCACATCTTTAACCAAAGGAGGTATAGAGGCTGCTGCTCTAACTTCAGAGTTTCCTCCAGCAGCACAGAAACTTTCAAATACCATGGATGGTCACAGGAATGGCAGGCTTGCCTCTTCCTGCATGAGGCAGCATCTACACAACTGTGACACCACTGACACCAAGACAATTAACTATCAGAAGTGGCAAAATTAGCCCGTTCATACTCATGTTGCCGGCTAGAAACGCAGCTTCTAAATGCAGGGTCTTTTGACAGAAAATGTACTGAACTGTGAAACTCAGAAGTATTCTTTTGTAACAGAAACTTAAGTCATGCTTGACCCAAATATGGTCTGGCAACATTATAGCCTGCAGAGCAGAGAGAGAAACCACTCCTGAGAAGAAATCCCATCCTGTGGGGAACCAACAGCCACAAGTGACAGCTAAGCGTTCGGCTATGAAGATAAAGGATGCTCTTGGCTCCCAAAACAGGTTAAAAGGCAAAAGAACACATCATTCCCAAACTGTTTAAGAAAAACAGGGTAATCAATAAGCAAAAAGGCTGAAATCTTGTACAAGGACTGGATGCATATCTGCCGATGCACTTTAAGTACGACTGTGGCACTGAACTACTTTCTCAGTGTCAGAGGCAAAACACAAAGACACCATTCATTTCAACCTCGTGCAATACAAAAGCTCCACAAGTGCTAATATGAAAGTGAAACTGTTAAGAACTTCAGAGGCGTACAGCTTTGTTTTGATAATCCCTATTACAAACTGCTCATATGCATCAGTAAATCACATTTAAAGAGGAATTATCTCTCACTATAACATATTTGACTCGTGATAATGTATTACAATTAAAGAAACGATATCAAAAAGCTGTTTTAAAAGCAAGGAACAACACTTCCTGCCCACAGTCACTGATCAGTTGAGATTCTCTATGATGAAAAAGAGCTCCCCTCACCATTTTGCAGCTTCCCAAGCTCTCTCGGCTGAGGTCCCAATGCTTTTCCCACCCTGTGCTATGTGCCTTTCTGAACTAAAATGGAAGACAAGTAGACTCGCTCCATTTTATCAGTACTGCAACTTAGCAGAAGAGTTCCTCTTTTTGTTTTAAAATAGGACCCCACAGCACTTCCAAAACTGAATTCTGGTTTCAGTTACACACGTGTAACTAGAGTAACATTTGAATTACAGTTTGGTTTTGTAATAAACTTACTCTGTTAAGGCTGGTTTAATAATTACACGTAAAATGTTTTAGGAAACAAAACAAAAACCCCAAACTATCAGTACTGGTAATGCTAACCACTTATTTAATAAATGTGGTAAAACAACATAAACCCAAGCAGCCAGAAGCCAGACTTTGTCTAGGAAAAGAAGAACAGTGAAAGATGTCCAGAAAGAAATAAAGTTGGCATTAAAGATTTCTTTAAATTAAAATAATAAAAAAGCTCCATAAATCATACCTGTTAAAGCTGCTGGTTTGGACAGTGTACTGTACTGGTTTTGAGTAGATATTACACTCTGACGAGGACTTAATGTGGGTGAAGAGACCAATGAAAGCTCCTCTATGATAATACTGCTTTTGGGATGGTTTTTAGGAAGTTCATTCAATCTCTGTTCCAGTGAATACTTCAAGAGGTCCAACTTCTGGCTTGATTCATTAAATCTTGCTTGTGCCTTTTTAAAATAAAAAAAAAGGAAACATTTCCATTTTTTTTCATGAAAGACCATCTAAAATAAAGTATCAGAAACTGTAGTGACGTGAATTACTTCTGAGAGTGCCTTTCTGTCAGTAACCTTCCCAGATCCAAGCAATTTCATCACATTCTTTGCACCTTCTGCTACAGCATATTCTATCCTAAAATGGTGCCGTAATTCTTCCATCCGGAGCTCCAGAGGGCTTATCACAGGTTTTGCTGCAAAGAGATATAAACAAACACTCTTCATTTAAGACCACGCCCATGCTTAATTTCTTTAATATTAGCCCCTCCCACACATAAACAGAGGGAAGGGGAGGAAAAAAAAGAAAGAAAAAGAGCAAGAGATGCAGATTTGTTAGTTCAAAAAAAGAGCCTTAAGCACGTCATAAAAGCAACAGTGACATTTTTAAGCATCAGCATTTGAAGGAAGAAATAATGGATCAGGGCCTCAATCTGATACACAGGTCTTGCTCCTCAAAGAGCCGTGATCACTCGAGGATGTGAGAGAAAACATGTCTTCAGGGAAGCTAAAGGACAAAAGCCAAATCTCCCAGATGTCATTCAGCAGGCAAGGAGGAGAGTTTGAGACTGACATATTTCTGAACCGCACTCTGAGGATTAATCTTCCCAACTAAGCTGTACTAACTGCACTAAGCTGTACTAACTCTACTAACTGTAGCTAAGTCTCCCGCTTCACACCAAATCCCAGGGCATCTGGCTTCTGCCAACACAGAGGATGTAAGAGGTTCCCCTCAACCGCCTTCAAATGGACCAGCTTCAAACGGTTCAGCTTAACTATTCCAATACCCACTTCCTAGAAGGTTCAGATGCCCTAAACAAAGTTTCCTGAATATATTCCTTTCTGTTTAAAGCTCTAGGAGTAGCAGGAATGCAAAAAGGCATTGGAAAGCCTTTTCTAGCTCGAATATCCTTCTTTTTCTTCCAAACAAATGACATACTTTCTGTGTGCTATGATGGGGTGTTAAAAAAAGCCAGAGGTATAAGAAGTGTAAAAAAAAAAAAAACCAAAATAAAACCACCCCTAGAACAAAACCCCAAACAACCCCCCAACCCTTCCCAGTTTTTCATTCTCCAGGCCCTGATTACGAGCACTGTCATACAGCTTCAACACTCAGAAATGCACATGAATGACATTCAAGACTTAGAGATGCACCAACATACCCACAATTTTATAGTACGCTTGCGCTACTGTAGCTCAGGAATATTATTATTAAAAGATTTCCAAAGCGAGTTTTAAGCTGCTTCTGAAGAGCAGGATAAGTGTTTCAAGTCAGGTTGTTTTAAAAATACTGGTGTTTTTCTGTTGTTTTTTAAAATAGTTGCTTTACTACTCAGTCTAGCCTAAATACCCATACAGACAGGGCAAACTCGTCTCCATCTGTGCTCCCATGAGTAATAGCAAGGTCAACCTATTTAAGTATGAAAAGCAGGCTTTGTATCTGCGTCAGAATTATTTTTTTTGGATAGTGTAGAGATTGTATGATTTAAAGAAAACTCCTAATTATCATTAAGGCAAAAGGGAGCACGCATGATGGGAGAACGAAGACCACCAACCAAGCAAAATCTGACCGCATAAAGTATCAAAAGGATTATGAAGAGAGATTTGGTTTCTCTTCAACAAGCTCAAGGTATTTTGCTTCTAGTCAGATGTATTGGGCACCCTAACACATGGCATGCCCAGTCACCCATTATTTATGGTTCATGCAAGCTTTGCCTAGCATTTGATGTATGATAACTCCTGTGTGCATATGGCTATGTATCTACATGGCATTCCAACAGTAGTTATTGTATTGCTTTTCTACTCCATCACCGTTATCGAAGGCCAATTCGTTGGTCTGGACTGCCTGAAGAATCTGCATCCTTATGACTTCTATTTTTGTCTTGCTGTCCTGGAGCATCTGCTGAGCTGTGGCAAGAAGTTTTCGATCCTGTTCAAACAAACAAGCAAGATAGCACCATAAACTCTTCATGGAACAAAACACATTGAAAGTTTCAAAACCTACATGCTTTAGGAAGAAGAGCTAGATCTGTGTGGTCCATTCCATGTTGCAGACTGATTCAGCTACCCACATTAGGACATTAGTGGAAATTCAGGACGGAAGCGCATTCTGGTTGATTAAAGACTAAAAGCTACTCCTTTGGAAACTGTGTCTGTTTAAATCTGAATAAAGGAGGCATGATCTAGTGACGTTACCTGTGTAGATTAATGTTTTGTAAGCTCATACTAAAGAAAGGACAAGATATTAAGTGCAAAATACCTGCACCCTATGTAGAACAATGAGAACAGACAAATTTGCTAGACTAAATCCATATAGAAATCAATGTACTAATTCACTTGAGCTGATATTCAATCTTGAAATCAGAAACATGAAGTCAGCACACAAAGCACATTATAAATAAGCTTGCTGTACATTTTTCTGAACAAATCAAAACCGAAGATGTTTCTTGCATCAAATAAATTAATAATATACAAGGTTGACTTCATTAGCTATTTCAGCAGCAGCCTGAAGTACAGTACTTTTCATCTAAATAAACCAAGTGAAGCAATTTCTGTTTTCAAAAGCAGTAACACAAGAAGCAGTTTAGAAGAGAACATTTCTGAAGATAAGTTTTCACACCCTTTCCCTGTCAGCACTGCCATGTTCCTCGCGTGTACCATTTTTGTTCTCCAACTACCAGAGGTCTGATTTGCAAAGGATTCTCAACTGGTTCTTCGATGTGGAACTGCATCTGCTTCTACGGCTGCTGCATGGCGCTCTCTACGCGTTCTGGGAATTACCAGATAATTTCAAGGTGAGCTGACTGGTAGCAAGGCTATAAGAAAATTTAAGGCAGCCTATTTGTCCTGCCTGTGTGGTATCAATCAATCACAGTAATTAATAGCAGCCAGCATAGATGAGTATCACACTTTGTTATAGCCCAAAGGCTATTTTGGTTAACACATTTTGTAGCCACCATATAACCTCATTAATAACTTACTTTCCCATGGACATGGTTTATACTTATATTTTTAATTCTATAATGAAGTTATCAATTATTTAACAAGTTAAAGAAATCCAATTCTTCCCCTTACCATAAGCAAGACAAAGAACTGCTGTGCAGAACAGACACCCAGAGCTAGGAAGACTGATGCCACAAAGTACATTGTGTGGAAAATCTGTATACTGAGAGAGAAATTCACCTTCGCCGAGCTACTCAATGACCTCTCACCTAACACGTTATTCGGACATTTGAATGCTGCCCTGCATGAATGCATGCCAGCAAAAGGCCTCAGCTGCATGGGGAGAAATGGTGCTCCCTCTGCACTCTTGGGTCTGAGTTTAAATCAACCTTTCTGAGAGATACCACTAGTTTTCATAGTTTAAGATTTTTTGTTAGCTATCCATTTATTTAATGGGTACACTGAATTTCCTAAATAAATGCCTCCTCAAATACAAATTTCAACTTTTGAAATAACCCTTCTCTAAAGCAGAATGTAGGAACTAAGTAACATATTACCAGCAACTCCAGAATGCTGCGTTAAACCTTATCCTTGTATCATTCTCGTCTGTTTCTTTGTCTTTATCTTCTCTTTTATTTTGTTTTTTGTTCTTGGTGCTCTTGATTGTCCCTCATCTCCTCTTACTACAATGGATTTGCTTGCTCAGGGGCAGCATCAGCTCTTCGATGAGCAGCATGGAGGTGGTTCAGGATTACAGAGATATCCTTACGTTTTCAAGAGACCAGAAATCCCATCTTTAGAATCAAAATGGATGTGTTATACTCAGCAGCTCTTTTAGTGTTGGAGGCTGAATACAAAGCATTTCAAAGCATTACTCCTGAGTACAGAACTGACAGTGCCTGCAAAGCTGTCCTGGGATCTCAGAGAATCCACACAAATACAAAGAAAGATCATCAATATCTCAAACACTGAAGTCCAAACAGGCTGAGCTGAATGTTACCCAAGGAAGCAGAGTGAGTACAAAGGGAAAACCTCCCCATGAGACGATGGGTTCATTATTGCCACTAATCAGCTGCTCTTGCATTATTAGAGACAAAGGTTGACCAAACCCTGTTAAATTTTGGTCTGAAAATAAACAACACATTTGAAATTAGATCATATAGGACACTTGAATAAAGATCACAAGAGAGTTTAACATGTTTTACCAAGAGGCCTGTGACTGGATTACTGGGGTTGGATTCAAACCAGAATTTTCTGCCCCTTTTGCCCACCTCATCCAGGCGCTTGAGTTGCTTTAAGCTCTGCTTTTTCAAACGTAATCATCGTGCTCAGGCCTATCGTTTAAACCTGCCAAATTATCTACTCCCCTCGTAAATATTAAGAACAGGAGAATGAATACGCACCATTTCCACCCTGTTTCTTGAAGAAGCTGGTAAAGGTTTTGTGTTCTGCAGCTGGCTCTCCCCAGCCCAGTTACTGCACACACCCAAATCTGGCAGGCTTATTTAAGCATTGACCAATTGCAAATACAAGATTCAATCATCAATTTTAATTACATGCCTCAGTCATAGACCAAACCAGAATTTATCCTTTCTACCTAGTCTGATCAAAGCCTGCTAGCGACGTCTAACATTATAGCCTGAATGTTTATTTAAGTTTGTTCAGGCTGTTATAAGGTTACTTGCCGAGGGTTTACTAGGAACATTATTCACATACGCCTTTTGATCCATTTGGGTCAGCCAATTGTTATTTGTAAGTGTATCTGATGTTAAGTAGATGGCCCCAGAGGATGCAGACTCCAGGGTTTCCAAGGGCCCATGGAGAGCATTCCCAGGCCCTTAGTCATAAGGTGGATTCCAGAGAATTCCTCCCTCTGCCCCAGGCTAGCAGGCTACTTTCAGGGAAGGCTACCAAGGTCCCAGCTGGTTCCACAGCAGTGCTGGGACAAAGGGAGCCCGATGGCACCAGACACCTGTCTGGTCTGAACTCATTTTGCTGGGGGGGAGCAGCGCTCGCTGTAGTTTTTGTGAGGGATAAGGAAGTCAAGCAGCAGGCAGACACAAAGCGAAGGGCCTCTCCACCAGACCCTGCCAGAAATGCACTCAGGAACATGAAGTCTGGAAATACATCTCTTTAGCGATTTAGTAGAAATATACGGAAAGAACAGGTAATGAGTAACTAACAAAGGGTGAAGGAGGCAGGTAAGTAGAGGTTCCCCCCAGCCTTTTTCTCATTTGAGAACTCAAACTCCCTTACACTCATCAAATATGTGTTTGAGTTTGTTGTCGTTTTTTGTTTGAGGGTGGGTTTTTTTTTTTTCATTTAAAAGGTTTGGCTTCTCTTCCAGTTGAGTTCAGGGATTCTTAGCGCCTGATGATTTTTATTGCATAGTTAGGAGTATGTAATGAGTCAAGGTCATTTAGGGGTTAGCAAACCCTTCCCTCCTCCCCTCCTTGTAGGGCTGCTGGTGCTATCAAGAGAGTGAGTGCAAGCGTACGTGTGTTTAAAATTCAGATCTAGACATCAGTGTGGCTTTTTGTTTTAATTTCAGATTGATGCTATCGGTTGCTACCTCTAGAACACCACACCTCTGTATAGAAAGCATTTTTCTGTGTTGATGTGCACGTGTGCTAACTTAGATTAGAACAATTCTATCAGAAAATTACATATATCTTATTAAAACAAATACTTGGTACAAGTCTTTTTACTGCCAGTTACAACAAGATGACCATTTCAGAAGCATACTTGGCAATGCTGCCTTTTGTGTAATTATCGTGCACACGACAACTTTAAACTAATGCATTTTTTAGTGAAGCTCAGAAAAGCATCAGACCCCAGTTGGTGCCACAGCGAGCTTTGCTGCTGAGCGAATCGCACGTGATCAAAGATTACTAGATGTACTAAATTTAGTAAGCCGGATTTGTTATTTAGGTTGAACTGCATGTGGACAAATCGATAAAACAATCGCTTGTGTGGTATCAAACCACAACAAAATACGGTGTAGCACTCTGTAGCAGATTGGACAGAATGGCTTAACAAAAATATACCCCAAACCAAGAACACTGAAACTACAGGCTGTTTATACATTGTACATTCACAGCAATATGAAAAATCACAATCATTTCACACACTTTAAGCATTCCGAAGCCTTACCTTTGAGGAGCCATTTGAGTACATCTGTATCATGTTTTCTGCTCCCTGTTTCACCTTCAGTTCTATGTCCAACTGCTTCTTTAAGGCCATCAGTCTGTTGTTAGTAGAGAAACGAGGATCGCTGTTTGGAGTATCAGGAGTCCTCGGACAATCTGTGAATTAAAGGTAAGGTGTAATCTATGCAGGAAAAAAAAAAAAGAACAAAACCAAACCCCACAGAAAACAAAATCCAAAACTCCCCCCAAATCCACCCTAAATTCCACTCTACTGAAGTTATAGATTAAACAAAGCTGGAGCGTCACACTGAAGTATTAAGACTGACCCTCCCATCCAGAGCTACTTTGCAGCGGCACCGCAAATGCGCCTTAGCATGAAAAGCCTCACGAAAGCCTGGTGACTCCTACACACGTCCTAATTCACATGAATCGCTTCCGGGAGCAGGAAAATAGGCAGGTTGGCAGCAAGGTCTATTCTCGCTTCAAAGGAGATGGATTTCCTCTGGAATTCTTCTAGACAATTAAAAATGCAGCTTTCCATTACACTTTCTTACACTCCTGATTTTAAACGCAAGCGTTTTAAGACCAAACAAACTTGGATAATAATATTCAATACTAATGAGCATGGTCTAAATGCAGATATTGAATAGATCCTCATCGATTCTAGTGCAAACACTGCAGACATTGCTTATGTCAACATAAAGACAAGATAAAATGAGCCTTTTCCTTAGCTATAAGGCTAAACAATTTTTGCTCTGGAATCTTAACAGAATCCTGGGATAATTGGATATAGAGGCAGACCGGTTATTGAACAGCTGCGATCTGGGGGAAGGATAAAGCTCTTTCGTTTGACAATATGACTCTGTTTGGATCTCCATCTTGCTGGATTAACTTAATGCAATGCAAGTTAGTTTTATCAATCACAATATAGAGTCAAACTCCTTCCCTTTTCTGTCCTCCTCCAGAAATGCCTATGAATCACTGGTTCATATTTCAGTTTCTGCAACAGAAACTGCTGCCAAACTGAAAATCTGTGGACTATTGCCTAGTACTTAACTGTTTCCAAAACAATTGTCCTTTGAACTGTCTTCCTTAACAGTCCTGATAGCTGCTCTGTAAACTTTGTGTAAAAGAAGAGAAATTATGCCCACTGTAGTACCTTTTCTTCTGTTGTTGTTGACTCCTTCTACCCTAATAACCAAGAGAATACCTCCTCTACCAGCAAGAGACACAGGTTTGTTTCCTGAAAGATCACATTTACCCAATACCAACACTACAGGCTTTTCCCCCAATTTTAATTAATTTTCCTTGAATTAAAACTAGGATAATGGATCCAGTTCCTGAACTCCTCAGCTATTGGAAATCACAAGCACTGCACTAAGTACTTACAGATTATGCACGATGAGGTGTTACGGGGAGGGGCTTTATCTGCCATTTCACATTTTCTCTGTAGAAGCTTCTGTTAACCAATTTTGGAGATTTAACACATTTTGCTTTCAGGCTTGCTGTGTAATTTCCTCCTAAATGGCAATCTTTGCTGAGGCTACAGACTTCATGTAAGAGGCTTTAATTTCCTCTGCTGCTAATTCACTCTTCGCTTCCAGCCGCTTTGACTCTTACTGCATTCTCACTACTTAAGGGTAGTGCAGAATATACCAGATGTTTAAAAAACAAACGTTATCTATGCTATTCCTTATCTGTTTTGTTGCTCATCCTCTCCTCAATTCTTCAGCTTGGTTTCTCTGTGAAACACTGCACCTGAACAGCTTTACCTTAAATCTGTTATTAATAAAACAAAGATTACCAACCTGATCTCCTCACTCCCGTCTTCGCATTCAACTCATCCTCACCTAATAATCTACTCAAAACTAGAACAAACGTGAAAATTGAAAGTCACAGCGCCAAGTCTCCTTGGAAAGCAGCTTAATCATATAAATGAATATTTACCAACTTGAGATTTGGTGCGAGCCTCTGCCACTTAAGGATCCCAGCCCTGTGATGATCCCTGGGAAGGCTGTGGTTGGTGTTCCTGAAGCCTTTAAAGATGCACTCAAGCAGCCTTCGTTTGCACTAAACCAACCCTGGCGATGCAAGCCAAGGACTAATTAGAGACACCACAGCTCCGGCTGCCCCAGCCACTGTTATTGTCTCCCGGTGGTGTCTGTGCTGGGGAGGAGGATGCACCACACCACTCACGTGGACCACCTCAAGAGCTGGCCTGCACTCAAACTCCCCTCCACCATGGTTCAAATGGTTCTACTACACGCTTCGTTAGCAACCCGTGGCAAAGGGAACTCATCCACAGGTTGGACTAACAGCTAGGAAGCAAACATTTCTTGTTCTCAGGTGTAAGAGCTGCTTGCTAAACTCCCAACAGAACAATTTGGTTTCTTAACAAAGTTTTTTCTTTTTAAAGAAAAAAACCCCATGTTTACCCAGAGCTTTTCAGAAATTGCTCGCAAACCACTCCCTTGCCCCTTCGACCCCATCACAATTCAGTAAGCAGCCCGAGGCAGGTTCTTAGAGAAAGATTCAGATTAAAGTTTGAAGTCAGCCGGACAAACTGGTCCTGTTCTGGCAAACGCTGGCAATCTCAGCGGCAGCACCACAAGCTCCATCTGCATGAGCCGTGTCGCTCTCTGTGATGTCTGCAGAGGCTGTAATCACTGCGGTATGGTTAGCTAGCTCTGGTCTGCTGGTATAAAGCACTATGCAGAGAGGCTCAGGTCCTGTCTGGAGACCTAGAGTCATCTTTGGAATACAAATAAGTAATAAATTGATCTAGATAATTGTGATCAATGGGATTTACGTATATCCTTGTAAGTTAAACAAGAGTTAAGTACTCGCACTGAATTAATACTTCACTCAAGCATGTAGGGAGGGACTGAGGAAAACAAGAGTTTCTCCAGTTCGCCACGCCCACCCAGGAGGGCAATGGAGCTGGGGAAGGGTCTGGAGTGCAACTCTTATAAGGAGCAGCTGAGGGACCTGGGGCTGCTTAGTCTGGAGGAGGCTAAGGGGAGACCTCGTCACTCTCTGCAGCTCCTGAAAGGTGGCTGGAGTAAGGTGGGTGCTGGGCTCTTCTCCCAGGTGGCAGGATGAGAGGAAATGGCCGCAGGTTACACCAGAGAAGGTTTAGATTGGATATTGAATATCTTGCTTTATTGAAAGAATGGTGAAGCACTGGAGCAGGCTGCCCAGAGAAGTGGTGGTTCCCCAGTTTATATCCTGCTTCCATGAAAATATAAGACTTAAAATAAGTTAACGGTGATGGTTTAACTGATTTTTTGAAAACGTCTGGCCTGCATCAGGACAATAACAGTTTTCAGTCCAAGAGGTTTATCTTCACAGTAATCTTTGCTCTTCTGAAAATCTTTTGAGTACCTGCACAGTGCTTACCAGCAAAAATTTCTTGCTTCTACATCTTTTACCAGCGCTTCTAAGTTGTTTTTATTAGAGCAGTGTTACAACTCTACTCTTTTGAGACTGCGGCTCATTCCCTGGGGTGGCTCTTCCCCAGATGCCAGGCGTGCTGTTTTGTCAGGAAGCTCAGTGGGAAATCCAGTATCCCACGTAACTCTGATCTGGGTCCCCATATGGTCCTGCAGCTAAGCTACTCCCATTAGCAGCAAGTGCTCTCGGGTAAATAGTTCATTTTAATCTTATTTGAGGATATTTAATTGCAGTCATCCCCATCAGTGCCATGCCCAACAGAAACGCCCATGATGCATGTTTAGGCGTTGCTGGAGGGGGGAAGAAAGAGGCATCACCAGGCTCCTCTCAAGGAGTAAGAGGTTGCATCAGCACTTGAATGAAGCCGTCAGCAAGTCTGAGGCAGCAGTGGACATTCTGCACTCAGAACATCCAGCACTGACCTCCTGAAAACTTCTCAAGTTGAACTGAATTTTGATTTAGTAACAGCTAATTTTAACTACTAAACAAGCAACAGGAGATTGTTTCAGTAATGCTGTTCTACATTACAGTTCCCAAAAGTTAGCGTGGAACTCCTAGGGATACAAGCCTTGTTGGTGGAGTCTGCTGTCTAACGAGCCACTACCTCTCCCAGTTTGGTTGCTGCCTCTACCAGTTTCCAGTAATTGGTCTTATACGGACACTTCAGTGTCCGACAGATTAACCTACTCATCTGTAGGGACAAAATCCCCAAACAGCCTCTCTCTCCCCTGCCCGTTAGTCATGTTTGTAAACAAAATAATTTACTTTCTTTGTGACTCCTTCAGTTAAATTTGATGCGAAATGGATGGCTTAGAAGTTAGGTAGGAGAATGGAAGATGAGGCATGAACTTATCTTTCTGATTTCATGTTCTATCCAGTCTTCTCAGTTCCTTCAAAGGTTTCTCTCTCATCACACCTCCCTGCCCACCCTTATTTCAGCTCTACAGAACAGAGTAATTTCCCAATTCATATATATCTTAGGTATCAACTCTATGCCTCATTAAATCACTGACTTGCTGTAAGTAAACTATTTCAACCCTACTCCTTGCTGAGTCATTACAAAGCCCACAACCTCTAGTGCTACTTTTTAGAAAGCATGAAAAGAATATTGATTTCATCTGTACTACTGTGTAGAAGCATGTTTTCAAGACATAACATTTCTTCATCTCTCAATCTGCAGTAATCACACCCATGTTACATGTTAAAATAAACCATTCAGATTTTCAGCAGCAGCAGTCACTACACTCGTCCTGCTTGCTTGGTATTGCTGCGTTCTGCTTTACTTTCAAGTGTTGACTTACACATTTTACAACTCTGCATCCCAGAATGACTCAGACAGCATATGATAAGGGCAGACCTGCGTACAAAGTCCCACATCTAAACCAAATCCAGCAACTTGGTAAAGCCCACGTCCTGCTAGAAGCTATTTCTGAAACATCCATCTGCTGCCAGATCCACCCTCCCAGTCAGTGGTATCGTGTTTTGGCAAACTGCACTGTTTGATTAAGGTTTAACACCAATTTTTTTGCATAGTTGTGAAAATAATTTCCTATGGCAAACTATCATCAAAACATCTTCACTTGCTTGAAATGGAATGTTATTAAACCACATTTTTCTACAGTAGGTTCATTAACACTATGTTTAACTGTTTTAATGTGTATTGATTACACTGTGCTGCTTATAAAGAGCTTACACTACAAATTAGTGGTTTGTTAAAAAAGCGATGCAAGTTACTGCTCGATACCATAAGCAACAGGAAGAGTCACAGCGGCTTGAACGGGACTTTTCAGCTCTGTATCTGGAGCACTTGAAAAACAGAGGTTTACACCCACTTTTCAGATACAAGAGTGAGGCAAGATTAAATGACTTAAGTTACCACAATGACCTCTCAACCAGTGAGCAGAAACAGTCCAAAAAACCTCAGAGTTCAAGCCTGACATGTTGAGGGGCCCACCATCTGACCAGCAATGATTCTCTCAGCATTACTTCTCAATGATTGCCAGTCCTGACTTTGGTATTAATACGTAAAACCTGCAAAAACCTATACAATATCCTCTGTAAGGCAGGAAAAACATAGGGCTACCCCCTAAAAATACTCAAGTACATAAAGAGAATCCAGACCTTGACTCCCACAGCTCTTGAACCCTCTTTACCTTATTTTCAGCATTCCACGTATTTCCTTCACTCTTTTAAATAATTTGTCACTGAGTGGAAGAAGGTCAAACATGAGCTAAAGTGAAAAGCTATAATTTAGAATAAAGATGTCCTCTGGAAACAATGCACTTATAGGGGAGCTCCCACATTCATCAGTAAATGCTTTTATCTTCTCTCCCTTGAGCCTTTCATGAAGTCTCTGGTATTTGAGCACGAGGGGAGAAGGGCCTGACCGCTAACAGCTGTTGACAAAAGCAGTGGGCACTGCTGGCCTTTTCTCAAATGCACTTAAGATCCGAGCAACATTTAGATCTCGGTACCCAAACCACCCCTTTAGAACTAGTAAATGTGGTCTGCAGAACTTTGAGTCACGCACAAGGCAGTATTATCGTAGAACGGCTTGGGTTGAAAGGGACCATGAAGGTCATTTAGTCCAGCCCCCTGCAATGAGCAGGGACATCTTCAACTAGATATTGCTCATTAACTCTATGCAGTAGAGTTTTCAAACCCTGGAAGGTGCACTCCAACAAGAGCATTCTGTGCTCATTGACTTCAAGTTCCACTACTGGATGAACTTCACAGATTTATGTCTGAACAGATGGTTTGCACAAAACTTTCTTTCTGTTCTTCTTTTCCCCTTCCTTCAAAAGCCACGCTGCTGTCAAGAGCGAAGAGAATTTTCATCAACCCTAGCAGATATGGAACAGGATGCTTCATGCCTACTAAAAACCTAACAGCTACCTATGAGCCATACATTATGGTGCTCATTCCTATTCCGTGCTGCAGCATCTACTTCAGTTTGCTCGTTCCTGCCATCCCTCCTGTCTGCTCCTGTTATGTCGTGAGGAGACGGCAGGAGATGCTGCGTGGGCCACCACAGCCACTGGCAGCGCGTCCTAGGGCCGGACAGGGTGCACGGGTGACATCGCCTGCCAGCGTCTGCGCTCACCTCGCTGTAACCAGCCTTTCCTCACAAGGATGATGTGGTCTTTTGTTCTACCGCCCAAGCTTCAAGGCTTGGCATTCACTTCACAAACACCCTGCGTGGCTCGTGCGCATTTATGGACGTTTTGCCATGTCAAATCACCAGGCTGGCAGCATCTCCCCCATCACTCCGCACAGCTGGAAAAGGACTGTTTACTTTCACAACATTCCATCCTAGAAATGCCAAGGCTGGTATTTTTAAAAAACACACTCAAAGTTAGTACTGACTCCCTGCCGTGCTGCAGAAAATACTAATTAAAACTATTAATTACAACCATTCTGTGAAAACAATTCCAAATTGTCTTTAAAATGACAGCTTCGTTGTGGGAAAGCCTGAAGACAGCAAATAGTTGCCACAGTAAGAGATGTTTGGTAATACAAGTCAGATAAATGGCACAATCGAAAACCAGTTTTTAAAGCTAGAGTTAAGTTTTTAAAAATCCAAACAACTCAAGTATAAATGTTACAACTTTTTTCCCCCACAGGATAAAAAGCTCTATTAATGCTGATGCCTACAGCATAACTCAGAAAATCACTGGCAGAGCTACTGAAATTTCCTTTTATACCATGGAAAGCTATTAGGAAACATCACAACGATTGAGGAAATATTCTAATATCGTATAAACTGAAAGTAAACGTGTTTCATTAATCATTAGGGCACTATCAAATAATCAGTGAAATACAGGGCTCCTCAGAAAACAACAAACTCAAAGGGATTGACACTTATTTGTGAGTCTCAACTAACAGGCACACATATAAGCTCACCAGCTACAGATTTGCTCTTTCCCAGAGCAACTTTACTAAATGAAACAGGATACAGCTTTTCTAAGCTAAGAGAAAGAACTGATCCCACAGTAACGTCTGGTACCTGCCACATCTTCTGGATCCGTCACCACAATGTGTGCATTTAACTCCTGTAACTTATGGTGCAAATCTTCTAATTTCTTATTCGACTTTTTCAAAATGTTGTCCACGTAGGCCAAGTTCTTTTTATCTGTTGTGACCTTTCTGAGGTTCTCTGCTCCCTCCTTGATTTTAAGTTCCTTCCTTATTTCCCGTTTGATTTGGTCCTTTACTTCATCCAGATTCTGCTGTACCATCGTATCTGAAAAGTCCAACTTTTGGCTAGTGCTCACATTCTCAGAGGCCAGAAGACTTTTGGCATCCCCCTAGAAAGAAAAGCAGTAATGTAAATACCAGGAAATGCAGTTTCTTGACAATGTGTGCTGCAAACATAAAAAGAGGAGGCTTTGGCTGTCTGTATATTAAACAACCACTTCACAAGACCATTTACTGACCATGGGTTGACACTCCCGTTGCCCCGAAGCAATGGCCTCACAAGACACTGCACGTTCACTGGAGTCACATTTTACAACAGATTTATTTTAAGTTTAGCGACATCTTTACTGGGCCTATTTTTAACAGCAGGAGATTTAAATACTTCTGGGTTTGCCATGGCTGCCTGCCTGGCAGTTACACGCCTCAGAGCTAATGACTCGCATTTCTAATTTTCTAGATTTAATTGTGTGTTTTAATAGACCAAATGGATATAGGAAATAAGACTAACTTCTAACAATTATTAACTATGATAATTTTTCATACATTCATTAGAATACATTCCTTTTAAAGGGTATTAAAAAAAAGGTTAAAAAACCTAGCGATGTTTGCAAGCGTTTAAAGAAATACTGGCTTCTTTAAAAAGATTTGTCAAGATGTTTCTGGAACAGAAATTTGTTAGATATTTTAAAAAAACAATCCCTCAAGTAAAGCCTATCCCTTTAAAAAATAATAATAATAAAAAATCATAGAATCATAGAACAGTTTGGGTTGGAAGAGACCCTAAAGATTACCTAGTTCCATCCCCCCTGCCATAGGCAGGGACACCTCCTACTGCAGAGGATGCAAGAATACAAAGGGCACTTTCTGGAACCTACACCAATAAAGTACAATTAATTCTATACATAATAACACGCGTGCATCTTACACATGAACTCTGTATGTAGACATCAGGTCCTACTTAAGAAGTCTTAGAGCTAAGTGAGCGAAGACCGAAGAAGGGCTCTCCTGAACTTGGAATCTGATCCAGTTCTAATTCAGGATGTATCCATAAGGTATCTGAAGGGGTGATAAAAAATTCAAAAGCTTTTGGGTATACAATGAGTTGTCCTCATTGCTCTTAGGAAACAGCAATCCAGCAAAGCAAGCAGGAGAAGAAAATGCCCAGGAAGCAGCACAGCATCAAGCTAATGAACTGTAAGAACATCCCAGAATACACGATCTCTGGAGGTAGTCCACACTGACCTCTTTGCTTTTGAAAGGCTTGGGGGAAATGAGGATCATGAAGGTTGTGCCCTGGTCACACGTGTCAACAGGTAACGCCAAACTACTTCAGGCTGTGCACATTCCAGTGACGCTGCCTTCCATAAGCAAGATCCAATCTACAAGTCCTGAGCTATAATTGTACAAGTTTATGAAATCATCTCTAAAACCCTCTTATTAAAATTTTTCTACCCACAGCTGCTACTTTCAGTACAAAATGTTAGTAACTCAAGAAATTCTTAATTATTAAAGGTAGCTGGATTCACCATCTTGCTGCAGAATTTGTCCATCAGTGAAAAAGATGACGATGTGATTTAGAAATCACGAACCGCCTACAAAACGAAAAGGGAAAAAATCATGCAAATCTGCAGTCCAAGTGCCTCCGTGATTCCTGTCTGTGTTTCTGTTAGTGCAGGTTAAAGCACATCATTTATTATGCACACATTGAGAGGCTATTAATAGCTGAGCTGGGAAACACATGGCATTGTTCCCATATATAGGTGTATAAAAAAGAATCAACTCCTTCATTTAAAGAATAATCAATAGCGATGAGCAACAAGTACAAAGGTTCCCATCCACAACACAGGAAACTCAGCCACCATGTGTTGAATGTTTTCTTTTGAGAAACAACTGAAACTAAATCCATCCAACCATTGTATAGCAAACTAGTTCTTAAAGCAGTAAGGAGATCCCCATTAGATTCAGATCTTTGCTTTCCCTGTCTAACACATGAAAGGGTGTAAAAACCAGCTTCAAGATACAGCAAATTACTATTTAGCCTTTACAAAGATATCAAAACACTGTTTGTAAATAAAAGAGTGTGTATTTTTAAGTCATAATCCTTTGCACTTGTTCTGCAGGCTTCCTAGAAATAAACTTATCTATCTCCTTCAAAGCATAATACTACACTCTTCAAAGTTCATAGGAGAAAGACAAGCGGTATATATAAAGGAAATACAAAAAACGAAGAAAACCTTTATTCTGTATTCCAATGGCACCTGAAAGATGCTAAAATTATGCCAAGAATGTACACCTCTAGAACAGAACAAAGTAATTAAAATATAAATAATTCAGAAATATTCTTGACTAGGGTTTCCCAAAGAGACTCCAGTTAATTGTTTATCTATCGAACAATAACAGATCTTGTTACAGGGAGGTTTTTATCCCTCTACAAGCCCTACATCCCAGCTGTTGAAGGGATGTTATGCACGTCCATAAATAGGGGTTTGCAGCCCTTGTTCCAGATATACAGTCTCTAACAAGTCCTCAATTACATTAAATCTCCACGATCATTAGCAATTTGCATTCCAAATGTCCAGTAATTAAGTTAAAAGTTCTCCTCAGCTTGAGCAGTCTCAGCAGCACCTTTGTCCCTGTACTTACAAGTTTCAGGATACAGAGTCTGCTTCCCCCCGCTCCTGATGCAGCCAAGTGTTCCGCAGTGTGAACGCAAACACTGAAATCTGGTCACAGCACCGATGCACGCGAGCACTCATCTTTAAATGCCCCTCAAAGCCACAGGCGATACTCCTTCTGCCTCTCTTGTCATCCAGAGTTAATTATAGTTGTGAACTGAAAGTACCCTGTCACCCAGTTACCTGGACGTGTCACCTGACATAAGGGTCACCGTGGAATAAACAGGCTCCAAGGAAGCACCCGTGCACTCGGTGACCCTGAAGGTGGCTGCAAAGGCAGAGCAAGAGCCTGTCCCACAGGCGAAGCTGCTCTGCTTCTGTGCTGACACATTTGGTGCTGGGATGCAACGAGGGTTTGAGATAGATCCTCATGCCAGAGGGATGAGCAGCCCCAACAGCGCTCGATTTCAAAGCGAGATAATGCTAAGGTGGACACAGCTGGACAGAACATCTATAGCCGAGGGAGAGAAGGGAGGTGGGATTATTTCTTTAAGAGAAGCACCTCCCTGAATGCCAAACTCAAACTCTACTTATAAACTGAGAAACTACTTAAAACACAGCATATTCAGCTTTATTTGATGTCAACCTGTTACAAGTCCCTGGTTAGAGCTGAATATTCCTTCAAGAAAACATTCTTTCAAGATAAACTCCCTCTCATCCACGAGGATGCAGGTGTTCTGTCTCCTCAATGTGGAAATTAAATACATCAAAAGAAACACCAGTTCGAGGCAGGGGCCGAGTCCTTCCCTTGTCACTGCTCAAGCAGGCAGGGTGCAAAAGCAGAAGGAATCATTCACCTTCTCTCTGCCAAGAAACCATCAATGCATTTTGCACAGCCACTTCCTTTACTCTGCCTCCCAGAATCATTTAACATATAATACCTTAAGAGCAGAAATGCTCTGAAGCAGGTAATGACTAAAACACTCCTGCTGGCAAAGTAGAGAACCAGCCTCATCGCTTTAAAATCAAAAAGAGAGGGCAGCTGGGTATCAATTCCCAGTTTCTTTTTGAATTCTGGTAGTGGTTTTGGTTAAAAGCGAGGAGCCAGGTTTTAGCGGGTCCGGACCACTCGGCACAGCCCCCTCCTCTCCCTGGGGACGATGTTCTTCGCCCCAGCAGCCCAACGGGCAGCGGGCGCTGCTCCTGCCAGGTGATGCAGGCAGCAGTGAGAGGCTGTGCACACATCTCTGCAACGGGACAACGCGTGTTCGTGAGCCACAGCACCTATCGCCAAAGCATTCCAGCACATAATGAACCTGAAGTGATGTTTACTACAATAAACTATCAAGGATCACAAATTAAGATATTACTGTTTATACTAAAAAAAAAAAGAAGAAGAAAGAAAGAAAGGAAAATGAGCACCCACAAACAGCTTTCCCGCTGCAATGGCAACTCCACCTCATGCCAGTTCCTGGCTCCAAGACTATCTGTTTACACAGATGAATCCACAATGTCAGCCTTCAATTTCTGTACTCCTGGGAAGGTTTAAGTATAGCTGCTGAAAATGATGGGTAGTGGTCTGAGCGCGTCCTTTAATAATACAGAGTCTGTTCCGGCTGATGTGGTCAAAGAGCACAGTAATGTCATTTATGAACACCCACGGGGTGAACCAAACCATTAGTGAAGCAAGTGCCCTTCCAAACTGCGTTCACCACCCAAACTCTCATTTAGGAATCAAAGATCTGAACAGCTGAATGGTGGAGATGGTCCTGCCATGAAGCTGAACAGACCAGAGAATCTGCTAAAGACGCGTAAGCTGAATGACTTCCAACTCAAAATGAGACTCCCAAATTGCCACCTCTTAGAACAAAAAGACAACACTAAAATCCTTGGCATTAATAACTCCTAGAGACTTCATAGAATCATAGAGCAGTTTGGGTGGGAAGGGACCTCAAAGCCCATCCAGTCCCCTCCCTGCCCTGGGCAGGGACACCTCCCACTGGATCAGGGGCTCCAAGCCCCATCCAGCCTGGCCTTGAACCCCTCCAGGGATGGGGCAGCCACCACTGCTCTGGGCCAGGGCCTCCCTACCCTCACAGCAAACAATTTCTTCCCAAGACCTCATCTCCATCACCCCTCTCTCTGAGTTAAACCATTCCCCCTCGTCCTCTCTGATCAAGAGCCCCTCCCCAGCTTTCCCACTGGCCTAAGAGCACAGCTCAGCTGCACGGCGGCGTCACACCACAAATTCACCAAAGAATATTGAATGGGGTGAGATTTCGGATTAACAATTCTTATCGGGAAGCAGCAAAGAAAGGTAAGTGGAGCCTCACAGTCCGGGGTGCGTAACAGCTGGTGAGTACTCATGCACAGCATTATTTACACTTCACAAGGACTCGCTACCAGCACATGCTCAGCCTGTCTTTAGGGGAAAAATAAAGAGACCACAGCAATACTCACAGTAAACCCGGGTATATTTCTTTCTAAAATAACCAGCATTCATTTTTATATGCTCTTGAATTTTAGTAACCATTTCAATAAATAATAATAGAAAATTAAAATAAGAAAACCAGCTGGGCAAGTATAGTAGGAAATGCTTGGCTGTTCAATAAATATACTACTTTCAAACATAAAAATAGGATTTTCACCTTATGTATGATTGAAAAATTACCACGAACCAGAAAGACTAAATGTTTATTAATTTTTCATTTCATTTTGAAGAGCTGGAAGCACAGATTTAGAACTATTAGGTCTCAGTATAACTTTCTGAGTAATCTTTTAGGAAAAAAAAAAAGAAAACAGAAGGAAGAAAGTCGTTTTTCGGAGCTAAGGTCCCTAAAGGTCGCTATAGTTATTCCTGAAACTACAGTAGTCTTTGATTTTAAGAACAATGTTAATCAATTGCAAACTTCCCTTCCCCCCGCAGTCATTCATAAAACCAGATGTGACGGCTTGTCTGGATTACTGGAACTACATGGACTATTTCCTCCTGCCCAGAAGCAAACGTGATTGTGGTCAAGATCTCAGCACTCACCTGACATCGAGAACAAAAAAAAAAAACCTTGGAGGCTTAATAGATTTTGGCATTAGTTTGCTGCACTAACATGTCACAAATCAGGATTTAAACTTAATCTTAGTCACAGCTCTCTGCTTTGTAACAAGGGGCTGCTTAAGGCACAAATATCCATCGTGCATTACTTTATTCGTGGATGAATTCAAGTAGGACACTGATTAAAGGAGGTTCAACTCGTGCCGAGCTCACGCTCCCCAAGAGGCGCTCCGAGAGCAGCACAGACCTGCTTACAGCACTGGAATCTGTGTCCGGGCAGTGCTGTGCCAGCACTTAGAGAGGGGCACGAGGGACACTTCCTCACCAGGGAAAGGAAGGAAAACCTTTTCAGAAATGCTGCCTTCAGCTGCTTCTCATCGTAGCACTTCCTGATGGGAGAAGGACCTGCAAGGGGCATGCAAAGAACTTTGACACTAAAGGAAAACCCCCACAGTCACCTTTCCCATGGTTGCAGGGACTCGCTGGAGGCTATGGCGCAGCACAGGCTACTAGCACCCCTATCCAAGATCAGCAAGCGGCTACTGCATCCGAGCGGTGAGACTCGATATTCTGGCATCAGGAGTGGGATGGACACTTCAGCACTGTCTGAGCTTTCAGCTTCCTACTCCCAGGCAAGCAATTCCAACAGAGGCCAGCACAGTAAGAACACACCCTACCCTCTCCAGTTTCAGCTGTGCAAAAGGAACAGCAGAAATCCCCGTTAGGATGAACGGGGTCTGCTGTCGCAACATGCATTATTGCGTCCAGGAGCAAGACCAGCACATGAAATTGTAGCTGTAACAATGCTGCTTCTCCATGCTCAATGTGACCTTGCTGTCTTAGTTTCAAATTAGCTTCTCATTAGTGACTGAGGGAACCGGGGTTGTTTAGCCCGGAGGAGGCTGAGGGGAGACCTCATCGCTCTGTGCAACCACCTAAGAGGAGGTTGCAGAGAGGGGGGTGTCGGCCTCTTCTCCCAAGTGACAGGTGATAAGACAAGAGGCAATGGTGTCAAGCTGTGTCAGGGGAAGTTTAGATTGGAGATTAGGAAAAATTTCTTCATTGAAAGTGTTCTCAGGTACTGGAACGGCTGCCCAAGGATGTGGTGGAGTCCCCATCCCTGGAGGGGATGTCAAACATCAAGTTCTTTCAAGATACAGGGAAGATGATTTCCTGAACTGTTAATAACACTGTATGCTGCAGCATCTCCAGCAGTGATGTATCAGAGCTGTGCCCAGCAGAGTGGAGGAATTGCCCCTGAAACGCAGCCTCACCTGGATGTGTGCAGCAGAAACACTGAAACGGTAATTCCTCATCTTACTCCTGTGATGTTATCATAGCACATATTCCTAATCCGATAAATAAAAACACTCCTGTTCAAAAGATGACAGTTCAATAAATGAAAGAAAAGGAAGTTCAAAGCAGCAAAATATGTTTTAAGAAGTCCCTTAGACACAGGTTGTGAACTGGATCTGCACAGGTAACTCACTGGACCAGGCAGCGACATTGGACATGCCCACGTCTCGCATCTTGTACCGCCAACAAGAGAATTCCCTGCACAAACTTGTGCTGCATTTTCTACATTTCATCTGGAAAATTTACTCTTCATTTGAGATCTGCTCTGGGAAAAAAATTCGTAAGATCCCATCACACAAAGATGTGAAGGCTGGTAAATAGCAGAGAATTACTGGCATGTGCATTTGACAGTTAGAGACCGCTCTGAAAAAACCCTTAAAATTTACATGAAAAAGCAGCATTGAAAGGGATTTAGGTTTTGGTGGGATTGGGGTTGTTTGCTTGTTAGTTACTTCAAACACTTATAAATACACATGGAACTACTGTTTTCTTCATGGAACATCTGTAGTTTTCTGTTCCATGTAAATATACAAACAGCTTCATCTCAATGGCCTAGAATTACTAGCATACACAGCACGAACTCTTAAAATTAAGTGCAAATTTTAATATTCTTGCCAAACACTACAGACGGATGCACACAATATCCATTTCCTTTAAAAATTAATATGCTCATTCCGAATTACTGCTGGAGACTAAAAGTTTTTTCGGAGAGAAATATTAGACTTGTCTCAGTTTCGACTTGACTGACTTCTCCGCAGTCACATTAAGCTGTTTTACTGCCCTGAAATACATGAAGTACAACATAAGAAAAGAAAGAAACAGAACAATTTAAGATAAAGCTAAAGTCGTGCAAATGTGTGAAGAATCTACCTCTAAGCTCTGGTAGCACAGAAACTCTTACTCAGTCCACAAGAGAGAAACACTCTCCCCTTCCCCAAATACAACCTAACTAGTCAGGTATCTCCTGAGTGTGTGTTAAAGACAACACCTAAAATAAAGCACTGCTGCTGTTACAGAAAGTTAGTCTAATTTTGTTTTATGTTCCCTGAATAGGAGTGCTTGTTTTTTTTTCCTCCAATAAAATACTCACCTAATTTTGCTGAACATTCAGAGCAGAACAACATTACACACAGACCTCAAGATGTTGGAAAAAAATCCTCCTCCTTCTCCTGAGTTTCCAAGCTACAGGATATGGTATTGAATTTGGTAGAAGGGATTTCAAAGATAAAGAGGTCAGTGAGCAGACGTGAGTCACAATCCTGCTTGAGAACTTTGGTAACTCCTCCTCAAACACAACACATGCTGTACAAAGGTGATGGTTTGGTGGGCACGTGTCCAAAAAAATATACCTACCTTAATGCTAAACTAACATTGCAGCTGTACATTTTCAATGGCTGTCACACTAACATTAAGATAAAACACGCACGGTTAAATTCCTGCTTATGACAAAGTTTTAATCAGTACACAGAAATATCAAAATTAACCCCTAAGGTGCCCAGACCTCGGTTATTAATTCTTAGTGACAAAACAGGTCCACTCCCACTCGTAGCGTGGTTTTGTCTATTATGATAGAAATGAATTGGTTAATAGCTACTATTACTCAATTAAAAGATATTTTTCATCTATTTCAGATAATGCAACAGATTGATTGTTCTGCTCATCCACAAATTAGAGTGTCAGCTATCGCCACACCTGTAAGTGGCAGTACTTAGTGTTACATACTCTAATGAAACTACTGAAGGATGCTAATACACCTCAATACAAAAACACTTTGAGACTTCTCTGGTCTTCCAATGCAGGTTAAAAATTGTAATTCACTGAAATTATGAACCAGAAACCTTTATCTAGCAAAGAGGGGTTCCTCAATAGCACATACAAGTGTCAGGACACTGCTAAGAAGCACTCATTCCTTTAATCTGAAAAGCACAACAGAGAGACCCGCCTGTGAGAATCCCCATTCCTGGGGTGAGTAATTATGATTTGGAAAAATAAAAATCTCCATTCCTGGCAACCCCAGCTTACAGCACAGACAACTGATACGTCAGTTGATTTAACTTCACTGTATTTTACAGAAGTTATTTTTAGCCATTGCAAAACTAATGGAAGAGCTGAGAGCCTACATTCCACTGTAATTAAGCCATCATCTTTAGCAGCCAACTATTTTGTATGTTATGAAGGCAGCAATACGTATCAGAGATAACACTAACATCTGTGTTACGAGGCAGCAGGCCAAGTGGCTGAACTCCGTCTTGGTGGAGGAACCAGATTTTTGTGCTTTCTAGGACTGTGCCACAGTGCCTTGGTAGCACAGCCTGTTATCACAGGAAAGGGACGTACATTTGTGTTTATCCCAAGGAACTATGTCCTTATACTCTAGGACTGAGAATTCTTTCACAGAGGTTTTGGCTATTGTATCTGAAGTTGCTCCAATTCACAGCCTACATTCCAACCGGCTGGAAATGCTGCGCCTGTTTTCACCTCCAGCAGTAAAAGATGGAAAAGCCTCCTTAAACCCCTTCCTCATCCTTACAGGTGGTCGGCAGAAGAGATTTCTTCGGACCATGGGGAATAAGCACTGCCACACCCAAAATTCCACTTGCAGAGATGCAGGCATCTCATTCCATGCCTTTCCAGTAAACGTGTATGGATGAACACTGAGCTATTTATAGAAGCATTACTTCACATCCCCATTTGTCCGAGACTTTTACAGAGCATCGCTGATGTCTGCTCCAATGCATTAGAAGAGTGTTTGTGCAACCCTTCCTTCTCTGACCCTTAAAATACAGCAGGAAATTTCTCACTGGCTCTTTGTGTCCATTTCCAATTTAAGAATTCCCCAGGTATTACAGAAGCCCTGAAGAAAGAGGCCTGTCTTAACCTACTACACAAGCAAAGACAAAAATCCCCTGACCTAACTGCTTTACATGCTACAGCCATGAAAAAAGCATGTGATTTCACTTACTGATGACATGGGCTGCAAAACATCCTTAATATATATACACATTTCAAACACAAATCTGCCTTAAGTTTTGGGTTTAAAAAGCTTTTCACATTTTCTGAGGTTTTAGGAGCCCTGATCCCCCCACTGACCTGCAGTGCAGTGATCCAAATCTACCTCCACAACGAACCTCTGGCATTTCTAAGAAGTTGACAGGAAGAAGTGTTGAATAGGAGTTTATAGCTGAATGATTTCTTAATGCTCTTTTAACACGTTTTCCTCTTTATTTTCAGTCTCAGTGCCATCTCCCCAGTAAGCTGGTCCCCATTTTGCTTATGTACTCGTGCAAGACTCTCTCCCATCTCGCTCCTGTCACCCGCACAGTTTCACTATCAGCTAAACTGAAAATGGGAAGCACTGATTTCCAAATAGCCAATGCACCAATGAGATCTATAGCTTAACAGAAATAAAGGAGCATAAACCAACAGCTTCTCAATGCATCCTGTACAGATGTGCCTGAATCTTAAAGGAGGTGCGATAAAACAAAGTTTATGTAATAATGGCAAATGGTTCTCACCTCTCAACTGCGTTAAACCAAGGGAACGATGTGTTGATTTTACATTGCTGAGTATCCAGAGAGCCCACAATGAGGTGTCCTTGTCAGTGATTCCAATGCCCTTCCTTTTCCAGAGTGGGTACGATTACACATGAACTGTGTGTTTTCCAGCACCAACCACGTGAATGGAATCTTGAATGTGTAATTTAACCTGTTTATCTTAAATGTATCCATTTTTTAATATCAGCAGCCTCACCCTGTTTTACAGGGCACACATACACAGTGGTTTTCACACACACTTGCAATTTTAAAACACGTTAGTGCTATTTGTTGCCAATACACTAGTGTAACAGATTAGGATATACACATAAATCCTTCAAGGTTAAAGAGCTTTCAGAAGCAGTTCAGTTAGCAATCTGAGAAAAACTTTTAGTTAATAACTGAAATTGTAACATGAAAAACATGTTAAACCAAAGCAGAATATTCTGCTTTATTAATAACCAAAAGCTACAAAGAATCCTCTAGATATGACATTCAGCAAAACCTTCATGGAGAAGTCCTTTAAGCTAAACAAGGAAATTACTGCAGCCAGAAGCTATTTATGGTTGAAGTTTAACCTGTTGCGTTCCCAGGAGCATCTCCTATGTATCCTCTATAATGAGCTAGCTAATCTAAAGCGTGTCATCTTCAGGGGACAGAAGTACATAAACTAACTCTGGACTGAAAAATACCAGCAGCAAAACTTCTGCTTGATTAAAGAGATCAGTACATTCTGACAGAAACTTAAACTTTAGGAGGCTGTGGCTCTTTCCCAGCCGTGTTTGAAAGGGGGGAAGGCAGTCTGTGGGCATGTAGAGGGGTGCGTGTAGTTTTTGAGGCTCTCTCAAGCATTCTGTTAAAGATTTTGAGTCCCAGGAGAAAAATAAAAAGCTGTCTTCATAAAAAATAAATTAAACTACAAAAAAATAGAGTACAGTCTCAATCTGTCTACGCCTTCTTCCCAAACAAGACCCTGGCTAAAGCTCAGGCTAGCATCCTCTCGGCTGGGCACTCCTCTGACCTCTCTGAGCACTACTGGTTGCTTTTTCACACCCTTCCCACTGTTTTATCATAGAATGATTTGGGTTGAAAGGGACCTTATAGCCCATCCAGTCCCAAACCCCTGGCATGGGCAGGGACACCTCCCACTGGATCAGGGGCTCCAAGCCCCATTCAGCCTGGCCTGGAACCCCTCCAGGGATGGGGCAGCCACCACTGCTCTGGAAAACCTGTTTCCTAACCAGGATATAACAAGCCAGCATTATTATTAACATTCTGGGGTAAGGACAATGCTTCTGCCTGTACACATTTTCTGAAGAAGCCAGAACCTCAGCCAGCCCTTCCCTTCTCCTTCTGATGATTCCAAGGGAATGGGCGACTGACTTCCCATGTGTGCCACCAAAATGCTCTTTGCTGCTGCAATCCAGGTTTGCAGGAATTCCCAGTAGATGCACTTGGCTATATACTAACCTTCAAGTATTGTGATAAAGGAACCCTTAAATACTTCAGAACAGCAGACAGCTTATTTTACAACAGTGGAAAAATTCATAAAAGTGATTAGAAACATCTGACATTTTCAACATAATTGGTTAGCAAAGCGCAAAACAAAACTTGGTGAAGGAAATCTGCAGGAAAATGTTCCATGCTAGGTGGAAATTGAGAAGAAAATTTTTCAACTGCATAGTTTAGAAAATGTAAATAAATTCAGAATAAGGATGCCTGTTGTTAAGTTTTAAAAATCTGTTTACTTGAGGCACCGTATAAACCTTAAATTGACAGTAAATTAATTCAAGTAAATACAATTGATGGCAAGGCAGAGAAATGCTAAATAAAGGAAATGCTACTTTGAGTCCATAAAACAGTATTGTCTTTTATAGAAAGGGAATAGTTACGAAAACAGGAGACCACTTACAGGACTCTCATCTCCCTTGTCTCTCTTTCATACCCAAGGTCAGCTGGTGCAAGAATCCAACTGGAGTTAAAGGAACCAATTCCCACATGCGTGGCAGCTGCTGCCCTGTCTGCATCTCCAAGTCTCTCCCACTAAACAGAAACACTTCAAAAAAGAACACTTTAATTTTGGTGCTAGCTGCTAACCTCAAAAACAGAAGGTCATTCTGAATACTACTCAACGGCAGAGAGATGTGCTCTCCTCCTATGCCTGAGAAACCTGTAAGGATTTCTCTTTTTTTTAAACCTGTCAGAATCTTGAGAACACATTCCCTCACTCCTGTGCAGAACGCTGACACAGGTGAACACCAATTCCTAAAGCCTTCAAGCCAACACTCAATTGTTTCTGCAGTTTGCTACAACAAAAGGCAGAATTCAAGAAAGGAGTTTGTCCCTCAAAAATGAGCATCTACTTTGCCATATTTGGTTTATTTGAGAAATGCCCATTCAACACGAAAAGGCAAAAAGTCAGATTTCGATATTAGTCTGTGAAGCAGCTCATGCAGTGGGGGATCACATTAGAACCAACTTAATAGAGATTCATAGTTACATCTGATTACATTTTTCTCTCAACTGAGAAACACTCCGTTTGACTCAGACTAACTGGTATGAATAAAGAAGTGGAGAACAATTAAATCCCCTCTAAAATACATTTTGTTCTAATGTTAAAGCACTGTCTGTTTTAAATTTCAAAAGGTCATGTTTTCATCTCTTCAGGAGAGGAGAGACCGAAGACACAAATCCTAGCAACTTGAAGAAAAATCATTAAATAATGGGATAAGTTTCAAGAACAAAATGTAAATAATCTCCCCGAGGATCTCTAAGTATACAGAAACTGTAATTTGCAAATAATAACCTTCATCATCCCATCATTCTGGGCCCAGAACACCAGCTTCATCTCAGCTTATAAATAAGCAATAAACAAACTCCAATATTGCAGAAAACACGCTTCCATTAAAGGCGATTGCCGCGTCCTAGCTGGGCAGCAGTTCAAGAATGCTGCACTAGTAGTCAGGCAGGGACGATTTACAGTACTTTTACTTTTCTGCTGCCGCCACTAAGTTTAGAACATGGCCTACAGAAAAGCCTCGCTGACTTTAAAGTGCTCTGTAGATCCGCAGCGGGCTTATTTTGGTACTTTTCATTACAAGTCTTGGAAACTCTGCTTTCAGTCTGACTGTCTCCTATGACCTTCTGCTAGAACCTCATTTACTGTGTTCCGCCTCCCCAGCCCATCACACCCACGCGATTCCTCTGGTGCTCTGGACACGGCAGCACACATCCTTACAACTTCAGAGGATAACCATGTAGTTTTGTCTTTGATTTTTAAGACTAGCTGACACTTCTTGTCATCACTTGTCTTATAATTTTAGCCTACTAGATGTGACAATTAGGCAAGGAATAACCCTGACGTGTCACATGCAGATCCATCTACAAAGGCGGCATCTTCCTAAACACATTCCACTTCATCGTGTTGCCAAGTCTTTTCGCATAAACAAACACATCAAGCAGAAAAGCAGGGGAGGGTTTTACATATTATACTTGTAAAAAACAACAGGCCACACAGTTTGCACACCTCCTAAATTCTCAACAACAGGTGTGGAGGCTTTTAGACTTAGCTTACCTAAAACCCCCAAGTGATAAGATAATATGCATCACAATGACGGAAGAGCAATTTCAATCTCTGATCTACTGATTTGAGATGCAAATAGCGTAAGTCCTAACATCTGTCAAAAAGCTGTTCTGTCCCTCTGGCTGCTGAAGAGAAAGAAGAAACGTAGGCAGAAGAACAGAAGTAAGCAAGTTTTTTCCATTTCTCTAAAGACTGGCAGAAAGTTTCTTGCCCACATTACACACATAAGCCAGTCAAAAGTAGAGTGCTTTGAAACATCTGGTATCACCAAAACCACTCTCCTTAGAGATAATTCTTTACCACCCCCCACCCCTCGCAGTGTCCCAGATTCTAAAGGCACAGCTGAGTTATGAGATAACACTCCCAGAGTTTGTCAATGGGTCCAAGGAAAAAGAATTGATAATTTTGGAAATGAATCAACTGCATGAGAACTTTGAAAATACTTAAGCATTTTGTCACCTCACTTATGCTATTTCTGCACCATATTTTCAGGTCTTCCCCCCCACCTCCCCTCCCAATATTTGGCCAGACCTCTGAAGCACAGCACCAATCTTGTACACAGCCATTCCAAGTCCCTCAAGCAGTGCTTTCATTGATGTTTGTGTGACCATCAAGAGATATTGTGTCACTGCAAACACTCAACTACGCAGTGTTTGGGCTTTTTTCCTACTACTCAAATGGCTCACAGTTATCAAACTATTCAATAACTGACAAACGTATTGATAATAAATCATAACACCCCTCACTTTCACTTTATGGACAGTAATTTTATATTATTATTTGCACGCTAAGCTGTTTTCACATCAAAATTCGACCCTGTTTCAATTGTACACTCACTTTTTCTTTTACTTCAGCTAAAGAAATAGCATGACTCCAGATTTTTCAGAACTATTCCTTGCCTCAGCTGTGTGAATGGTTTAACAGCAGCTTCTGAAAGGTGGTAAATAGAGCTGTGGTCACATCCCCACATTCGCCTGTTGCACTGCTACAAAGTCTTCACACTTCTTAACCTTTGACATCACACTAAATGAAACTACATCTTCCATCCACACATAATTTCCAAAACAATTCTATTTTCAATGCTTTTCTTTTTTTCTTTTTCAGACAAAGCAGGTTTTTACTGTCACCCGCAGCATATTGTGAGACCTCCAGCTTGAAAAATGCAAGGCTAGAAAAGAGTGGCCATAGACAATGCACGGACTGTTCATTATCCGTATGTTCATCCGCAGCAGAATTGGATGCCTTTCACAGTCCCTAGCTCAAAGCCACATACATGAGAGTAAATCTCAGCCCGTAATCCGATGAATGTTTTACTGCATAAGCCAGCACGGCAGCAAAAAAGGCACCCTGAAGAACCAGCAGTCCCAACCTCCCCTAACAGCTTGTTCCTGATATATGCCAGTACAAACCTTTAACCGGCCACACGTGAACCAGATTGTGAACCTGATCTGGCTGAAAACTGAGTTGGGGGGAAAACCCCACCAGCAAAACTTGCTGTTCTAGCACACGGCGCGGTCCAGGAACCAACTGGAACTTCCCCATCCTAAATTTATGTCACAAACCTGCTCTACGTCTTAGTGATCTGCAACAAAACCTAAACTGAATAGATCTTGGAACAGTTTTCATAAAAACGTATGTTAAAGTACCGAAGTTCATAAGCAAGCTATAGTGCCAAGGACAGATTAAATCATACCATTATTTCCTGATTAATTAGGTAGTTGGTGTTTGGGACTTAAAAAAAAAAAAAAAAAAGACTTTTTCCTGTTTCTTCTAATGACCAACTCTCACTGTCTCCTCAACATTTACATTAAGATTCTATATGAAAAAATTACATATACACATACAAACAGATAAAAAAATAATTTCACAGCAGCTGCACCACAAATATTTGCAAGAATTATTTCCAGATCAGATAAATAACAATTACTATTAGCTCTTATTCCTTTTGGTAACCTCTTCATTCCAACAGTCTAACCAACACGAGTACACAGGAGATGTTACACAGGCACTTATGAAGTTCACGCACATGTATTCCCTTTTCAAATTTCATCAAGAAATGGTACATGACAGTGATCTTTAAGTGCTTTGGGTATTAACTTTTAGGAGATGAAAAGAAAGGCGTATCAGCCCTTACATACCAGGAGCTGAGCTGGGTTTAAGGCCCAGCGCTAATTCAGAAAACCACTCCTGCTGTAGTTTCTGATGTGAGCTGCTTGCGAGCGTTCCTGTCACACTGAGCCCTGCACAACTCCTGTGATTTATCTCAGACCTTTGACGCTCCCAGCACCTTGGCATTGCAGAGGGCATTGTGCCTTCTCCCAGCAATAGATCTGCCACCACCCATTATTATGTATCATGGTGCTCTAAAGAGTCGTGGAAAGTTAGCAGCAAGCTGTCCCCTGCTTCTGCTCAGCAGAAACAGCAGTGGCTCTGCTACTTTCATTTTCAGGTTAACATGTTCTTGTGTTTTATGAGCCCTGCTACCACATTGCAGGAGAGTAAAGGTTTGAGAAACCTCAACAGAAAAACCAGTTTGCTTCCACACTGAACTACCCTACACAACGCTACAGATGTGAAACAGATATCACAGGCTTTTGAGTCAACCTCTCTAATCTGTAGTTATTTAGAGAACAACTCAAATTCTCCGGCATTTAAAACCGAATACGTCTCCAGTGAAGAAAATAAGGCTTAAAGGAATCCACAGGAATTGCAGGCAGAGAAAGCTAATTAATTAGTCATATCCACATTAAAGGTTCTACCAAGATAGCCCAGTTTTCCCGATTTGCATAATGGACCAAAGAAAAGTCTCCCTGGGTCCTGCCATACATCAACCTTTCTTTATGGCACAGGAAAGGTCTGCATGTATCAACCTTTCATAGCCCATCCCAGCCCTTCCCAGTCAATCATTCCTTATTTGGTCCTTGAGAACCATCTGCATGTCTATAATATAACAACAAAGGCCTTTAGTATAGATGCAGTTGTCCTGACAAAACTACACTGATGCTAATATTCTTGTTTTTTCACTATTGTTCAGCAGAAACAATGAACCATGCTGAGGAAAGCTCAAGCTTCGCCATCACGGCGAATCCTCTCCAGAAGCGCCCTGTACTCCACTGCAGCGGCAAACTGGATCTGCAACCAAAACGGGCATCACGTCAACACACAGAATAGGAACTGGCACTTCTATCTCACATCAGTAAAAACAGAAGGTGTAGCCTAATCCAATCCCCACTACCCACAGCTGGTGGTAGATTTAGATGAGATAACAGGAAGAAATGTTTTCCTGTGAGGGTGGGGAGGCCCTGGCCCAGGCTGCCCAGAGCAGTGGTGGCTGCCCCATCCCTGGAGGGGTTCAAGGGCAGGTTGGATGGGGCTGGGAGCCCCTGATCCAGTGGGAGGTGTCCCTGCCCATGGCAGGGGTGTGACTGGATGAACTTCAAGGTCCCTTCCAACCCAAACCATTCCATGATTCTGTGAACTCTTTCAACTCACCCTGTTTGTGAGGTTAAATGCATTAGCCAGAACAGCTTGATTTCAGCCTCTTCCATCAGCTGCAGTACAACAGCAGCAGAATTCCCACCAGGGCCAGTCCATTTAGGTGAATGCAAGCCTGCAACTGCATGCTGCCATCCTGTTCATATTGTGCTTGCTCGCCACAAAACTCAGCCACATCCTCCTCCACACCAGATGCTCAAATTTGCACTGGCAAAGTTGATGGATGCCACAAAACTGTTAGTTTGACACAAGCAAAGAATTTCTGAAGGGAATTTCTGAAGGTTTGGGAAAGCACCCCCCAAAGGACCAAGAGAAAACCTGCAGAGAACTTTGCCTCATCAGATGCACACCCAGACTGCCCTGCAAGCAGCTCAGCTCACTGGTGAGCTGTAAACCACACTAAGTGATCAGTGACTGTAGAGTGGCCCTAACAAAAATGGTGTGGACTTGTGTCAGCGTGACAGAATCGTATCACTGCAGTTCAAGCAAACAAACTAACCAGACAGAACGTTACTGTAAGGACAGGCCCAAACCATTTTGGTAACTGATGGCACTGCTTGTTTCTGTTTTGGTGTAGCACTTCTGAATGTATCTCAAAGTAACAGAACCCATGGGTCAGATCCTATAACATATATCTCATTTCTTTAAAAACAAAACATCCCCCACAAACACCAGCACAGAAGATATTTTGCTTCTGGTAGGGATTGCAAACCAAGCATTAATAATTAAAGCTGCAAAGAACCATGCAAACACCTTGCCCACGGATATCCCAGGAGAGATGCTTCAGTTCAGTTTGTTCCTGAACCCATTCTCTTACTGGATCCCCACTGAGAAAACAAAACAAACAAACAGAAAGCCTACCATCAAACAATTTGTACCAGTTGTACAAGTGGTTTCTAGAAAAACAAGAACAGAAAGCAGACAAGGACCCTCGCGCTGCACATACCACACCACAGGGCTCTGTTACTCTGAATCTCAGCAGAGGCCATGCAATGTCTTAGTCTCTAATTCAGCAAAGCACTGAGACATTGATGAAGAGATTCTTAATCCCATCATTAAGCCCTTAAACCAGCATTTCCCAATGTAAAGGAAACGTTTATCTAGTTATTCTGCGGAAGACTTTAGGTTACCTTGTAATGAATGACCATTCACAATGTATAAAACTGTTCCAGCAGAGCTGCTACACACACTGAAACTAAATACACTCTTTTACTGGCCATCACTAATAATTTACCTTGAGTTAAAATAACAGATAGGCATCTTAGAAAGACATCTGCTCTGGTAAAGACAATTCACTCAAATGTATACAAGTCCACATCACATACGAGTTCCTATGTTAACAGGCAGGCTGACAGAATTCAGCAGGCGGAAAAAAGCCCAACCCAAAACAAAACCACCACCCTCACCCATGCACCTACCTAAAGGTATTTTAAGGACTGTTTATGTTCCACTGAGAACAGGATGTATATTTTACTAATGCAAGTTTTGAACACAGTACTGTTTAAAGAGTAATATCTATCCACAAATGGAAAAAAACTGAAGTGCTTCGCTAAAGCCACCAGTTCTGGAAGCGTTTGTAGGGCCCTGAGAAGTCCCGAGCAGCTGCACACACATTTTCACTAAGTCTAGGCTGCAGTAGCCCAGTTCAGGCTATTTTCACTTGAATGTGACATTTTCTTGTTCTGAAGAGACAAGAGCAATTCAAAATTATTTGAGGCTCATCTGTCCTACCTGAGCAGCATTTGAAGGCAGGCTTGTTGCTGAGAGCTCAGCCTAATTACAAAGTGTGTTCAAAACAGATTAATTAGGTTACTTGTACCTTTTTAAGGCGTCCTTAGGCACTTGGCCACAGCTATTAATAAATACACAGTGCTTTTTATCTCTAAAAAAGCAAAGCATGATTACCTCTGCTCTAAAGATGAGGACAGTGACACATGAGTAAGCAAAGTCATCTGCCTAATGTCACCTCACTGAGAGCAGCCAGGAATGACACAAAGGCCTTCAGAGTCCTCTCAAGCACTTTAACCTACCACAGAAAGGTACAAGCGCCTAAGTTTGCATACATTTATATACAAAACATAGTTGTGTAATCTACGACTCAAATGCTCAGTTTATATCATGCACGCTAACAAAATACTCAATGTTTTTCAATCATATTCATTTTATGAATGTTCTTGTCACAGACACGGAACAGAAAAGTAAAATAAACTAGAACCTTTCCTGGATGTGACATCGTGCAAGGATAAGTCACAAATTTCACCTGTGGTACTGTTCATCACATTAAAAAAGTTACCATTGGCCTTTAAACATGATTCTGCCAGGACGCTTATGTGTCAAGATCCCCTAGTAGGGCAACTTCAGAAACTGGATGACTGGTGCTTCCATTAAAACAAAATATCCATTAAAAATCCTTTTATTCTGACCAATACAGAAATAAAGACATTTCTGTCAATGTTTTGTAATTTTAGAAACACGTATTATGGCCAAGCTAGAAAAACTCACTCCAAGGAAAGCCTTTAACACTTCCATTTGAAGCACATGAGGGTCTGGTACGTGCGTATTTACTTAGGGGCACAGCCCAGGTTCTCTATCTTGACCAAACAATTTCATTTATGCAATGAAAACCAAGTAACAGACTTTTCCCCCTGTCATTAAACAGGTATTGGTTTAGAATCACAACTGAGCGAACCAAAAGTTTTCTTTAAATAAAGCCTATAACGTTAACAAGAAAAGTCCAAAGTTTAAAACATTTACATTACTGTCTAATGAAGAAGTGATAGAGAACACCTAGAAGTACAAAACTGCAATCGCTTCAAATACACAGTAGATTAATTTAAATACACTAAGTAATAATTTCTGTCACCCCAGCCATATCGACTTGCTACGCTGACATCAATCACCACTGCCAAGAAAGCACTTTGGAAATACACACTGCCTCACAAAAAGTTATTATTTTTTTAAAAAATGATTTTTTAAAAAATTTTTTTTAGAAGTCCTTTTTCATGTAAAACTTAAAAGGTTTTATTTCACAGATATTGAACAGCCTCCAGCATCATAAGCTAAAGATCAATTTCATGAGGAAACAGAGCTGCACTTCCACCAGGAAGCAAAGAGTTAAGGGCTGTGCGTCTAACCTGACTGCAAGCACTGGAGGGGCCGGTTTACCTGCTGGACAAAGTTCTACAAGGATGCAAGTCCAGAGAAGGACAGCACGATATCGGAAGGGAAGGCAACATCAGCAGTACAGGTTCTTACCCAAGCTCCTTCCCCCTCCTACAAAGGGATCTGTACTGGAGATAAAAGGGGGTAAAAAGGCAAGCTGGCTTTATGCAATCTTGAAATCTTTGGTAATCAGGTAATTTAACTGGTGCAGCTACCAAACAGAACAAACTAAAAAGAGGATTTGCTTACCGCCCAGTTTATTTCATACTGCACATCTGCTGAGCAGCAAGCGTTGCATTTTTCAACCCGAACAAACCTAAGCGTACACTGGCTTAGAGGCAAGAGGTGCATTCCACATCCAATTAACTGTCTGATTTGTTTCAAGAATGATATCAAAGAACAGAGAAAACAGTTTGTAGGAAAAGCAGGACAAAAAAATCTAGGGGAGATCTGCTAATAGAAAGTTTTAAAGAAACTGCTCTATCAGACTTTTAAGGTATAAAACTGTGGTTGAGAGGTGTGACCCAAGGCCTGTTTAATTAAACCCAGCACACTTTGAAGCAACAACATACACCACATCTATGTTTTACTGCTTTCTTCTCAGCGGTTGCTTATTTTGCCCTTTTGTTTTTGTATTTTCTCAGAACTCGCTTCACATCCTGTCAGTTGGGAGCCATGAAAGTTGGCCAATCATTATATCGGGGAGTCCAATTGATTCACAACTGCTGATCAGCTTTTATCAGCTCCATCCAAACCCAATCGTTCCCTACGTACGACACGCTGGAGTACACAGGGCTATTGTAACCAAGTACACGCAGCACAAACAGCACCAGTAAGCCCCGGGGTACAGGGATCCCTGGCCGGTACCCACTCAGATTCCATTCCCAGTATTACGCTGGGGTTAGCTTGCTTCCAGTAGCTTTCCATGAGCGTTAATGAAACATCTAAACCACACAGCAGTGATGGTCTAGATCAACCCAACTCCGTGACACTTCAACCTTTACAGTGGCCGTGCACTCTACGACTTCCTCATCTTTCTGCGCAAGACTGCGATGTGCAAGAAAAAGTCCATTTTACATGTAAGCACTTTTTAAGTTCGACCTCTCTAGATTGAGGAAGTTTCCTCCTGAAGAGCCAGGAGTGAAATGGCGTATCTCGTGCTGCACTGTAGCTCCCTTTGCTTAGGGAACAGGCCACTAAAACAGCTTTTATGCTCAGGTATATGAAAAGCAATTTGTTTTGAAGAATTCCCAGGAAAAATGATACTGATGCCTTCACATTCCACTGCTAATACATCCCACTGCAAACAAAATACCACTTTTAAAGCGGTGCTTCCTGATATGGAAATTCCTTTTAAAAATACCTAAAAGTTAGTGGTTTATAAAGCTCTAACACTACTGGGATTTCCACATTAACTTTCTAATATTTCTTCTTGCCCAAAGAATCGTATTTGGAATTGTATTTGTCAACACATAAGTCACCATATACAATGGAAGAGATAATGCAACCAAAGGATCTAATCGATCTTCTACACTGTTTTTATTTTATTTTAAATTAGTATGTCAGTCCCTCCCCACTCCCAACAGCAAGAAGTCCCCCTAAACAAAAAACCCTGCTCATTTCCATTTAAATCAACCCAATCCACACTCTCAAGTGCTTCTACAGAAATTCTGCTACTGTTTAGCTTTACCTGTAACACTACCAGTTATTTAGTCACACAGCTCACCACTTCAAACAGGTTTACCAGCTTATATATCATCGTATCAAGTTTGTATTAACATAACGATTCTTCCCAGACACTTATAACGATTCTTCCCAGACACTTACGAGCCGCTGATTAAAGTTCAGCATTTCAGATGGATTCTTAGCCCTCAGCCATCTCATGTGCTACAATATCAAACTAACTCTATCGTGCCTTCTTTTCCTTTGTTTCTCAAGTGAGCGCGTCGCTAATGTTTAAAATTACAGGAGATTTTAACAGCATATAGGAAGTAAAATTCCTCCTTTTTAAAGCCTGCCTTTCTCATTCCCATTCGAGCATTAAATTCGATGCTTTCCATTTATGGACTTCTTACTTTGGCTAATTATCCAACTAATAAATTCAGAGACACATTCTTTGCCTGGTTAACCGTAACAGCTCGCATAGATTTAAAAAAATAAAGAAAAACAACCCCAAAAGGCAGCCTGCTTCTGGCCGAGGAAGCGGAAGCGCCGGCAGGTTGGGCTGACACTGCCAGATAAGAGCACAAAAGCGAAGCTCCCGCATCGCCTCCAAGGCGGAAAAGCCCCGCTTGTGCGGGCGCTCGAAGCTGCTCAAAAGCGGAGCCGGGAGCCCGCAGCCCCCGGGCTCCGGGGGGCCCCGGGGGGACGGGGACACGCGGCGAGGGCTGCGAGGAGGAAAGCGGCGAGAGGCGAGGGCCGGTAGCGCCGCGGCCGCCGGGAGGGAGCGAGGGAGGGAGGGCAGAGCAGACAAAAGCGGGTCGGGGTGGGGCCGTGCCCGGGCGGCTCCCGGGGGGGAGCAGAGCCGGGAAGAGGCTGCCGCCGCCGTCCCGGGGCCACCGGCGGGGACCTCGAACTCCTCGCCACAGGGAGGAGACCCCAACCCTCCCCGCCACGGGGGGCGCCCCGCCTGGAGGGACCCCAGCCCCCCGCCACGGGGGAAGGACGGGTCCCTCCTCACCGACAGGAGGGGACTCCATCCTCCTCAGATTTAGGGACCCCCACCCTCCCGGCTTAGGGGGTGACTCCATCCTCCTCAGATTTAGGGACCCCCACCCTTCCGGCTTAGGGGGTGACTCCATCCTCCTCAGATTTAGGGACTCCATCCTCCTCAGATTTAGGGACCCCCATCCTCCCGGCTTAGGGGGGTGACTCCATCCTCCTCGCCAGGAAGGAGGGGATCCCCCTCCTCCCTGCCAAGCTGGGGGGAACCCGTACTGTCCCAGCGATTAGGGACCCCCATCCTCCTTACCCTTAGGAACTCCATCCTGCCCTTATCAGGGACCCCATCCTTCCCGCCTTTAGGGACCCCAATTCTCCCTGCCAGGAGGGAGGGACCCCCATCCTCCCAGCACTAGAAAAAAAAGGGACTATCATCCTCCTCCCATTTAGGGACCCGCCATCCTCCCCGTCAGGAGGGAAGGTCCCCCGTCCCCTCTCGCCACTGGAGGGGAGGGACCCCCATTCCACCTCGCCTTTACAGATCCCCATCGCCCCCCGCCACGGGAGGGGAGGGACCCGCATCCCACCTCGCTCTTAGGGACCCCGCCTTCCACCTCGCCCGGACGAAAGGGACCCCCATCCCCTCCACCACCGGAGGGGCGGGACCCCCATCGTCCGCCAGGCGGCGGGGATCCCACCTCCCCAGGGAGGTCCCGGCAGGGTGGGGCTTCGCCGCGGGCCGGCGCCGCTCACCTGGATGTCGGTGAAGAGGATCTCCCTCTCGGCCGCGTTGGACGCCATGGCGCTGGGGTTCGCACCCGCACCCGGGCGGGGAGGGGATGTCGGGGGCGGTCCCGGCGCTACGGGCGCTACGGGCGCTGCGGGGGCGGGGGGAGCGCGGGGAGCTCAGGCGCGGCCCCCGCTGCTCTCATGGGGGGGCGCGGAGCGGGGCCGCGGCTGCTGCTGCGCCCGACGCCGCTGTCGCACCATTTGGCTGTCACCCTGTCGCAAAACGCTTCGCTGCTTTGCGGCGCGCGGGCCACGTGACCTCAGGGGAGGGGCGGGGGGTTGCGGCGGGAGAAGAGCGGGACCCCCTCCACCCACGGCGCCCGGACCACGTGACTTGATGGGGGGGGGGAGGTTGGAGAGCGGGACCACAACCGCACCCCCCGCCTGGCCCACGTGACTTGATGGGCTCTGGAGGGGGGGAAGCGCGGGATCCGTGCGCCACCAATCACCGACCCCGGCTCCCAGACCACGTGATCCGACGAGGGGCGCGGCATCCCGTGGCTCCCAGACCACGTGACGTAACGGGAGTTGCGGGGGGGGCGGGGGGAAGAGCGGGATCCGTGCGGCACCAACACGCCCCTCCCACCCCGGCTCCCGGACCACGTGACCCTCCCCTCGGCCCGGCCCACCCCGCCACGCGCGCGCGCAGAGCGGCGCGAGGGCTGGGCGGGAACGCGCCTGCGGTGCCTCGGGCTTCTCCCCCCCCCGCCCTTCCCCTTCCCGCCGTCGCCTCGCGGCTCCCTTCGCGCCTCTCGGCGCCTCGTGCCTCCCTCGCGGCCTCTCCTCGTCCTCGCGCCCCCTCAGCTATTGCCTTGGGCCCCCTTAGGGCTCCCTCAGCCTCCCTGTTCCCCTCGCGCCTCCTCCTCGCCTCACACCCTTCAGTCCCCCTTACCCCTCACACTCCCTCATGCCTCATCATTAGCTGGTGCTCCCCTCATGCCCCCGTACTGCCTTGCGCCCCCTTAAAGCCCCCCTGTTCCCCTCGCGTCCCCTCACTGCCTAGCGCCTCCTCACCTCGCCCCCTTCTGTCCCCCTTGCTGCCTTCTGCCCTCTTATTTCCTTGCACTCCTTCAGTTCCCCTTATTGCCTTCTGCCTCCTCAGTCCCCCTCTTTACTTTGTGTCCCCTTATTGCCTCGTACCCCCTCATGGCCTTGCGTCCCCTCAGTCCCCCTCATTGCCTTGCTCCCCCTCATTGCCTCGTGTCCCTTAAGTGCCCCTCGCACCCCTCGCGTCACTCAGCCCCTCAGTCCCCCCGCCACCTTCCTCCCCCCTCAGCGCTATGGGAGCCCCAACTTTTCCTGCTGTGGTGGGAGGGAGAGTGTGGCGTGTCCCTGGTGCTGGGGTAGCTGTGGCTCGGCCCCCTCAGGCCCAGGAGAAGGGGAAAAGCTCCCAAGCACTGTAGCAAAATCATCTAGCTCAGGTAGGAGAGAGCAGGCTTGTCTCCAGCGCCCAGCAGTCACCTGCAGCTCTGGGGACCTGGAGCAGAGGCCCAGGAGGCTATGGTGAGTGTGGGCTGTGGATGCCAGGCTTAATAGTTTAAAGGGCAAAATATATTTATATGGGTGCATGGTGAGGTTTTTTGGGAGGGGGTGGCACGGCTCAGTCTGCAGAGTAAGAAGTTTCTGAGGGCTTCAAAGTTAGCATGAGCATGTGGTAGGAAATGGTTTCTCTTCCCTCTTTGTAGCATGTGACACTTGCATTTATTCTCATTTTTCTGCCTGTGTTATTTGGGTTGTTTTTTGTGTCCATAAACACATATTTTGTGCTGGCTGGTCTATACACTTGTGTGTTCTCGTTCCACCTTCATCGTGGATGTTTACATTGGGCAAATTGAGTTCATGAATTGTCGAAGCAATTAAAACTGATTTTTACCTGTGCAGTTCTTATCGAACTCATGTAAGCCGAGGCATTTTTTTATAGATTCATCTTCATGGAAGCTTTTATCCCTGTCAAAGCAGGGCCTATAAGCATTTTGCATTCCCAGTGTTATTTATGCAACTTAGAAGGACAAAGTCCTAGATTCTTTGGTAGAAGTGTAGTGGTACTGGAATTAAAAGAGGAACTGGTTTGAAAAAACAACATTATCTTAGCTGAATCTCTGATACTTAATCTTTCTTCCTCCATAGTCTGGAAAACACAAGGCAGTGTTGGACAAGTGTAGCTCTGCGTTTGAGTACCGGGACTGCATTACTGAGCAAGAGAGAACATTCTGAGTGAGTCCCAAAATAGAAGGCAGTTAAGTACGTAAGTTCAAGAATGTAGCATTATATGGAATCCTGAGTTCAGCCCATGCCTTAAAATATCTGAATGCTGTTTCTTGAACCATTATTCTGCTAGCTCATTCCCTATGCTTGACCAGCATTCTAGAAAACCGAACTGAATGAAAGGGATGTCAGTACCATTGGCTAATGCCTTTAATTATTTCTTTTCTTCAGGTTGTGTTATTAATGTCTTTGTTCCAAAGACCCGGAAAAGTTAATAGCTGAGACTTAGTCTTCCATGTGGTGCAAAAGCAGACCTTGTGAACCCTTGGATGTAGTGTGGAACTCTTCAGAAAAATACCGAGGATACCCTAAGCAAAATCTAGGGTATTTTTTTAGAATAAGTCTTAACTAGTCCTAAATATCATCTAAGGAGGAGCTTGCCTTTCCTTGATAATGCATGTAGGAATGAGAATTGAGGACATGTGAAGAACATCAGGCAGGTATTAACTATTATATTATGATACCAGCAAGGCTCTAACAAGAAAAAAGTAGTTTTTTGTTTAAGCTTCTTGCCTGTTTAAAGTAGTGATGTGTTCTAGGGGGACAACAATGTAGAGGTATGCTTGGGTATGGGCTAGAGGAAACTCTTAGGAAGGAAAAAATGAGCTACCTTTCCATGTGCACTGTATTAGTAGGTGGGTGGAGGCAGAGCAATACTGGGCCAGCCCACCACCATTTTAGGCACAGAAAAAGGTCTAGGAATCAGTGACCTTTTTGATGGAGTTGGGTAAAGATTAGTTAGTTTTGCAATTGATAGCTCTCAATTTCAAAGGAAGTCCTCTCTACTCTCTGGTAAAACTCACAGTTCAAGTCTACTTTAGGATAGTATTTTCTTTACATTCTTTTGCTTAGGAATAAAGACACGTGTATAAAATAAATGTAGTCCCAACATATGTTTAAAAGAAACTCAGAACATGTTTTTATTAATAATATAATCATTTGTTCTCCCCAACTTCTAGACATAGCACAGCAGTGTTACTGTTGTATTTCTGTAGTTGTCCTTCTAGGTTGAATCCTCTGAGAACCTCATGAAATCTTGGAGCTATCAGGAAAAATAAGTTGGGAGGATGTATACATCTTTGCCTTCTTTGTTTACTTCAGCCTGGAGATGGTGAAAAAATAGTGTATTAATGAAGAGTAGTACTTTCCATCTTCCTGTTTTGCTTTGCAAACCATTGTGGGAATAGGAGAAAGCTTTGGTTTAAAGAGCTTCCAATAAATCTTGCAATAGGTTTAGAAAGAGATGTGTTAGACCAACAACTTGATGGGGTTAATTAAAGGAAATGCCAAACGAGGGAGGAGAAAAAAAAATCAAAGGTGTGGGTAACTCTAATGTGTTTAGCTTGAGAATGTTTTTTCCTTTCTTGAAAACTCGCTACTTCCACAGTATTTCTTGGAAGTTAATTACCCGCTTCTCACACAGATTTCTTGAAGATAATTCCATGTAAGAAGAGGCTCCTGAGAGACAGCATGAACGCTCTCTGAGGCTCTTCTGATGTACTGCTGACAGTGAAGAGGATAAGATGATGACAGGTCTTAAACAGAAAACGAGAACAAAGTAAGTTTATTTAGCTCTTGTGGTGCTTGCAAATTTTGCTTATTCTTAAACTATTTCTTTATTGCTATTTTAATTACATAGCTAATCCTACAACTTTTGAGTGGATGACTGTGATGTGATGGTAACCCTACTAGCAATTGCTGCATTCTTTCTAGTTAAAATTTGTCTTCTGCATTTATATACGCTTACCCAGGGCTAGGTTTAGGTGTGTTGTCACCTAGCTGAGCAGATGCTGTGAGGAGTGCAGTGCAACAAACCTTATCTTATTATCTGTTTTATTAATCCTGGACCCTGGGAGGACTTGCAGTCACTGAGAAAAAGAGTGCTTCAGGGGAAGGAGGTTCATTCGTGTTATTGCCTCCTGTTCTTTTTTCTCTTCCTTCTCTTAAGAGGGAAAATCTGCCTTATGCCAGCTAATGTCAGTGGAACTCTGGAGAGGAGGTACGCTACCTGTGCAAAGCCAGCTGTTAGATCAGACCTCATTTCTTTAAAGGAGATCGACTTGGATTATTTGAAGTAATAACAAAATGCTTTATGTCTTTACATTAAGGCTGTGATCCTACTAGTGGATCAACATTATAGATCTTTACACCTATGCTAAGTCCCAGTGATTCTAATTAAACTTGATTATAGGATCATGCATAATGAACTCGGTGGTGTTGCTCCATTGAGCTCTGCGCAGATGGACTCCTGCTTTCATTGCATCCACTGAAGAGAATAGGGCTTGGTGCAGCACTGATATAATTATTGGTATAATAAGTCCTTATTTTCTAAGGATGTAGATAAGAGATCAGTAAAAGAAAGGAAACGTTACCTTTGGATAGTCCCTGGTCTCATTGCTTTGTATCTGCCAGTGGCAAACACTTTAATTGAAATGGTAGCTGACATAGAGTACCTTAGTTTGTTACAAAAACAAGGCAAGATTCATTCAAGAATGATTTGAAATATGTAATTCTGTTATGAAGAAGACTGACTTCAGAAGAAACGTAGGTGGCTGTGACTTGAAGTTGCAATGAATAGTCACTAGAAATCTGGGGGTTTGGCGATAATTGAGGCATTTTCACATGCAACTTTAGGGTGTGCAACTTTCCATTATTCTAAGAAAGTCAAATTCCCACAAAAGCCTTTGCAAATATAAAATAAACAGCTGAAGTTTGGGAGTCACAATGTAGCCAGAAGTCCCAGTCTGTGTTTGGTGGAAAGGGAAATGCATTGCAAAGGATGGGTTGGACAGGGCATCCCTGGAGAAATCATTGCTAAGTAGGAGATCTTGAAAGGCTGTTGCAGGGTTGTCCTTGTTGTATGCTTCTAAGGTGGGATTGGACCTGCATTTGGAAAGTCTTGCTGGCAGCAGTATTGGACTACAGATTTGCTAGCAGCTCCCAGCTAGCTGGTTGTGAAAAATGCAGAAGTTTGTGTCTGTTCTCTGCATCGTGGTACTGATAGACTGATCTCACCCTGTGTTCTGGAAGTTGATGTGTGTGACTTGTGACCTTTTGGTGGCCCTCAAACAATTTTAATTTGCTGGTTTGAAATCTACAGCAAAGACTGACAGAAACAGGAACTAAAAATCCTTTGCCTGAAAGCGTGTGCAGCCATATCTGGTGATGTAGTGTCCATACCTCAAAGTTTCTTTAGCTCTTATATGTTTGTGGACATTATAAACACCTATGCCAAATGATCCTGAAACAGACTTCATCAAATACTCAGTCTTAGATGGTAATTATTTTTGGTCATGATTGACTTGATGGCTGTGTTTTCTCTCCATGTCCTTATCTCCTCTCAGACACGATAGCCTGCATATGTAACTCTGTCAGGGATTGAAGTCCTAAATAGTTATTAACTTGTACTTAATATGTAATGTCTCTGAATTAAAAGGGCAGATTTATCTTCATCTAATGAACACTTAAAATGAGAGAGTTACCAGGCAGGTTTATAGCTAGCTCTAATTGCGTTCTCCTTGCTCTGCTGGGACTGACATCCCTAGGAGAGACAGGAGCTTAAGAACTCTCGGAGAAGACAACTGCATCAAACAATATCAAGAGAAAGACATTAAAAAAATACTAATGCTGTACCAAATGTGTAACTTCTTCCCCTTCTTTCTTCCTTCTCTTCACTCCCTGTCTTACTCCACACCTAGTTTTTTTCTCATGCTATGGCAAATGAACTTACTCTCATGTAATTTAGTGCAGCTTCACGTTGCTTTTAATTCATATTCCTCTACTTCTGAACCCTGTGGTTCAGAGGTGGCTTGGTACAATGTATTCCTTGGATACTGTTCTTTAAGCACAAGTGAGGCAGTAAGAAGTCTCTCTCTCTTTTTCCCTTCTTCTTTGAATGTTTTCCTTTCTTTTTTCTTCCTACTTCTTCCTACTTTTTTCTTCCTACTTTTCCCCTACCCTGCTTTGAGTGGGATGGTCCTAATAGGGGATGAACATATTCACATAAGCACATATTCCACATATTTGAGATACCTTTTTAACTAGCTATAGCTGAAACTTTCAAGCATCTTCAGGATCTTCAAAGGCATTTTCTCTTGTGTGAATAAATTTGCTGACATTCTAATGCTGCCTGAAAATCCACACAGTGTTGAAAGGCTTAGATGAGGTTTCTGTAGTGGAGACTAGTTGCAAAGTTAATTGTGGAGTGGCTCTTGTAACTGAAAACTGCAATGATTAGGTATCTGAAAGAGCAACGGCAATTAAAATCCTGTGCTTAATTTGCTTAGATACATAGATGCCAGTCATTTTTTTCTTTTTTTTTTTTTTAAATACTGTAATGCATTTTGTTGTGAACACTTAATACTATGGTTTACCCTGTTTTTGTTGTGATAGAGCAAATGCTGGATGTCTAAAGGAGTAAGCTGAGTCAATTTGGATTAAGTAGCTCTGAAGCGTCTTGAAATGCATTTGCTGAAATCCCACCCTGTCAGTATGGCCTGAGATTTGATCGATTTATTATAATCACATAATAAAATATTCTAATAGAAATGTAAAATGCTTTAAAATTGGTTTGTGGCCTAGCAGTTTGCAGTCAGTGAAGCTGTTTTTTTCTTTGTAAGAAAAATGAGTCTAGAAGCTACTGGAGAATGTGAGGAAAAATGTTTTGTAACCTTGGCCTGTTTTCTCTGTCTGTGCTGTCAAGGAGCAATCGGCCAGAGGCAAACACTGAGGTGGAGTTAATGGAGCAGAGGGCTGAAGGGTACCGGGTGGATATTTGAAATGTGATAACCTGGATTTTCTTTACATTTTTTTACCTCTTTGCTCGCAGCAATGTTGACACTTTAGCTTTAATGAAAGCAGTTTTTACATGAATGTTAGAAATATCTCTATCTAATGGGCTGTCTTATTCTGTGAGCTCTCGTTCTTTCCCTTTTGACTTGTTCCTTGCTTTTGTCTCTTTGTTCCCTCCACACCCCTCCCACCTTACTGGAATTAGTGTAGTGATGGAGCAAAGCCTGAAAGTGAGGGGAAATAATCTAAAAATAAAGTAATAAGGCTTAACACCCCCTCCCATTCTCTATTCTTTCTCTCTAATCTGAGATCCATCTAGTAGGCCAGTCTTGAACTGCTGTTGTCTAAGCTTAATTGGACCTGAGCTGAATATGGTCATAGCAGTAATGGAGATGACAGGGACACATCAATATGTCCTCAGTATCTTTTGGAACAATGGCTGAATTCTGTAGGACAGTAGTACATAATTACCTTGGAAGCTGCATGAGCAGCCTAATGTTTATTTTTTAATTAATAATGATAGATAATAGTAATAATTATTAAAAGGAAGCACTATGTCTAGACATTTAAAGCATGTATTTTCACCATGTACCTAAACACAACAGTTAATCCAGTTGTTATTTACACCTGTTTTGCAGGTAGAAGTCGATTTAACATTAGGAAAGGACAATGATAGGCAGGATAATGAAGTTGTGTACTGTGGTATGAGGCATGCAGACTTTTGTTACAGCATACGGTGTATTACAACTTATTTTCTTAACATTCAGATTGTCAAATCATACTTCAAAAATATGCATTTTTCATAAGTGTAATACAACAGAAGTAGTTGAAAAGAAAAAGGTGAAGCTGAGGTCAGTTGGGGGTTGCCATTGGCGGCTGTCCTTAGCTCTCTTTATTGCTTCCCCTTTTCCCAGCAAGTCCAGTATTTAAGAAGGATTATAAGAGGCATGTAATCTTTGAGGATTTATTTCCTTTGGTGCCTCAGAGCTCTGTTCAGCAACACCACTGTTGTTTTATTTGTGTTTTAAGCACACACCTTATCTTTACAAGGTACAGAAGGATGTTATCAGGAAGTATTTTGGATAGCAACAACTATACATTGTTGCTTAAATTAACATTTGAAATTTAGATAGACATAGATTCAACTTTGAGTCTTGCACTGTAGTTCTGCAGGGATCTTGGGTACAACTGGTGTAAACTGGGTCTCTGGCTAATGAGGTCAAGAGTCTTTTTCGCTTGTGCCAGAACAAAATCATCTTAATGCTCAGGTTTGATATTAAAATATAGAAAGATTATAAATGTATATGGAAGCATATATAAAAATATATATGAACCCTAGTTATGCTAGGGTTCAAGGTATGTTTAAGAATACTAGTCTGGAATAGTCTTTGCTGGCAAGATGTTCCAGTGTCTGGTGAACAGGGAGCATAATACTCTTATAAACTGCTTAGTATTTCTTAATGCTTAATGTTTCTGTGAATTCTGTGGTGTAGGTTGGTGCCTAAATGAAATTAATAGTTTAAACTTAAGTGCTTTAGAATGGCAGTTTACTTCACACCACTTCCCGTCTTTGCTCTAATACAGGGAAAATATAGAAACATTTGTGTTTATTCATATGCAACTTTCTTCTTACTTGCGTAATTTGCAAGGACACAGTGTTTCTAAGTGTTCTGAGCACAAAAGAGGAAAAAAAAATTTGGTGATGGGGAAGGTGTATTAGTGACAGATTTGAAACTTCAAGGGGATTTTCTTATAAATGGAAACTATAAATTTATAAATTGCTCCATCTAGTGGCAAACTGCTCACCTGATAATTTTTCTTTAGTGATTATTATACTTCTAAGAATTTAAGATTGAATTCTCCTTTATTTTCCATGGGAAGTTGTCTCCCAAGGGAACTCCACGTGACAAGGTACTAAACTTGGTTTTCCTTCCAGTTAGTTCTGAAGGGGTTTGAGTGTTTACTTAGTGGAAACAAGACATGTAGAATCATAGAATAACCAGGTTGGAAGAGACCCACCAGATCATCGAGTCCAACCATTCCTATCAAACACTAAACCATTCTCCTTAGCACCTCCTTAGCGTGTGTCTAAACTGCCTTGGTGAACTTGGTCTTAGTGCCTTAATAACTTTGGTTTGAGTTTTCCTTGGACCTGGGAGGGAAAATAGGAAAGCTGGATTGTATCTATAATTAATACAATAAAAGTGAAGTCTGTGACTCTTCGTCAAAGTGTTAAAATACAACGAATGATGTACTGAGATGCATCTTACTTTCTAGCATGAGACAATTTTCTGTTGATGATTGTTTCATTGAAACCTTAATGGTATTGATACTTTTCATAATTATAATGAACGAATTGAATTGTTAATGTAAATATATTTTGTAAGCAATTGGAATTCTTATATCAATCAGGACAACTCCCCCCTGCCCGCTGTGTTTCCCCAGTCACGTGAAAATGGGAGAAAATTCAAATAGAAAAATTTGAAAGGAAAGGTTTAATCCAGATATCTTTGACGCCCTCTTCCTTTGTACACCTTGAAAAGAAGTGTACTAATGAAAAAAAGAAGGGACCTCTTGAGGAAGCTTACATACTTCCCTCTGCCCACTGCTGTCATCCGTGGTGCAGCTGGCTTTAAAGGGAACTCATGTGCTTAAGAATGCAAGATCATAGAACAATGAATTAATTTGAGGGTGGTTGTATGCTATTGTTTTTCTCTTTCTGAATGGAGTACAAAATTGTGCAGTTAGCAGTGAAGCCCTGCAGAGAAAGAAAAGTATTTAAAAATGAAATGCAAGACAAAGGAAAAGAACTAAAATAGTTTTAAACCAGATTTTAAGTTAGATTGACAAAAAACAAAAGAAAGAAAAACGTTGGCTATTCTTGAGAATGTAATGAATGTGCACTGGACTTGCTGTCTCCCTGTCTTTTACTTTTGTCATTTGTTTTTCAGTTTTGGTTAATGTGCTACATAAGTAACTTACATTACCTTTAATTTCCTGATAGATTGATTCTCGCTTCTCAGTCCATATCTCAATAATCCTTTTATATTAAGAAACTGGTCTGTAACACCAGAAGAGTCACACTTTGTTCCAAGACTACTGTTGCTATTATTACTCACTTGAATAATGGAACGTAAACCTTGTAGTGCACTTTCCCAGACTTCCTCTCCTCAATTAGGTTGCTGACTTACAATTGCAGATCACTGTTCCTATCTTCCTTTCTCAGGCAAATGAACCCATTAAATATCACAATTGCATGATTTCCCTGCATGCTAACAGAAGTTTCCTTGCAGCCTGCATTTTAACCTCAGCTGTTACACTTTTGGCTGAAGTCGCAGTGTTTGAAATACAAGGTAACACATCCTAGTAATAGTGCATAAACAAACAATTACTGCTGGAATGGTGCTTTCCATCTCTTGTGGCTCTTGCATAGCTGAGGCCTTCTTGAGCAATACAGCCAGTCAGGTGTACCCCATCTCTGTCCTGCAAATCCATGTCCCTGATGGGTTTGGGGCTGCTCTTCCTGCAAGTAGTCGTTACCAGGGTCGCCGTGGTTGAGTCCTTTCCCTGGGACTGGCACCTCCAGCAGTACTGGCAGAAAACTGGACAAAACGCCTTGGCCTTTGCCCCTCCTTCTGTGGGACTGGGGAAGCTGAGGGGTGTCGGTGGCTCCCAGGGTTCAAGTCAGGAGGGTGGCTACGGAAGGGTTTGCAAAAGTGAGAGAAGAGAGCGCCTGAAATTGTAGTTAATCTAACTGCAGAACAGAACATGAATTATTTTGGTGCTCCGTTCTAGATTTACTGCTCCCAAAGCAGAAGTCTGCATTGAAAGGGGTGTTTCCAGTCCACCAAGCTCGCTATGTCTGCATTCATAGTTCCATGAAATTATGAATCAAAGCTTTAGAAGCAGAACATCTGAATCAGAATAAAGCATTCTTATTCTGGAACAGGTGGAGTCACATGGTGTTACATTAACATGCCTAGGAATCCACATGTAGAAGTATTGACTTTCTCTGCTCTGTTGTAAAGATAACCAATAAAAAGGACTGCTCAAGTACAGAGCAGAAAAGTGGCACTTTACTTGGCTTCTGCCAACACTTCTCACACTTTCTGTGTTTATTGCTAATGTGAGCTTCCCACTGTTGCATTAAACAGGCTGTTGGCAGCATCCCATTTTCTTTAGCAGATTTCTATCACAGCAGTTATTGCCAGACTTGACAGACTGGCAGCTGGAGATATGATTCAGGCATAGTAGGGAAAAATTTAGGTATTTAAGGACTCTTATCTTTTTCAATTGCTTTTTTTTTGGTTTTTGTTTGTCCTTTTTTGGTTCTCTAGACTGAGTTTTGTCCTGTTATTCTCCCGAAGTACAAATGGGAGCTTTAAGTTTTCCCTGCTGTCCTGTGAGTGGGAGATGTGTTACAATATGCAAGCTGATTTGGAGTAGAAAAGAGCAAGGAGTTGCAATGGAAGCAAACATCCACTGGAAGCAGCATATTTCAGTCTACTTCCCAGGGTTAGCATTAGGTTTGTGCATTAGGGTATAGAATGGATGTTCTGGATGGCTCCTTGTGGACTTCAGTGGTATATTTGAGTACTGGTATGTGTGGGGGAATTAAGCTTTATAGGAAATGTACTAATATTTGGTTTTTTTAATTTTTTCCTTTGAAACTTCTGCTGCTTATTAGGTGAAGTCTGAATTTATTTATTTATTTATTTATTTCTATAGAAGCTCTTTCAAAGAAGAAATTTGTGAGCCAAGTATGCACTAAGTGAAAGATCATAGAACTGTATCTTGTTTGGAGAATTATCTGGAAGGCTGATGCATACGGATCATGTGAAGTTGTAGCTGTTAACAGGTAACAGACTTGTGATACATTACAAAAATGTACCAGGAGGCAGCGCAGCTGTCCAACAGGGCTAAAGGAAACATACCTAGCTTACTGAAGAGCAGAAACAATCTTGGTGGCTTCCTAGCAATGAGATTGTTTCCTAAGGCTGAAACGAAATTTTGCCTGGGTAGATCGTGTTGAAGTTGGTGTTAATGGCCAAACTTTTTTGCGATCAGTTAGAAACCTTGCCCTGAGCACATTAATAACTCCCAAAATGAAGGAACAACCTAATCTTTTCTTTTTAAACTATTATTGTGCACATATATGGCAAAATACCATCTGTTATGTATTTTTTATAATTTTTTGCTCTTAACAGCAGGGCTGAGCCCTACATCCTTCTTCTTGTGTTGATTTGGTATCACTTTTCAAAGTGGAACAAACTTCCTCGATCAACTTAGTAAAGTGTAAAGGTGAATAGAGCCTGCTTTCCAAAACTTTTTTCAGAGATAGTGGAAAGCTCTCAGTGAAGGCTTGGTTAATTTCAGCAATTGAGTGGACAGTGGCCGCTGCCTCTCCTGACAGAATGGGGAGTACAAGCTTTCACACTCCTGTTTAGCCACCTGTTCTGGCACTGATGTTTGAATGGGTAGATGCAAGGATGCAGGAGGCAGCTGAATTACTACAGTCATTCTGTCTTCTGTTTAACTATTGAAATTTCAGAAATAGTACTAGTTAGAATAAATTGTAACTGCAGTTTTGGCATTCATATGAATTGAATTTAACATGTGAATCAAATTTTGTATAATGATGTTCTTACAAGTGTTCTAATTCTGCTGGTTTTACTTGGACAGAAGTCCTACTGAAGTCCCCTTAAGAACTCCAGGATCAGCATTTAGTATTTCCCTCAGTTCAGTAATTGTTTTCTTTTCTGTGACTTCTTAAAGCGCTCTGACAAGCAAGGAATGAACAGCTTATCTTATCAAGATTTATAGTCAATAGCTTCTGTAGTCTTGTGAAGAAGACATCTGCTGTGCAAATAGAAAGGTTAAAGTGATTGCGCATGAAGTAAATACAAACTTCAGCTAGTATTTCATCCTGAAAACCAGCCAGAACAATACTTAGATAACTTCACGTAATGGAAGCCCTTTCATAATCTTGACCCTTATACAGTTCTGTCAAATCCAAGGTCAGATAGAATTTAAAAAATAAGCTTTATTTGAACTTGTGTTACCACAATTTCACATTTGTGAACATGCCCTGTAATAAAAAAAATATTACTGTTGTTTGGAAGGAGGGTTTAAAATTCTTTTATAAGTGTCAGAGTTTGATTGCTTGTAATAGAAAAGAAAATATTATCTATTTGTTTAGGAAATGCTTTCTAACCCATTACTGCTGCAGACAAAAGGAGTTCATTTCAAAGTGATTAATGTGCTGTAAGTATCTAGAATTGCTCGGTCCAGTCACTTTGTTGCTTTCTCATCTCTCTGAAAAATCAGATGAAGCATCTCTGAAGATTCCTGATTGATGCTGTCAGCTCTGTACTGATATTACAGTGCATTTCAGGAAATGTTCAAAGTGGGGCAATAATTTTCAATCTATTTTCCAGTATGCCAAAGTAAAGTTTCTCTATCAGATTTATACAAAGTCCATTTCCCAAAGAACTCTGCACTTGTGTGTGCTCTGTGTTTGTGGGAGGGAGCTTATACATATTTATAAAGATCCGTGTATATGAGAGAATGATGATGTATTGGTGATATTGCCTGCTTTGGTTGTACTAGTCCAAAGGGCATTTTTTCCTTCATAACCCATACTGCCTATTTCTCTTCTACAGAAGCTCTGATTAATGAATTTTCTTGGAAGTGCTGTGTAACTCTATGTCATTTTGTAATGGATGTACAGATTTTCCAAATCTTGCCACAGAATACTTCAGGACCAAATCTGGGAATTCATTGGTGAGAGTGTTAAAGTGTAGGAAGTGTAAAAAAGGTTATTATTTTACTCCTAGACATTTGGACAAGATAGTATTGTTCATTCTTATATTTATTTTTCCCAGCTTGCAAGGAAAGCGGGAATTGCCCTAAATTATCCATTCTGCAGAGTCACGCGTGACTGTGATTTGGCCAAAAGTTCATGCACTTAAGCTGCATGAAGCTGTATAAAAATCTTACTACTGATTTGGTTACTTTACGAAGACATTCAGAAAAAGAAATAACTGTTAGTCAACAACACAAAAATACAGCAAGAGGAGCACAGCCTTTTGTGTCGTTAGGTGTTACTTGCAAACTCTACAGGAGATCTTGGGCTGCAGTGGAGGTGGAAGTATGGAAGAACTCCACAGTGCTCTCGGGACCCCCCTCCAGGCCATAGCAGAATGGCTGGCTGTGTGCCACACCGTCCCTGGCTGCTGCCCAGCACCAGCATTTTGTGACCCTTTCTGACACAGCTTGTAGAGCACAAAGGAGGAGTTAATGGTGTTTCAAGCAGCATTAATGAATCAAAATTTAACGTGGGTTCTCACCTGCAGCGGTGTGGGAAGGTTTGTGACTCTGAGGAAAAGGAACCAGAGAAGAGAAACCTTCTGTTAAATTTATATTTCATGTAGGTGAATGGAAGGTGCCTTTTCCCTCCTATCAGCCTCGTAAGCAACATTGTTAATATCTTCTCTTGCGCAGCAGGAAAAAAGAAAGAACTGAGTTTGTTATCATATTACATTGCTGTGTTTTGTATAGAGTGTCTTCTATGTGCACTCTGAAAGCTGCCTGAAATACAATTATCAGTGCTCTTCTGTCTTATTCTTAGTCTGCAACACAATGGAATATCCCAGTTCAGGAAAAAAACCCGCATTTAAGCCTGTCCTTAACTTCCATTGGCTCTGATGAGGTTGAAGTGTACTTGTAAATGCTAATATGCCTAACTATTCTCATTTAGGAAGAACTTAGGAAAGGATATTTCAGTATTTTAATTCTGAAAAATGGAATGCTGATCCCTCAAAAATTAATTGAGCATGTTTTGTTATAAATATTTTGCTGTCTTTTGAGAGCAAGACAGTTCTGTCTTGAAAATCTGGAAGTGGAGCACAGACACAATTAAACCAGTCTTGCGATCATTGTGATATAACTTGTGAAAATTCATTAACTAAGGTCCCTTAATGGTAATGATTTACCAAAATTATTTATTTTAAGTAACTGAACCAGTAAGACAAGTGAGTATTCTTTTGCAGGTTAGATTGCTAAATTGTGTTCCGTTCAGCCTCTATCTGATTGCTTGTTGCTGCAATGAAAAGTGAAGCAGTTGCATAATCAAGTCCCTATTGTATCAGTGTAATTTGCATGTTTTCTTTATTGCTTCAGAACCGTCACAAACTTATGAAATGAATAACACTTATTTTCATGCTGGATGGATGACTGAAACTGCGGAGTGCATTTTTCCATGGTGTTTTGGGGTCTGTGCAATACGGAAGTATCCAAAGACGCTCTCTAGTTCTGTCTGCTATATAGTTAAGTATGTTATCTTCTTTTTCAAGCTTCAGTATGTGCTGCCTTATTCTTTTTAGTGAGGTGATTCTGTGCTAGAAAAAACTATCAACAGGGCTGTGTCCTGAACACCTTCCTTCCTATGAGCATAACTTGCACAAAGTTGTCGTCAACTGCATGAGCAGTGCCATTGTTTTCGACTTGACTACATTTATGGGGTGAACTCGGTAAACTTGGCCTGGTGGGACCTGCGACAGCCTCATGAATGGAAAAGGAAAATCCCTGTGTGGAATTCACTGAGAACTAAACTAGGTCTCCTGTGAATACTGATTAAGCTCCACTGTGCTGTTTGGAGACTCGTTCTTCAAAAAGAAACACATAATCAGTAAAAATATTTTAGATTTTTTTTTTTTTAATTTAGAAATTGGGGGGGGGGGGATAGTGGCACTTTGCTTAATAAGGTTGCTGCTGGCAAGAGGTGCTCTTGTCTTAATCTGATCCTGTTCTGAGGCTGTGTTAGCAAGGGATGCTACAGTGTCTTGTGCTAATCACAGGTCAATTTGTGGCTCCGTGGATTGTGGTACTGTGCCCCAAGACTCCCGCATCTCAAGCACTCCACCCCTGTTCCATGTGTGTGGCTAGATGTTTTAAACTAAGTTAATAGTTAATAAGATGTTTGAAAAAAATTCTGCTTCCAGTTTCAGGTGCTCTTTTCTTATGGAGTAACAAAAATCAGTCATTTTCAGTGTTCAGGTGCTTGCAATTCGTCATTCAATCCTTATATACAGAATGCCGCTGAGCTTAGCTAAGCCAGTTTTTCTTATGGAATACTGAGAGGCATTGCTTTTCTTCCAGTGCCTGAGTTTGAATCCATTCCTTGTTCTAGAATAATGAGAATTCACTCAGTCTGTAATTATCTTTTTTTTTTCCTTTCTTTCTTGTTAGGCCTGGAAATGTTCTGCTTGACATTGTAGTGCTTCTTCCCCATTCTGTTTTTGCTGTGCCAAGCGACATGCAGGATCTGTGCTTCTCTCTTGTAGTATTTGCCTTTGATCGGCTCTGTGTCAGTGCAGTTCTTCAACAACAATAAAATGCTTACTGACTTTGGACGAGGAGAAAAGTTGAAAGATTGGCCATATATATCTTAATTTGAAAATTCTAATAGTAGCAGTGTACAGTTTATATTAGCACTGCTACCCGTACCTTCTCCAAGGAAGTACATTTTCCAGACTTCCCGAGGAGATTAAATACTTCCCTTAAAGTACAACAGTTGCTCCCTGTAGACTTAGTGAGCTTTGTCACCTCCTTGTCCTGTGCTTCTGGCCCTTTAATTTGATGTGAAAAGTTCCTGCACTCAGGCAGCAAGGAGACTGATTATTAGTGTTGTGAGAAACATGTAATGAGTCATACAGCCTGCAGAATTCTGTCAAGGGTAAAGGGGAGACACTTAAAGACAGTTTTCTCAAAGTAGTGTCATTAGCCTGTGAACCAGGGTTAAGAGATCAGAGAATTCTTGATCATAGACTGGAACTTGCTCCTTTTGTTTATTGGAAGCTTGTTTTTCTAGAGGTTATGAAGTTTATCTTCAAGGAGTTGGATAGCTGTGCTGTAGTGACCTGCCCTGTCTGGATTTTCTAATGCTGCTTGCAGACAGTGGAGTAAATCCCAAATGGTAGTTCCATAAGAGCAACTGGGGATATCTGTAGGTAACCAGAATTTATAGTGAGTTTTGACGCCAGAATCCTTGCATAAACAAACCACTGAAATCAAATGGTTTTCACCGCAGGTAGTGCAACCTGAATTGGGTGTGGGAGCCCATGTTTCTCGAAAGCTTTTCTCTCGTGACTGCTTAAAGTTTAAACACAAAGCGGGTAGGGGCATAACTCCTGGGTAACTGATATTTTCCCTATTGAAATTATGTTTTGGAACTAATTATTTTATAATTTGTATTGCTATATAAGGATATGGAATATAATTTTGTGGAATTCCCTAAATACTTGGAAAAGGCTTTTGTTCTGTAAAAGAGGAAGCGTGTAGGTATGCAGGGGTGGGAGGGAGAGGGAAGGGTGCACAATAGTTCCCACCATAGTACAGACCATGCAGGAACAGAGCTATCAGCAAAGTGGAAAATAGGAATCAGCTTTGTTTCTAAGGAAAACAACTCCCAGGAGGAAGCACAAGTCCATGTTTAATACCATAACTACTGCTGTGTTGTTGAGCTTTGCTTCCCATAGCACAATGGAAGTTCAGCATATTTTGTTTCTTACCGTGGCCCTCATGAAATTATGGAAATTCTTGTATATAGAATTTAATACAGAACATCTACCAGTGTAATCAGTCACCTGCTGCAATGTGTGCTTTACTGTGTTCATCTGCAGAGGGGCAGCTGGTAGCAAAACCAAATCTCTTGCAATATCTCCTGAAGCCTGTGGCACGGCACACAGGGAATTGTCAGTACTGAAGAGTTTGCAAGCCGCAGGGAGGTTTCAGTGTTCAGCCTCAGTGCCTGGCTACGCTTATCTAACCTGTGCTTATAAACTTGTATTTGTCAAGTGTGTTGGTTGTCTAGGCTATGCTTGTTTAGAGAGGGTCCAGCACTTTGGGGTCCTCCCAGTCTGATGGATCAGTGCAAACTCGGCTTCATTGTCCATGTAAGTGAAGGTGTGAGGTTTGGAGTGATGAGAGGAAGGTGTGTTATTTTACCTTCCTGCTGTCCCTGCTTAGGGGATAACCTTTTGCAGGGACAGGTAGGGCAACAACACTGATCTGCGCTAATAAACTTGCCAGGCCTTCTCTGTGAAAGCTGTAAGTTTGAATTTTGCTCTTACAGTATTAATGGATCTTGTACACATTTTCTCAAAATTAACAAGAGAGTACAATACTTTTGCAATATTGTTGAGCGTTTTTTTAGGATACTCTTGGCTCTTGAGGATTACTGGGATACCTGACCTTGGTTTTATATCTAAAACTATTAGAAATTTGTCTGTCTCTAATTGCCATTTTAAGTAATAGTCAGATCATCATATCTTGTATATTTAGCAAGTCTAGGTTTTTGGAAGTTGCTTGTGATTTGACCTTGTGTAAATTACTTAGAATCATTTCACAAATCTAATTAGCATGTGACAAAATCACTTCAACTCACCTCATTTGACACCAGTCCATTAAAATAAGCCGTGATATTTTATTTGTCTGTTGTTTCCCATTACAAACTGTCATTTCTATATGAAGAAAACTTGAAAAAGAATCACCCTAGAGATTTTGCAGTAGTGCATCACACTTGTAGTATATAGTAGTATTTATCTTGGCCAGCAAATTGTCATGTGTCTCTTCTGAGTGAAAGTAAGCCATGCTCTGGAGGGAGAAAGAAAAAAAAACCTTGTGCTGTGCTTGTAGGAGACGCCATTTAATCAGCTAGACCCGTTAATAACTCTTGTTGCCTTTTTCATTTGTCAAGGGCTCAATATTTTTTCAATATGAGGTCTGCTTCAGTGTGCTTTAAATGGCAGTTTGTAATTAATGATACTTGAGTGTGTCTCTTATTTCAAAAATTCATACAACATTCTTGGTTACAATTTATACTTGATTTTAAAGTATAATTAACGTTCAGCTTTACAAGATATATGCAAACAGATATGCAAATTTGGAAATAAATATGCAAACATATAAAATGTTTTGGAATTAAGTAGTCCTTAACATTTTTAATGAAATCAATATTTTATTCATATTTTGCACACAATTTTGAGTATTTAGTGATTTGGTAGTTCTCAGAATTTTCATGGCCCACGTCTGAAGATTGATTCTCTTATGGCTCATCTTGTCTTCCACTCTTCAAAACCTCATGTTTCCCTTATGGAAAACAGGAGCCAATCCAAGTCCCTCTGAATTATTTGTATTCTTTTCACTTCCACTGTGTGGATATTTGAGATGGTAAACTTTGAATGTTGGGGAAGCAGTTGAACATAATCATTATAAAACCTTTTCTACTGAATTACATTAAAGGCCCGTCTAGCCCGCTATCCTATTTATAACAGTAGCAACCTCCCCAACCCCCAACTAAAGAAAAATTTGAAAATATACATCAAATATATTACCTATATGCTGCCACTTGTGAGTCAAGAATGTCTGTGGTGGTTCTATGCAGTTAGTTACCCTCCATGACATTCTCTTATGTATAAAGTATGGACAGGATGTTTATATATATTCTGTTCCAGGCCATGTTGGTGTTTACCAGTGTCCTTCTAGCAGTAGGAATCCCAACCCCAAATACAATATTACAGATGTGGTCTCCCAAGGGATGAGTCTCCGTTCCCTTCCCTCAAACCACTGATGATGCTATTGATACTGTCCAGGATGCCGTGAGCCACCTTCAGTGCCAGCTACACTGCCAGCTCCCTCCTGCAGGTAAGGACGCTGCTTCCTCCTGCTCCAGCCCCGGGGAGAGGACCCTGGTAATCCCTGCAGCCGCAGACCTGGAGAACTGCATCCTCCCTCAGGAGTGCAACTCTCTTAAGACTTCTGCTGTGCAAGGAGTGATCGCTGCACTCAGTGCTGGTATCGATATAGAAAGCAGTCCATCCTTCCTACTATGTGACAGTGATGCCTTTTGCGTAATCTGCCTTCCCCCATCCTCACTGCTACCCCCAAGCACGTGACTCGGGCCATACAACACCTCAGGTACTAAGGGCCTCACAAGGTGACTCTGCCAAATACTGAATGTGGTTCCCTAACCTTGGTTTGCAAGGTTACTAATCGAGATTGCATGTCAAGGCTTTAAGTCATTTAGGGCTCCTATGTAAACTTGTCACAGACATAAAGAGCCATGCTGAAGTCTTTGTTGTTGAGGATTTAAGACTTGTTCATTTTAATTAAGTTTATGGGGTTGATCCTTTAATTTTTTTTCCATAAAACCTAGAATATGTTTCAATTCATTTACTTCAGTGCACAAGTAATCAAAATTGTAATTATGTCTCTAAAGATTAAAAATAGGTATATGAATACTGTTTTGATCACTGCAAACTGCTATTTGTGGTGCAGTGTTTTGGTTATGAGATGTAGGAAGATTTCTCTGCCCTTGCAGGTGTGTACTCAAAATGCTATTGCAGGGCAAGGGGTGCTGTGGTATTTTTCTCAGAGATATTTATTTTTTACAACGGGTATAGTGAGTGAAACCATACAGCTGCCTCCCTGTACATCTGTGGCAGTTTCAATGTTTTTAGCCTACAATTGACTGAAACAAAGAAAAGCTGATGTATGTAGCAAGGCAGAATTCAGAGCTAAGCAACACTCTCTGCCTCCATGCCAAGTAACTGTGGTCTTTAAGAGGTTCTGTGTGCACAGCCACTCAGTTCCATGTGCCTCTTATTCTCCTGGCATATTTCAGGGCTGGTTTCTTGCAACATTTTGTTTTTGTGGGCTGGATCTCATTTCAGCTGTTTGCCCAGTCCCCTCTTCATTCTATTGTAATTGGGTTTTGAATTGACTCAAATTCTCCAATGTATTTATGACAATCTGAAAATTAACAGTGGCCCGTTAATTGCACAGGGCTATGTGATTCACCAAGTCCTAACTGGACTGATGTTTCTTTTCCCTCCACTTGCAGCCCAGCAATCCTGTGCGCTTTTAAAACCAGCTGGTAAAATGTGTATACATTGAAACTTTTTCTTCCTGGCACTCCATTACTTGGAAAGCAATCTGAGGCTTTTCCATAGGCTGATGTGTTGGCAGTGACTTATAAACCGCCAAAAATATGGAAACATGATTTTTGATTATGCTATAAATTGGGATTATATCTTTCGGGCAGGTGGAAGAACTTGCCAGCTGGACCTCATATTTTGGCTGTTAGAGAGCTTTAGGAGGCAAAATGATAATTAGCTCATTCCTGTTGATATATATTCTCTCTGGCTATAGTATTTTTTTGTCAGAGCCTGATACAATTCCTGAAAGGTGCCGGTCCCCTCAGCACAGGAAGCATGCATCATGTTGTTGGCATGACCCAACCCCCTGTGCAGTGGCTGTTGCAGCACTTGCACAGGGAAGCAATCTGTGTAATACCTGATGCATTCCAGTTGTGTGTTCGGGCTGCAGGGGCAGGCGTGGAGGGCACAGACTGCCTCTGTGCTCAATAAACTCTCTGCAGGGATCTACACGTGAGGCACATGGGGCATGGGTTGGCCAGAACTGAAGGAAATTCTTCTAAACACCTGGGATAGAGTTAATTTTCTTTCTGGTAGCTGGTGTCATGCAGTGTTTAGGATTTGTGATGAGAATAATGTTGATAGCACACTGATGGTTTTAGTTGCTGCTAAGCAGTCAAAGACTCTTCAGCTTCTCATATCGTGCCAGCAAGAAGGCAGGGGATGCACGGGAGGCTGGGAAGGGGGCACAGCCAGGACAGCTGACACCAGCTGGCCTAAGGGATATTCCATACCACACACATTCTGACACCATGGTCAGAATATAAACTGGGGAGTTGGCTGGGGGACAGGCTGGGCTTCGGTCATCAGATGGTGAGCAATTGTATTGTGCATCGCTGGGTTTTTTTGTCTGGATTTTTTAATCATCATCTCTCCCTTTTGCTGTCCAATTACACTGTCTTTATCTCAGTCCACGAGCTTTGCTTTTTTCTCATTCTCCTCCCTACCCCACTGTGTGTGACATGATCAACTGGCTGCGTGGTGCTTAGCTGCCAGCTGGGGTTAAACTGCAACGCCACCATATCTGAAGAAAAGCAGGGCTAGTTCATTAACAAACCAACAGTGCAAGAAAGTTTCTCATTTTCAGCAGCAACCAGTTTTGTGTATTGCCAGGTGGTGCCTAAGATCCAGTTGTGAGCTAGATGTCACCTGTACAAAGTGACTCTCACTCGCTGTAATTAAGTGATAGGAGTGAAAGACTGGTGGGCATAGCTGAAAGAAACTTTATCAAGGGACTTTAACATGAAACATGGGCTACAGCACAAGATGCAAAAGCTGCCTGACATCCTGTGTGCTTATTGAGGCAAATAAAATCTCACTGGGATAACTGAGCAGGGCAAGGATAGTAAACATTCCCGTCTGGGAATGTTTCCTCTGGCACCCCTCTGTCCCTGTTCTGGTTTTGGTATAGAAGTGCCCACTGGGAGACCTGGTCTATACCTTCTGTAGCTCACCAGAGTCAAGAACAGGAATGAAGGATACTGAGGCAGATAGTCAAGAAGTGACTCCTCCAGAGATCTCATAACAAGTCGGGCACAGTGCTGTAAACAAAAGCCAGGTTCTCCTGTTTCACAGTTCAGTGCTACACAATAGTTCATTTTAGCTTGAGTTGAAAACGTAGCTAACTTTCCCCCCCCACTGTCTGGACTGTGTATTTGCAAGCTGTATGTTACATCATATTAGAGATGGTATAATTCTTTTACTGTTCTCAGATCATGTGTTTGGATGATTCCTTTTACTTGTATTTGGTTTTTTTGTGTCTGTGTTGTGGCTGCTCACCAATTAATGGGCAGTTTCTTACAATGAACCCATTTTTGAGTCACCTGATTGCTGTAATGATTACTGGAATATTTTGTATCCTTTTTCTTTTGGTTTTGATAGAAGACTCCTTTCTGACTCTGTACTTTACTGCTTTGTTGCCAAAGGAGTGTAAAACTTTCTTTAGGATCATCATTTACTTTAGGTGAGAGCTTTGGGGAAGAACGAAGCAGGAATATTCAGAGTATGAGATGTTGTGTCCATCTGGGAGCTGGGCTGTGGATTTAATGAGCCAGGCCTTCCAGGTGAAGGGGCCAGGCCCAGGTAGCCTCCCTGATGCCTCGGCATCGGCACAAGTCCATTCCCATTATGGCAGGGGCTGCAGAGCAGCAGGAGATGGCACTGACCAGCAGCCAGGCACCTGCAGGACTGAAAGGCATTCTAAAGAGTGGTAAATATATGAATTTTATTTATTAGTTCAAAACAAAACCCTATAGTATGTCTGTGAATAGATGACTTCATTATAGGGACAGACCCTTTCAATCTGAGTGCCCTAACTGGTTCTGAAACTGACTCTTTGCAGATGTAAGAAACACATGGAGAATAACATTCTGGCAGCTACAAATCAATGTGGATATTTTGATAGGCAAAAAGGAGAAATTCAAAGCTAGAGTAGAAGTAAGATCTAAAAGTTAATGGTCTGCTTACCTTGAAGTTTCAGGGCAAGCTGTTAAGAGGCTGATAGTGCTCTAGCAGGTTTTCTTTCAGGTTGTAAGACCTGATGCAAGTTTCTCTCCTTAAAATGCTCTTTGGTTTTCATTTGTTGGAAGAGTAGGGGAAAAAAATGCTTATAAGGCTCAAGTTGAAAAACTTCTTAACTGATGCTAGTAATATTCGAAGGGGCAGTTTAATGCAGATTTAACTTAAGTAACAAGTGTCCTGTATCTTAGCTTTGCTCAGGCACTTGAATTCATGCTAATCTTCATTCTCATCTCCACCACTGCTTTCTTCACATAAGAAGAATGAATAGTATGCTGCTACCAGATGATAGTGAATTGTTAAGCAGAACAAAAGAACTAGGGCTCCAGAAAGAAAGCAGAAAGTTCTATTACTTGAGAATTACTGTACTTTCCGTGGTGAAAATTTAGAAGGATTGTAATCCAGTTTGTAACATCTATAAAATGTTTTATTTTGATGGGCCATTTTCTATGTTTTGAAATCAATGAAATATAAATGATGGGAAGGTGGTAACAAATCTGAACAGAGTAAAACTTGAAACCTTTACTGCTTAAAAAAGAGGAGTGCTTAGGTTTTCTTGCTTTATGTTCTGGAAAGTACTAGTAGCTGAACTGTAAAATCTTAATTTTCCTGCAAGTTACATAGTTATGTACTTGCAAAGGTGGTATTTTCCTCTTTAAAGCTGGATGGGTAGTATGAAAGCGGTTGGTTTTCTCCCTGTTTATTGGCTTATATTTTTATAACTTAATTAAACTTATTTCTTTGGAACCAGCTTTTCATTAAAATACATGACTCCAAAGTAATTCTCTTGGCAGTTCATATTTTGGTAGGATTGCATGTTGCCAAAGTCGTTCTGATGATGTTTTCCAAAATCTCCAGTAACAAAATGCATTTGCTGCAGTGGGTGGGAAAGAAGGAAATGTTTGAGGAGAGGCAAAAAGCCTGTATGTGCTTCAGAATTGACTCTAGCCCCTCTGTTCAGTACAACAGTATTGATAAGCACTATTCTGCTGTGTCCCTAGCGATTCACTACAGAACAGTGCATGTAAACACAGATCAGTATCGCCACCACTTTGCGTGCGGTGCTAGGTGTTTGTCTTGTTTGGTTCTTACCTCTTGTTTTATTGATGGAAGCCAAGGTATACAAAGGACACAGATGTTTTGCTGAGGCTGTTTGATCTGAAGGGAGCCTTGCTTTGAAATCAGTTTTGGTTTTTGGAACATGTTTGCTGTCTCGGCCTGGAGAATCCGTAGTCCTAAGGCTGCTCTGCCAGCTGAGGATAACTCTGCTGTAGCAGTGAACAAATCTTTTCAATGCATGCACTTATTTCTCTTAGTGACCTGTTGTGGGCCCAGGGTCCTCCAAGTAAAAAGCACTGTACTACACAAATATTTCAGCTAGGTCACCTACAGACTCTGGCTGATGGTGACCATGTCACAGGAGCCAGGAGGAAATCTGGCATGTGTGCCTTAAATATAAGGGTCAGCCCTTAGCAGTTACCTCAAATTTCATTGTATGCCTGCAATGAGAAAGCAGCTAGAACTTTCCGTGTGCGGGAGAAAGTGATGTAAGAGTGAAAAATGTGGCACAATAAAGGTAAAACTTCATGCCTATACAGAACTCTGTGTCATTTGATGTTTTTAATAGGGAGAGGTGGCTGAATGGAATAACCAAATGTAACTCCTCTGAACTTATAAAGAATCCTCAAAACCAAAAAGTCAGACCTATGAATAAATGAATAAGCAATGAGCCGTCAGCTGAAAAGGAGCAAGGAAAACCTAGAAAGAGAGAGAAAAATGAAGAGGATTAGGTGCCAAAAAACAAGATGCCAAAAAAAAATTGGAGTCTGTCGGCTTGGTACGAGCAACAATCCCTAGTTCCTCATTAGCTCCTTGTACAGCGTGTGTTGCCAGAGCCCTTTGGTCCTACATTAATTTACGGAGTATTTTGATAAATTGTTTATTCTTTCCACAAGAAGTTCCAGTGGAGACAGGTAAGGGAAGAAGCCAGGTACAGGGGCAGTCATGGAATAAAGGCACAAAATGCAACCAGGGGTTCTAAAAATTTACTGAAATGTAGATTTCCTCTAATGCAATGATCAGAGCAACAGTCATTATTCATCCTAAGCCTTCTATAGATCACCAAAGAACACAATTTTCTAAATTCAGCCATTATTTATATGTGGTACTAATATTATAGAAGCACTAAATGTTCTTCATATTTTTTATAGTGTACAAGTGATGCTGAGGAGAACCATGCAATTGGCGAGCTGTACCTAGACCATTAGGGAGTTCTTTCTGGATCGCAGGTAAGTCAGAGAAGTATTTTGGCTTTGTGTTCATGGGCACAGAGCCTGTGGTCAGCAGCTGGAATTTGGCATGGAGCTGGCTTCTTTATCCATTTCTATGGACTAATTTCCTTGATGGTAGGGATTTGGGAACAGGGAAGTAATTTCATAGGATAGTCGCTGCCTAAAAACTGTCCAAGCCATATTGCTCTGGGTTCATCCCTACTGGAGTTCCATTGATTATAGTGGAGTTAATTCTAAGATGAATCTGTCTGCTCAATTTAAATCTAATGATTGGTTAAAAAGTCGGGGGGAGAGCACTGGCTAAATCCAGTACTGTTTTATCCTTGTGTCAGCATTTAATTCCATTTGCATATAAGCCTATTTCCCTTCTCTAAATTTAATTTGTTAGAGCTTGGCCCTCAGCAACAACAGCAACAACAAAGTAATTGCATGCAGCATTGGGCAATGCTGCCAGTACAGCGTGTGCTATAAAAATGTCTCACACAAATGTATAAATTTGGGCATTAGCGACATTCTGCCTGGTAAGAGCCGTATCTTGATATCTTTTAAAAAAACAGTGTGGAGCTACCTCATGGACATGTGGTGTCTGATAATAACACATATGGAGAATTATTTTTTAAATATCAGCTATTAATTGTGGCCATTTACACCAAAGGAAATGGATATATGTGTCATATGTGACCAACAGGAACCAACATAGCATTCCGTTGAGATAAGATAGAACTGGCTGAGGCTTAGTTCTTAAGAGATACCCTAGATACAGACTGTGACTTTGCACAAGGGGCTTTTGCTGCAAGACTTAGCAGGCTCATTTTAAACTGGGGAGGAGCAGTTGACATTGTCACAATATACCTTGTTTGTTTAGCTCCTATGCACCACTACAGTGCTACTTACTGTGTTCTTTCTCAGATCACCTGGTCTCAAAACACGCAGCCCAGTCTTCATTCAGACCTTTCACCTGGCTATTTTATGATGAAAAGATTTTTCTTAGTTAACTTGGCCTGATTGACAACCATTCCAGTTCAGCTGTTCTTCCAAAGGCAGTGCTACCTGCCTCAGGTTTATAGGATCTTTTATTCTCATTTTGTCTATCTTGAACATTTGATTGCACCCAGTGGGAAACCCCCCCCATCAAAACGTCGCTTAGGATTTAATTTGAGTTTATCTTTCTGCTTCAGAGATTAGTTTATTCACCGTACATTTGGATGCATTAAAACTAGTCATGGTTATAAATTCTCATGTCTTGTCACTTTTGCACAACTTCATGATCTGTTGAGAAGAGGTCAGTTTAGTTTCATCATTTGTGGAGAAAAAGACACTGATGCCAAGAGGAAAAGATACTGGCCAGGGGCACTGTGCAATCTTGTGCAAACAGAGCCTGGAAGGGGAGCCAGATCTTCTGAATCAGAGCTGCACGCTCTATGCCCAAGGCCATGCTCTACATACAGTATAAGCTCATGGAGAGCGGAAGGTAAACACTCGTCTTCCCACCTTCTGATGTCTATGTTTAGATAAATCAGGTTATTTCCTAACATATCAGATCTGTCTGATACATATTGCTCCTCCCACTATTACCCTTGTTCCTTACTCCTGTTACCTCTTGATGCACATGCGGCCTATGCTCAGTAGGATTAGAAGGCGCTCAGGACCTTTCAGGAGGCACTTGCCACTTCACAGGATTAGGATAAGCCTGCCTTTGATGTTTTTGTGATCATACCCATCTGTCATAACTGAACATGGAGAACTAGGCTTTATTTTTATTTAGCGTTCTAGTTATGTTTAAAAGGTCAAATATAAAAATATATTAAATTATTTTTTCTCAGATTGCCTGCTTTTCTTTAAAGTATGGATGAGGAAATTTTTTTAATGGATACACTAATGTTTGAAAAGTCAAAACCCCTCATAATTACAATCAGAATCAGCAAGTGAACATGTGTTTTCACCTGATTTTATGTTTTAACAATTGTACTCTATTTCATACTCCTTCCATCCATATATTCATTACAAATGTCAGATGAGGCTAATCCTTCATGTGACATTACTGCAGATGGTTACAGAGGAGACTTAAACCAGATGCTGATTGTCTGGATAATCTGGATAAAAGCTGGTAACCTAAACTAAATCCATTTTGTGTATTACTCATGCTAACAGTTAAGATGTATAACTTTATTTCCATTTAACACTTCATATAACTCTTCTGCTTTCCTGTTCTGATACTTTCAAGGTTTTTATTTCGGAGAGGGTTATTCTGCATCTCCCACTATCCTTCTGCATCAGGTAAATCATAAATGTGTGCATGTCCTAAACCGAGATTTGGCGAGAGGATAGATACTTTCTAGATAAGAATGAATACTGAGTTTGTTTTGTTTTAAAATGCCCATTGGGATGCAGATTGACACGCTTCAGTGAGCACACCTGAAAAGTAACTTTAGTTTCTTTCATATGAAGAAATTTAATGGAAGCGTTAGCAGGAAAGTATAACTCCATTCTGTACTTTTGAAGAGTCTTTTAACTTTAGCAGTTAGGGCGGGAGCTGACAGGAGTGCCTGCTGGGGAGTGGCCTAGGCTGCTGTGCAGGCTGGAGTGTCTGGAACCCCTTGTTCTGTGTACTCAGGAATAGAAGTATTCTGTCTTAAGTGAGATTTACTGTGAGCGCTATGCATACCTTTGGTGTTTGTATTCTAAATTGGAGATTCACAAAGACTGGTTATTCTAAGAAGAACTTTCTGGCTGTGTTAAGCAGCTGATTGTGTACATGAGAAATGGTGTGACATAGTTGACAGGGATGAAAGTATGGTGATGGCTGGGGGTTGAGATCTCAGCTGGCAGAGCCAATAGAAGGACTCCTTTTACTGTTGCCCTTCACTTCCTCCTTCACCCCCCAGGGCTTCTGTGCTTGCCTTTGAGATGAAGGAGGAATGTGCATTTTTGTTTGATTCTGGGGTGGGGAAGTCCTGCAGAGGTACTGCTCACCGTGGGTCAAGTAATTCCCTGCATGTTGCTGAAAATGTTGGGCAGCGTGGTCTGCCATTACATCACAGAGCACGCTGCAAGGAGATGAGTACAGATACAGCATCCAGCTATTTTCTGTCGTTAACGTGCACACTGTGATCAGATACCATCATAATTGTTGTTTGTTATTGGATCATAAACCTTTATAGTGGAAAAGAGGGTAAATACTTTTGGCAGAAAGGTTAGCCAAAGGAAGACAAATTATTGCAACAAATGCGTAAAGGTGAAAGAGGTGAGTAATTACATGAAATGCTGTGAGCAAGGAACCAAACTCTTAAAATTATGTGTTTTGCAGCAAATGAGGTCTTAGTGGGATGATACACATGGCACTAAATATTATGATTAATAGTGATAATGTTATTTTAATGTTTGTGGCTATCAAAGAGTGCAAGCAGTAACTGAATCTAATTGATAGCAGCCTTTGACTGACCTTTGACAATTACTTTTTCAAATGTAAATGATTAGACTGTAACTTGAAACAGTAGCAGTTCAGTGATAATTTATTTTAGAGGCTTGCAAAAAAGTATGAAAAGAGAGTAACAATCTATTATTGACCAAATCAATGTGGGTGAAAGACCTGTGCATAGGGCAGATGTTTTGCTGCCATCTGTTCCGTGTTAGAGGAGACGTCCAGTTCAGCGGAGCTCTTTCTTTGCATGTTCTTGGAAGTGCCATTTTAGCACCAAAAAGTCTGAATTGTCAAGACTGAAACGTTACTTCCAGAAATGCTTTGTAGTGGAGTGTGGATGTATGGAAATGGTGTCCTAGAAGAGAGAGGATCCTGGGTTATGGGTATTTTATGATCCACATATCTCTAATTCATCTTCTGCTTTTGAAACAGAACACATGTTCTAGCTGTACTGATATGGGTTCTTGCTTATTATAGTTGATGGATTATTCATCCTCTTTGTCCTTGACATAATCCTAAGTATGTGCATAAAACTCGGATCATGTTGCCCATAAAAACCAATCAGCCCCGAGTTCTTCTGCAAGGTGTTGAACATTCACCCAGAGCAGATGGTAAAGATAATGTGTAATAAAGAGCTAGAGGATTAGCTGGAACAGAAATAAGCTAAGAGAAAGGGATAATTTCATTTCATATGAAACTCCATGACATTTCGTGCACCCAAGGACTGATTAAAATTATGCCCAAAGCTGCTCTTTTTGGCCAGTTTGTCCTAACGCTGACCCTGCTGATACTGTCAGCTGCTGTAGCTGCATGTGTTATTTTACCACGTTGTGAATAACTCACAGGAAAGCTCTTCTGATTCTCCTGTGGCTGGCAAAAGTAATTCTTAATTAAATAAGAACAGGAGAGGTGATAGGATTCTGCTGAATGTCTTGAATATATTTAAGCAACTGATATCTCAACTGAGGTTTAGAAGAAAGGCTTTATAGGTCATTTTAAACATAAATTAATTTTAAATGGGAGTTTTCATAACGCGTGGAGTTAAGCTTTGGATTACCTTGAATATTTAGATGCTAAATGAAAAACAGAGCAGGGGACAGTCCATAAACACTTTCTAGTCTTGTTTTAGGGAAGTTTAGTTTTGCCATCAAAAAAGCATGAGGAAAAAACCTACAGATTTTGCTTATTGAATAACGTTTGTAATGAAGGACTAACTGTCCTTTAATTAACCAAAGAAATTGAATAAACTAAATTAGAAAGAAGAAAGTATTTTACAGTTGGGGTATTTCTAGGCCCATGGTATAACTTCGTGTTTTATAACTCAGAAGCTCTGACAAAGCATGTCACGTCTGGGTGCTGCAGAAACATCGTAAGTGGAATCCACTGGTAAACGCAGTGTCTGTTATTCTGAACACATTTAAACCCTTTGAAGGTGTTCTCATAAATAAGCATACGCTTAGGTCAAGGAATTTTAGAGTGGTTGATGGGAGGCAGAAGGCAATGACCTCTGTTAACAGTCATGGCATCAGAATAGGATGAAAATCCAACTCTTGCACTTCTTTACTGAAACTCGGGGTCACTGAAGTATAAAACCAGATGTCAGCATGTCTGGAACTGTTCCAGCTGAAGCTCAAAGCTCTGATCAGTCTGTAATGGAAGAGCCCTGTTAGCTGTTTATGTAACACAGGAGGTCACAAGTGGCCTGGAATCAACAGAATTGCCTTTGCATTCAAGGGGGCCGAAGCAAAACCTTTGACAGCTCCTGGAAGTTTGGTGGCGTGGGTCGGATCACTGCCTGTTAATAGCAGAATTTAGCTGAAACCTTCTGAGAACCTGGCCACCCTTCCTAGCCATTCCCTGCTTAGGACAGCATTTGGCTCTCTTCACTAAGGGCCCTAAAGCCTTTGCTGCTGCTGCTCCTGCTTTTTCTACCTGAACTTGCACTCTTCTTGTTTCTCAGTTGGTTGCTTTGGAAAATGTTTCATAGGGCACTTAAACTGCAGAGTCTATTTAAAATAGTCTGGATAGACATAAAAGTACCAAGACACTGTTCAGAGTGAACTGGAAATTAATGAAACCTTGATTTCACTGAAAAGAATGATGCTTATTTTATTGCAAAAAACTCTCAGGTTTGAGAAATACCGATTGTTGTCACAGAGTTTACTATAAAACTATCTAATAAAATTACTTCCAAATTTCTGTAGGTTTGCTAAATATTTGTCCATACTTCTTTGCAGCCGCTTTTATGAAACCCTAGTGGCAAGAATAAAGCTCAACAAGAGGTCTGTCAGCTGACTCACTGTATCAGAGTAAGATAATGCAGCTCAACAAGAAGAGAGGGTCCTATCACACAGTTGAGATGAGACGTAGATAAGCCTAAAGCGAGTTAGGATTTTATCTCAGCTTAACCTTGAACCAGATGCCCTTTCCAAACCCCTTCACTCACCCGCCCTGCAATTGGTTGTGCACTAGGGGTATGCAGTAGCAAACAGCTAGAATTAATGACATTGACGATGGGAACAGAGAGGCCTTAGAATGCATGGTATTAAAGTTGTCTTTAAGGATCGTTTTCATTAAAAATGTTTTTGAGAATGTGCAGATAGAAATAAATAGATTGATGAGCTGAATTTTGAAATGGAACAAGAGATTCAGCTTGAAAATGACTTTTTCTGCTTAGGACTTTGTGTTAATGGAATGGTGAAATGTATTGTGAAAGAGAAAAAAAATATTTTTTAACTCTTTTTCATGTTTTTCCCATGTAGATAATATTCCTACCATGATAAAACCCAGAAATGCTGATCACTGAGGATTAGGTAGGCATTTTAATTCTTTCCAAGACTGTGAATGATTAACATACAAGTCATTTCTCTTGGTACTCAGAATGTTGTTCACTTTTCTCAGCTGTGCTCTTGTTAATATAACAGAGCTGTGTGGTGGATCTGATTTTGCTTCACGTTGACATTTCATGGTGTTAAGTGTGAAAAATTACATCCTCAATAAAACCTTCCTTGGTGGAGCTCTTGGAGACAGCAGCGAGACCTTCTCGTGGTGAACAGAGCCTCTGTCATAGCTGAGTGGTTGCTTCACAGCTCTCTGAGTCTTTGTCACTTACACTTTCTCCATCAGATGCTGAAAATACAATGGAAGAGTAAAAACTGCAGGAGAGAAACACGAAGGCTGTATGTTTGTTCTGTGTACGTTTCAGTGGCATTATTAAAGCAGTCATTTCTTGGAAATCACATAGAAAGGTGATGGGAATGGAGGATGGTGGGAATAGGTACAGCTCATCTGGACTAGAGTTTTCCCTCTAAGCTACAGGAAGTGATGTAAGTTGAGAATGGTTTTGTATTTTCACAATCTATGTGTTCAGATGCGCACATGTAGAATATAAATGTCCAGCTGTCAAGCATGGTGGAAGTTTCTAGAAATTGCCTTGTAAATCAATAGCAATGAAGCCTTGACTTCATGAAATCTAGAGCCTTGGATTACAAATCACGCTAAGTGGGGGCAAACCAAGAGTTAATGTGTGGCAAGGTTGCCCGAGACCAAGGTCTGTCTTTTAAGGGAACTGGTTTTGTTACTGAGGCAGCGTTTGGTGATACCAGCACACAGCAGTGCCATGCAGAGAGAAGATAAATTTAGATTGAATGATTTCTCAGTTAAACAGGGACCAACAGGGAGTTTATAATAAAACAATTTACACTCACTTTGGAATATGACAATGGCAATTTTTCTTGTGCTGAAAACAAACCATTACTGATGTGTGTTTGTGACCCAGCGGGAAGTTTTCTAATACAGACTCTTTCCACATCCATTCAGTAGCAGATGTCATTTGTCCAGCTTGTCTAACAGTATATAATACCATGGATTATTACTACTGTCACATTTTCCTATGATGCTAAAATATTGGTGAAAAATTCAGATGCCTGTGGTATTGCCCTAAAGGGGACTTAGGTCTTTCTGCCTTGGGAAAGTTTAGCTCTTAATGAATTAGAGGCTTGAATTCATGCATCTGTGTTTAGATTTCATTAAAAATATTTGTGGAGTAATCTCTGATTCTAAAAAATTTATCAGGTATCATTTTGACACAAATTATAGCAATTTTTCATTGACATGCTGTAATGTAAATCAGGAGAGGATCCTTTATACAATAAATCAGAGTGAAAGGAGCAACTTCCTTTTTACAGGAAGTTGTAGTTACATTTAAAATGCCTGATAGTGGAAGTACTGATATTACTTGTGTTTTATTTTAGCTGTGTCAGCAGGAGGGAAGGATGTCAGCATTCCTAATGTAAAGTCTGAGGTCCCAAGTTTCTGTGTTCTTCAGTATGGATCCAACAAAATCCCATGTAAGACTGGTACAGTCAGCAGAGCATGGGGACAGAGAATTGCTGATAAGACCGACTGAACTCGCAGGTGCTGTTCAGGACCACTTTTGGTCAGATGGTTCTTCACTGTAGGTGTGCATCATCGCTTTTATGGCAGAAGGGATAGCAGAAATTAATTGGAAAGTAGTGATAATTGCGCTGAAAAGTCTGTGCCAGCCCAATGGGAACACGTTCTTCTCACCTCTGGAATCACTTAATCAAAGTTTTATACAGACTTTAAAAACATTTTCTACTTCAGAAGAGTACAGCCCAGTTTCTTCAGTTCTTTCCTCCCTGTTTGGATTTTACTTCTGAGGAGATACTCAAGGAAAAGGAAGTGCTGAACTACTTTTATAATGGCAGTAGGCGCGTCTGGTTCGTCCTGGGAAACTGTTTTGGTAGTGGTGGAGAAATACCTAAAACCAGGTTAGTGATTTTGTTTCTTCATTTTATTTTGTGATATAACTTTGCAGAGGTGTAGTTGAGGGAGGAGAAAGCCTAAAACACCGAAAGGCAAGGATCTCTAATTAGTCGAGATTTCCCACAAGAGGAAGAGTAGGGCGCAGCCAGAAAGCCTAGAATGCCATCAGTCGGCTGTGAAGCTGAACGACTGCCAAATAGATTAGTGAATGACAATTTTCTTTGTAATTTTAAAATCTTAAAACTTCCATTTGATCGATAGATTTTGTGCAATATATGATAGATGAATTAAAACATAATTTGCAGATAAATAAAAATCTAAAAATACAACTTACCTAATTGAAATTTAAGTATATATAGAGAAGTATTTGCAGATGCAAGCTGTGCAAATCACCAGGCTAAAACAAAGGATGCTTAAGATCAGTCCAATTATTCAAATTTGATACAGTCTTTCTGGAGCCAGACTGCCCCTGGCTAGGCAGACAGGCTCTATTAGGGTTTCCAGGAAAGAAATTATTCACCTGTCTTCAGATCCAGTGTGACTGAAATGCTTGTGCTGCTGTGGGCTTAGGAAAACGTGCTTACTCTGCGGTATGTATGAGGTTATTTTGTTGTGGAGGAGAAAGGGGAATGAGACAATTATCAATTTTCACAACTACCCCACTCAGTAGACTTGGAAAGAAGGGAACATGTTTCTTCCTTTCACAGGAATCTGTGAGGTCCCAGGATCACGGTACAGCTCTGTGTCCCTGTGTCTGCAGGTGCTTCAAGGTTACTGGAGGGGGGCAGATGAAAACCCAGTTCTTTAATGTCACAAATGAACTGGCAGTTCTATGAGTAAGATTTAACACAGGAAATCAGTTGTGTCACGTGGCACTGTCTCTGTGACACTTGTGTTTGTAAGAGACAGTTCTGTTGCATCTAGAGACTTGTTCGGTAGGAGGGTGCAACTTTTCATTAAACAAAGACTGAGCTGGCTAGTAGTAAAAAGAGTCCAAACGCATGTAGTGGCCTTTTCTACTATCAGAGTCAGGCAAAATGGTGTGGTATTACTGATTCAGGCTTGCAGGTTTGTCTAATTTTGTCAGATACTGGCTGTCACGTAATGAGAAAAAGAAGCTGTAGATGGATCACTTTACTGGATAAAACAGACACCTTTCCTTACAGGCTGAGAAACTTTCAAAATACTTCACCCTTCAGGTGTAGAATCCCAGGCTTCCAGAAAGAGGTTGCTAAATACATCTCCTCGTAGGCTGTCATAGTCGGTAATTTCTTTTCTCTGTACGTGAGTCACTCTAGAGCGGTAACTTCCCTGTGCTCCAAGCTGGTAGGCAGCAATGGGCTGAGCTGGTGGGGAGCTCATGTCACATTCAAATATAGCAACATCTTGATGATGTTATGATGATTACCTCTGTGCAATTGTTATGTCTTAGCTCAGGAACATAACATTCCTAATGAGATAGAGCAGTAATTTGCCTGTCACAAAATGCTCTTTTCCCCTCCTAAGTGACAGTGTGTTACTGGTACAAACATGTGCCCCCATCGACTAAAGCACTAGTGAATACAGGTCTCGCATTATCATATTGGGTATTTCTACCATTTGATGAAGTGTGGAACTTGATCTGGATCAGAACTATTTGCATTTGCTAAGGCAGTGAGGATATCTGTTCTCTTTTTTGCCTTGCCCTCAGGAGCCTTGAAGTACGCAGGAAGAGCCAGGCCAAACAAAGAGATTTGCAAAGGAGACTGGAACAGTTGGCACTGCAGCAATTCCTCTTGGAAACCTGGAGCCATTGTTCATGTAAGGCTCGGTTTTGTGCTTCCTCTTTAGGCTCTGAGCCCACAAATTTATATGGGGCTCATTTTAAGCATGTGGTCCTGTGGACTTCAGTAGGGCTACTGAAGCCTGAAGTCGGGGACGTGTAAGCTGTAAGAGAGATTATTTTGATGGGTATTTTTCCTGAATGCAGACTGACCTGTGTGTTACAAAAGCCGTTCTTTGCCTCTCCAGCTGGTTGGTAGTAACAAGGGAGAAGTTAATTCAGTGAGATAGACATCTCGTTCAAGTTCCGCTATACTGGTCAGAAGAAACTTGCTTTTTACTGCTGCATTTTGTTACTGTTGTAGGTTTGAGTTTATTTCATAATACACGTACTATTTGATACAAAGATTAATGTCAATATTATCTAAATTCTTCACTGTTACTTTGTGTTATTTCTCTGTGTGTGAGTGTGATTGAAGAGATGGTACAAATCTTCAAAACACATTTTACGTGGAGTGACAGGCATCACTATGTGTTGTTTTACAATCATTGTATCATTTCAAAAAGTTCTTTGCCGTCTTAAGAGTTTTGGTAATTTTCTTACAAAATCAATGAGGGTGACTTTGAACACTTGAATGGGGTAAAGCTACTGACCATTTGGATGTTGAGTATTGTGTTTGAATTATGTGTATAACTGGTGGTCAAAAATCTAATGACATTATGTAGCTCAAAAGCAGAGAATTTTGGAGTCAGTTTTTAATGAATATTTTAGGTTTCAGCTTACCGTTTTAACAGGAAACCACCCCTCCTGCATATGGGTCCTAATGGAGAGCAAACAATTCCCTTTTGAAATAAAATCATCACTCCTACTTGACATAATTTCTATTACAATGAGATGAAAATGTGTTTAAAATGCTACATGGAAACAGTTTCTTCAGTATACCCCAAAAGCTGGACTTGGACAGTTAGAGAAACAGAGGAAGGAAAATTAAATGCAAAACTGCATCGTAGAGCTGGAAGTATTTGGATACTTGCGCTTCTGATGCTCTAAGTGTGTGGACTCAACCCCCAGCCTAGTACCTGGCATGGAGAAAGGAACCATCTCTGCAGTATGGAACATTCATTCCGTAAGCAGAAATACCATAAGCATAAATGTCACAGATAATTAGCAAAATTGGCACAGCATAAATTTTACATCTGCGGAGCTGAAAGAATTAAATATTTCAATGCTGCAGTAACGTATGCTAAAGTTCTGTGGGTTTGAAAGTCCTCATTGAAACAACTATTGACAAGTTCTTTCCTGTCCCCGGTGCTCTCCTGCTCAGCAGCACACTGTCATTTGAGAGCAATTGCCCAGCTAATTTTTAAAATGCTGTCACAAAAAATTGCTAAAACAGAGGTAGCTCTTTAATTTGTCTGCCAGTTTTTCTGTCATTCCTGCTTGACTTTCTGTTGAGTGCAAGGTTTAGCTGTCACGTCTGAAGTCCTTCCACGTATTTCTAGAGCTTGGGGCTAGGGCCCCATTGCAAATTTGGGTTAAGGGAAGTTTTAAAGAAAAGTATTTTATTCATGCGTTTTACTTGTACACTTTAATATAGAGGACTGGAAATTATTCCTCCTGTAGTTGGGGAAACTATCTGGGATTTGTAAAATACAATGAGATCATGGTTTATCCAAATCCAGCTGTTTCACAGGAATGCGTGTGTGTGTGTCTGTAGATGTGTATCTATACTCACACACACCTCTAGGTATTTTTCCTACTTGTGTGTATCTATAAAAATATACATATAAATAACTCAGCTGCTTAAGACTGGCCACTAGTTGATGTGCTGTCCAGGCACAGGTTCATCATATGAACATTTTCTGTTCATACAGGATGAAAAGGCTTCTGTGGAGAACTGGCCTCAGACTGCCAAGTGGCCAGGGTGCTCAGCCGAGATGGGAGAGGATGCTGAAGGAAGATCTAGGACATGCGTTTGTGCGCTGTGTTTTTGTAGTGGTCATGGGTTTATCCAGGTATGAAATAGCAAAAAATACCTCCAAAAAACTCAAAAGCTTTGAATTTTCATGAGGTGGAAAACTTTTCATCGCAGTTTTGAAGCCAGGGAGTTTCTTGTGTGATGCTGCAGGCAGGAAGGCATAAAACATAGTTCCGTTTTTCATACCTCTCTTCTAAAAGGCTTTATTATCTGCTTGCTTTTTTTTTTGTTGGCCCTTCCAAGCAATAAAGTACCTTGTTATCGTTCTCCCAGGGCAGAGTGGAAGTAAAAGGCAGCTATGTCAGACAGCAGCTTCTGTGCCACGAAACGGGAAAGAGTTGCTTTGAGGCCACAAGACAGTTACGCAGGCATCTGACTTTCATGAGGTTAGTCCTGGTTGTTATTGGATGTTGTGGGATCATGAGCAAGTAGTAGGAGGGAATATCAGAGTCTGTTGTCCTTCTTACGCCGGGAAGTTGGCTGTGGCATGTAGCGCCAACTTCACAATCAAAACTGAGTGTAGAATTCAGAATTACATCTACTTGATCGACCAAAGGCTCTTACTGCTAGAAAATAGTTTCTTCTGTCCAAATCCCATCACGATTGGAAACTGCAATGTGAGGAGACAGCTGAAAGTCATTAGCCCATGGATCAGTTTTTGTTTTCTCACTCCTTAAATATAATTTTCATATTTAGCTTTCAGAATGTTAAGGGTAAAATGAGAAAGAAAAAAATTACTGTTTATGGGATTATTTTTAGTTGGGAATGAAACAAAAATTGCATTTTGATTTTCACCGTCATTTAATTCTCTCAAGTGAATAGTTAAAGAAGTAAAAACATGAAAAGCCAAGTATGTATTTAAATGATGGAAAGAAATCTTCTTATGTACAGAGTTACTAACAGTTTGCACATTCAACTGTAGGGGGAGTGAATATTCATAATAGGAGAAATTGCACAATATGGAATGACATTATTAGTTCCTGACAATCTCTAGATATCAAAGAATGAGCACTGGCACATTAATAAGGAACTTAAAAGCAGTTCCGCAGTCTAATATCTTAGTAACTGTACAACTACAACTTCTACACGAGTCATATTTTTGAACTCCAAACTATCATATAAAATTTAGCTAGAACACATTTTTCTTGATACAAATGAGTATATTAATTTCCGTAAGATATTATCTCTCACCATATATTTAATTCAGATTCTCTTTCTACTCCCACTAAAATAATTGCTTACAATATACTGACTCGATTTTATATGGCTAATTAGAGCAGTGCATGGAAAAAAATAGGTTTGCAGGTAATACTGAAATTAAATATGTTAATCTGTACCTCAGTGCACACATTTTGTACGAGCTTTAATTTGCTATATAAATTATAGTTCTGCGTTTATAAAATGCCCTTGAAAGAATGTCCTATTTTTTGAATACTAATACCATAGGGAAACAAATATACAAAGCTTTTAGCTATAGGCTATATTTGCATAAATTAAGGCAAGTAGTCAGTCTGAATACCCAACTGAAGATAGACTTTTAAAGGGTATTCTACATACAGTTGATAAGACTTAGTGTATTTAAGATTTACATTTAGTTACAGTATAGCAGCCTTTCATGATAGGCAAGTAAATTCTGAACAATGAGGCATAAATTGTATAATAAATAGGTTGTGGTTTATCAGCTGAAGCACTGAACAAATAATTCAGAAGGCTCTGAACTCATTTCTGTATTAGATAGTAGCAAATCTTTCCAGTGCTGGGCTGCTTTACGGGTTTGTTCTAGAAAAGGCTGGTGTAGCTCTCTGTGTAGCTAGCCTGTGCGGTGTGTGTTTTGTTGCAGGGCTGTCGGCACACGTGCAGTGCCCCCCGTGGATTCTGAGAGCCCCAGCTGAGAGCCTGGCAACTCCAGCTTTTCAAAAAAATCCTCCCTGCTCAGAAAACTCTGCCTCCATGTGAATTCAGTGAAGATTCACTAATGATGTGGAGGAGGCAACTAGAAAATCTGTGGTGCAGAATGTGTCCCCAGTTCTACTAACCGTTTTTCATTAAAAAGGGCAAAGGGATTTGCATGGTGAATACACCTGCATGCTTTTTATAATCAGGGTGGTCAAACCTTCTCTGCTGTTTAGGCAATGGTAGTAAATCCATTATCAGGATCAAATCCTTAAATGCGTACAGGAGCTCAAATCCTTCCAGTTTCTGGCTCAGGAACAGTGTCTTTACTGGAGATACGTAGCCGTGTGCTGTGGAATTCATAGGAATCAGTTCATGACACTCAAAAGACGTCACTGAAAATGTATGTTTCGAAAGAGCTTCTTAGCTAATTTTTATTTCCAGTAGCTTTGTATCAGTAATCAAGATCTTGTGTGCTTTTGACAGAGCAAAGGGTTGCTGGTCAGATAGTTCACGATGAGTCTATGACTTATACATTTGATAGTATTAGATTATTTGTGTCTAGGCCATATGTTATTGCCTCCTTTACCATAAGAGGCAGCAGTATGCTCTGAGTCTTCCCACTAGCTTCTCAGCAGAAGAAGAGTTAATTTAACCTTCAGGTTGTTAAAGTAAAATAAACATTTTTTTTAAATGAAAATAACTAGTCTGGAATAGTTCACAGTGAAAAGCTTCATTTTTTATTCATTCTCTTCATACAAGGTGCAGATCATGCAACTGAATGTCTAATATTGTCCCTCTGAGGGAGTGTCATTGACAGTAACACTAGAATTAACAGCTTGGTGCTGCTGAACAAGCTAGAGAAAATGGTTCCGCAATCTCGTGTTTTGTAGTGACAGGTAAAGATTCTCCTCCTGCATGTTCTTCATTCTATGTAATGCTGCTAAGTACAATTAAATAGCGAGTTCAAGTTTTTGGCAAAATAACCCTTCAGCAACAGCTTTCCAGTAGGATTAGTTCAATCACACATTGCTACTTGCAGTTCTGTGGAAGTTGCTATAGCCTAACAATACATATCCTCCCTTACTAGGAGGAAGAAGCATGTTGCATAACCAAACATCACCAGCGATGACCAAAGACGGGGCAGGATGAGCCAAGGCCCAGGTCGTGAGAACTGGCAGAAGAAGTCTCTAGGGACACTTCTATCAGTCTTCAAGCCCTAGTCAGAACTTAGTGACGTATTGTTACCTGTCTTCTCCACTATTAACCAAGTAAAAGCTACGGAGTAGTGAATAAAAATGTAAAGGAACATTTCCTTTTTTTTTGAAAGGTAAAAAACCCCTTCAGTTTAGACAATGTGATGCTTTAAGGTCTGAAGAGAAATCTCCCACAGGAAGAAATATGTCTGAAAAGTAAAATAAAACTCCTGTCGGCCAGTCAATATTTAATTTTTCTCTTTTAGAAATATGGCAGAACACTTAACTGGAGTTTACAGTCTCCAGGGTCAGTTAGCATGGCAAGCCATCATATACAATTTCAAGATGCAATGAAAATAAACAGCTGGAGTGGTCCAAGAAGCACTGTTTCCTAGCAATTGCATTGACAAGTTAACGATGACTGTAGAGGGAAACACGACAGCTGAGTGATGAAGAGACTACAAAAGGGTCTAACACACCTTCCCAGATTGGCTTAAGTCTGTGAAGACATGGGCTGGATTTTACTAAGGGGCTCTGCAGATAAATTTTACAAGCTCTACATAGGGACTGTAGGAATCAGAGGAAAAGGAAGGATGGGCCTTAGTCCTTTCCTTCTGTTGCACTGTGAATTCATCCCGTCTGTTAGTTTATTCGTACTAAGGGCAATGTCATTTGCTTCTCCCTGAAAACTATCAGTTAAGGTGAAATGAAACTTCAAATGGAACAGTTTCCTGCGAGATTTGCTAAATTCTGTCGGTCTTCCCTTGGAACACTAGGGGACAAAACAGGGATGTGCTAAAGATCCATATTTCCAGATACTGTGTGGGCAGGGTCTGTGTAGATGCAATACTGGAATGTGTGGTTGAACAGAACATGGAATACATAAGCACCCTAAGAATGAGAACGGGGAAGAGAGGGAGAAGGGAAGGAAATTAAAAACAGTCATTACTAAAACCTGTTCCTGCCTTTTTAGATCATAGGTTTACCCAGATACTGCACTGGTTGTGGCGTTTCTGAATCAGTGTTTCCTGGAGCTGAAAGCTTACCTTGCTCGTTTTCTGAGCGGTATTTTGGATGGGAAGGCAAGTAATTAAAAACACAGTCGTTCATGTTTGTGTGTAAAAATGAAACTAAACCATGCTGAGAATAGCACACTAGAATTTTCCTGACTAAGATTGCTGTAGGGCATTAAAAACAATCACAACACTTGCATCTGATACAGGGTCCTTTTAATTAATTAGCCGGCAAAGGTCGGGTCTTGAGTCAATGCCCCAGAGTCATTGGACTGGACAGGACTAAATCTGATTATTCACGGTCCTACTATCAGACAAAGATTTTGTGATGACTTCTAACAGAGTAATAGTGACAGGGCCCAAAACGACGAGGAAATCAAAGATGATTCTTCAAAATAAAATCAGTTTTATATCAATGTATATTATCTGAAAACTGCAGGTGCCATTTCTTAATTGAGCATCTGCTATTTGTTTTTTAAAATCTGCAACTCCTACTACACTGAATTTTTCCATTTGCTCTGATTGCAAAGGATGTTGGTGGAGCCCGCTGGCATAGTTTTCCAGCTTCCTCCATTACAAGGAAAGTCCTGTTTTCCAGCTTCCTTCGTTACAAGGAAAGGCCCACTAGGTCCTAACACACTCTTGCTTCAGGCACGTGGACACTCATTCACTTCTGCAGAATGTATTTTACACAAAATAATAAATCCTCATACTGAGGCTGTAGAACTGATTCTGAGTCTGTCACACGTTGCATTCCATTCTTGGTTGAGTCCTTACATACCAAGTTAGAGCCTGATAGCAAAGTGTAAATACTTAGCTATTTAGAATTGCAGTAAATCCTCCTTGTGACTGGTGGATTAAACATAACATGTTTTAAAACCTTTGCTTTTGATTTTGGTTCTCCCATCTTTCTATAATTCTGACAGGTGATTCACCTGTGTGTCTGGGTTCTGTGCAGCACAGAATCATACTGGCTTTGTCTGTGGAATTGCTATTTTGCCCAGATAAGCTACAACTAATTTGCATTTAATTACACATTGCAGCCCAGCTGTACAGTAGAGCTGTTGGAGAAAGTATTTTATCAGAAAATGTTAATAATTGATGAGAGAGTATCAAACATACCAGTTTTGAATATTTTTCTGTAGGTAAACTAGTTTCTAGGCTAGACTGTGGTGGAAAGGGTGGAGACTTGTTCCAGCCGCAGCGAAGGGCAGGTTTCTTTCCTGGCTCAAGTATCGGCTGAGAGGACTGTTTGTGCAAAATTCTCTACACGTATCCCTTTCCAAATTACCATGTATCTTTGGGATATGCTTTTAGAGTAAGAATAACCATTGGTGTTAAGAGCTGACACCTTAGCTCTTCAGTGAGTCTGACTGTAGGTTGGAACAGGGATGGAAATAAGGTTTCGCCTGGCATCTAGGTCACACGTGTGAGTCCTTTGCCGTTATCCCATATCCTGTGTAAAGGCCCTAAGCAGTGGTGTTGACTCCAGGTGCCTGTGGCCTCTTTCCTCCTTTTCATAGAAATCACTTAGAGCCATCATAATAAATTCTATGACTAAACCACAACTTTAGCATTCTTCAGAGTGCAGCTTTTGTTCCATTATTTTCCCGATCTCCATTTTGAATTTAACAATGCCTATTCCACAAATGACAACACCCAACTTTGATTTCTTGTCACTGTGGCCTTCATGTCTCACTCAGCAGTCATCACGTCCTTTGTTGACTCAGGATTTCATCAAGTTGAGAATAGAAATAAGCTCAAGCGGAACACTTCCATCTGCCGCTTTGACTCCGGTCTGAATGCAGTTCAAGTTGTGGGTGACCATAAGGTCCTTAGGTTCAATGACAAAGTGCTGGATTTGTAGCAGCTCAAAGGCTGCCCTGACTTATTCGGGGAACCGAATTATTCCTCAAGTATGAGAACAAATAAAAGCTATGATTAAAAGCTACCCTCCTCGCTCCATGATAGGGAATTCTATTCTATATAGTGAGATCTGTTCCTGTTTCACTAATAAAGCAATTCCCTATGTGCCTAATAAAACAGTCAAACCTTCTTCTTTCTTGCCATCCAGGTCTGCCAGCGTCCTAAGCTTGGCCAGTGCCCACCTTGTCCAGCTCCTGAAGAAACTGCTAATTCTAGGCTGAATGGCTCAACGGCTTTTGTAGGTACCGAGTGCAATTTGCCCATGGTAGGATTGTATGAATTGTGATATATTGACCTGTATTGCATGTTTATATTGGGCTGTACATAGATTTAGTAACTAGATTTAAACACTTGTTCAGTATCACTGCAGAAGGAAAGAAGGCGGCCATGTGTTTACCACAAAGGACAGGCTGGTCTTGTCCTTTAAAGGAGGGAGGTGGTGGTTAATGAGTTAAAGCTCACCAAATTAAATAGATGGAACTGCAACTTGCAAATGTGCATAAACAGCAGAAAAGATTGTATTTTTTGGTTTTCGTTAGATCTAAAAGGTTTCTCTGCAGTGTCTAGTATTGAAGTTTGCATTGTGTGACAAAATACCTGCCCTTTACTTCAAACACATTGTAGTAGTTTAAACGTGGATCCAGAACCTGAGCAAAGTAACACAATTAGAATACAGGGTGTCTTGTACTTTGGCTATAAAACACGTAAGTATTTCATATGGTGAAAAGTCCTCATTCACCGCAATCGTTCTGTGGGCTGAGAGATCACTTATTCAAGGCAACAGACTAAATATTAAATTAAATCTACAGATTAACAGTCTGGGGGCTGGTCCTATAAATATCCTGATGAGTAATCTCAATGAAGTAATTTCTTCCTAAATGCATGTTTCTAACTGCTTTAAAATTTGTGGTGGCTCTATTATAAAAAGATACTACTTTTTTTCAATCCTTTCCCATTTCCCCGGTAAAGTGGCCACTGCCAGCCTATGCATCAGCTTCAGAGAGCAGCATATCTGGGTTCTCCTATCTTTTTTTTTACAATCAGTGAAAAATCCTAGTCCTGTGAAAAGCAGTGGCTGACACCAGTGGAATCTGCAGGGTCGGGCCCTTGTGGAAATATGTAAATCAGGGTAAGCTGGGTATTAAATTCAAAAGTATAATTTTATGGCTATCAGCACATGAGCCAGGTTACAGCCTGCCAAGAAGTTCACGCTTGTGGCACTTGCTTCTCATCTGTGTGGAGCAGAGGCTGACTTGGGAAGTGCTGGGCCACACGTTCTGCCCTGAGTCGGTGGAAAGAGCCCTGGGGGTGCTGGTTGACAGTGGCTGAACGTGGTGAAGCCCTGGCAGAGGCTGCCCAGGGCAGTGGCGGAGTCTCCGTTCCTGGAAGGGTTCAAAAAGCGTGTGGATGTGGCACTTGGGAATGTGTTCAGTAGGCTCGGTAGAGGTGACCTGATGGACTGGGTGAGCATAGAGGTCTTTTCCAACCTCAGTGATTCTGTGAGCCTGGGCAGAGCCAGAAGTGGCTTGGCTGCATGGTTACACATGGCCATGTCCTTAGGAATAACCTAGAGACGATACAGCTGCCAGGCTGGGCAGCAGCTCCTGGTGTATGCTGGCCCCAGCTGGACCTACTCCAGCTTTGAAGGCCCTCCGGGCCATGACATGTAAGCACCTTGTCCTGTTACCCAGGCAGTCGGGCAGCACGTTTTTTAGGAGAGGGCCTGGGCTGCTAGGAAGGAGCAATAGTTTGCCCTGGACAGCTGGAATACAGTGTGCTGTGCTGGACCCCTGGGAGGGTGGGAGGTGTGCAGGAGCCCAGCCTGGGGGCGCCCCTCACCCTCCGAGGGGCCCTGTGGGTTTGAGGCTGAGGTTTGGCTGCCGGCCGCAGCGCGGGTATCGTGCGTTCCCCTCTCACTGCTGATTTGCAAGAGCAGATTAATCAGAGCGCGCGGCTTGATGAAATTTGCTGTTATTGTGCCCATTTTTAGCAACATCTTTTATTATCTTCATTATTCATTTACAGGGGACCGGCATCAATTATGCAAATGAGTTCACAGACTTTGCAGATTACTTCATTTGCCGCTATTGTTTGTGGAAATTTAATTATTAAATATTATTAAGCTTGCGTTTTCTTCAATTTTCCGAGGCTTAGTTTCATTTGATTTTTCCTCCAGCTGCTCTCGTTTCCTTTCAGTGCCAAAACATCTCCTCATCAAAGCAGCTCTGGCATGTGAAGACCAAATAAAATCTCCTCAATTTAATAATTTTGATGTTAGTCCCTTGTTCTCAGCTGCTTGCTCAAAGCAATGCAGAGAGAAACGCAGAGCACATTCAATTTAATGAGCAGAAATTGAATTCAAGTTTGTTCAGAATTGACTTCAATTAAGCAGAGTCTTAATGATAAATTAATCTCTTTTCTTTATTCCCTAGAATTTGTTTTTCAAAGTAGGAAATTGGACTACATTGAAAGACCAAATAAAGAATACCAATTTTAACTAGATTATGGAACCGATAGCAAAATTTAATTCTTTATAGTAACGCACTTGGACAAATAGCATTCACTCTGTGGCGTGTATTATAATTTATATTCATTGTTACCACTCACACTTTCATGGCATGGATAAAATGGCAGTTGAATTAAATATGGGCTTGTAATAGACTTCAGAGTTTTAATCTTTATTAAGAAACTCTAATTGAATGCATAATTAGCTTTTCAGGGTCTAGGAAACTAGGTTTAATATCCATGTGGGCTGAAAACATAGATCAGGCATTTTTTTAAGAGCATTTTTTATGAGTTTATTTTTTAGGAGAAATTATCTTGTAACATGGCTTGTATAAGAAGCCACATTTTAACTTCATAGCAGGAAGCTGTAAGAGCAGTGGCAACCTCTTTTGTGCACCTCCGAATGCCCCAGGACAGCCCTGCTCACATCCTGGGCCCGTGGTGGGGAGCGCAGCCTTCTGTGGTCGCAACAGCTCGGGATACTTTGTGCCTGTCCTTGTTCAAACACGTAAGCAAAGCAAGTCGATGCTTACAGACAGCGATGACTGAGTCCTGTTTGTTGTGTTGCAGTTCTACTGCGCTCAGTCACCTTAATACCCTCCTTAGTTTCCTTTTATTCCTGACCATCAGGATCAATTATTTTGCCATTCAGACAGCAAGATATTTTTTCAGGACTGGAGGGTGGTTTGGGTGCCTGCTCTCAGGTTTCAAAGGTGACCAGGCCTCTTTATGATGTCTTGAGCTCATCATCTCATGTCGTTGATGGTCCTTTACCCCTGTACTCAGTGGAAAAAGACAAATCTATCCTACTGTTTGTGGTAGAACCTTAAGAGTAGTGTTTTGAGCCAGTCTCTGCATGTTTGTTTAAAATCAACAGAAAATCCATCCATAGTGCTAGCATGTTAGAACTGTTACGCAACCACTCTATCCAGTGATGTCTCAGGTATTGAAGTAATTTATAGTCAGATTAATTATAAATTAGGATGTCATCAAATTCTGCCCTTTGTATTTCAGTGGAGAGAGTGGGTAAGTTCTGCCAGCTGAGAAACGTTTAGTCTTCTGCCTTACCCACACAGAGGTTCTTTGGTTCCTAGGCACTGAGCAAAGGTATATACTGCCTTTTAAATAAGAAGTAAAAAATGGAACAGTTTTCTTTAGCCACCTTTTACAACCTGCAGTGGACCTGCGAGCACCTCTCGCTGTCCCCCCAGCACTGGTAACGATTCTGCTTCCTGAGGGATTCCTGCCTCATTCTCTTGGTGTCAAGGATCAAGTGCCTGCCCACAGACTCTTTGCATGGCACACCATTGAAAATATTTCTTAAGGCAACGTGGTTGTTTTTACAAATATGGGAGATGAAGTTTTAAGGTACCCATGTTCTGAAGTGCATGGGGCTGCAAAGATTTGATTCCACTTTCTGAGTGAATTTTTCTGTAAATATTCTTTTCTATTTAGAAAAGGGACCAGAGTTTTTCTAGAGGTGGTAAAGTAAGGTTGGTTAATCCAAAGTGCCTGTGTACTATGTATTTCAGAACAGCAGCTATTTAGAAAGAGCTAGAGTCAGTGTGTTTTACAAGAAGCTGCAGTTGTGATTCTTAGGTAGTGATGTTTGTTCATGCAGGAATCGGCCCGTGTGTTCCAGCAGACATAGACCAGATTTATAAAAGCATCGAGGCACTGACGGTCACAGGCAGCCTTGTAAAAAGGTGAAAGATGTCAAAGCTGTGTCGGTCTTTACAGCCTACCTGTCTGATTTAACCTGTTCTTAGGGATGACACTGTTGGTGTCATCCGCGCACATGCTCCAGCAATTGATTACATTATAAACCATCTGTAAAGAAGTCATTAAGATAGCGTTCCTGGTAGAAATACTTATACTATAATAGCACTGTGGTATGCCATATTCCCTTCTATATCATGGATTCTCTTATCAACTTCTTCAGCGCATGAGCATTAAAGGCTTTTTATTGCATATAGATCTTACAAGTTCACTTTAAGGTCTGACCATTAAACCCAGCTCTTGCCATCTGTTTGTCATCATTTGCAGTAATGGTCCTGAGTTTGGTGCCTACCTTCCGCAGCCCCCGCGCTGCCTGATTAAACTCTTGTTGACACCTGGGCAGATCATGCTGCTATCTCTTTCTTTCATCTGGAAAGCCCCACAGGGCCCTATGGTACCGCAGAACGGTTTCTCAGAGGGACTTGTCTTATGTATAAAGGCAGACTGCATGTCAAAACAGCTTTGTTTTGTTTTTATCTTAAACTGGCTTCCCCTGTTTCAGAACTGAATCTGATCTCAGTGAACACGTCCTTTCTTTTGCCTCTAAGTTAAGAGTACATTTTCCCAGGAGGTTTTGCTTTTTTTTTTTTTTTTTTTTTTGAGTCTCCGGCAGGCAGAAATGAGATGACTCCATAAGGAAAATTCAGCCAAAGCAGTAACTTCCTTAGCGAGGAAAGGAGACGTAAGAACAACTTCAGCCAGGGAATATGTGCTGAGGCTGAGCCAGAGGAATAGTGTGTGTGTGTCCATGTCTTTTAAAACAGAAAATGAAGTGCTTTTAAAAGAGAAATTGGAGTCAGTTTTTGCTATGTGAATGAGCTCAGTGGCCAGTAAATTATCTAACCTGACTGGAAGCTTAGACTCCCTGTTTCACAGACAAGGGTGAGATGAGATACCAGAAAGGCAAATCAGTTATTTGTTCCTATAAGAAAGATGGAAGGGGGAGAAAATGATCACTTTCCTCAAATTGTCCTTTACCAATATGGAAGAGCTCTGGTTTGTTAGACTTTACCTCCACTTACGAGAATATTGTATTTATTATTGTTATTCTGAGTTTATTTTCTAGAGATTGCAAAATAATAAATTTCTTACATCTTTAATTAATTTCTTCCTAGACAGCATTGTTTTTGGTGCTGCTCTTTTCTACTCCATCTTTTTCTGCACACTTCCACAGCCTTGATGGTAGAAGTACATAGCCAGAATGTGCTTAAGCATTCAGAAAGTAAGGAATGACACACTTATAAAATCCCTTGAAGATGGAGCTCTTGACTACATTGTCAGCTACGATTTCTGAAGTACAATTATGGTATCGCTACAGATAACACTGCAGTTTGTGCTGTTGAACACTTTGTGTGTGCCAGGGAGTCTGGCAAATCAGTTCTCTCTCAGCTTTTTGACATGTGCAAGCCACATCTGCATTCATGCCTGTTGCAGTCCCTCTCCGCTGGTCTGTGTTTGTTGCTGTGGTCAGAGGTAGAGTGTGGACCTGAGTTCTGCCTAGGGCATGATTCTATAGCTGGTTTACTGCACAGGTTTATTCAGCATTGCAGGTATGATCATATGTTGTTCAAGCCAGGCCAATGGCTTGGCTAGTTATATTTCATTAACTTTCTACAACAGAAGGAAGGTCTATTCTTGATGTATTTTTTGTTTCCCAAGAATTGAGAAAAAGTCCTAGAAATATGTTTTTTTCCAACTAAACGCCACTGTTATTTGTTGATAAGGGTTTGGCCACTCTTGGTGCATCATTTGCCTTATCAGCAAATAACAGTGGCATTTCTCAGTTGTTGTGTGGATTTAAGTCTTGTCTAGAGAGGAGTGAAAAACAAACTGTTCAGCCTTAGTGGAATTTGGAGGCCACTTGGAGAGCCCTTTTAAACAGTCCCATGTAGAATAAACACACATTTTCCTCTTTTGCCTGTAGCTGTGTCCTGAAAAGTGATTTTAGTTGTGACCCGTGCTGGAATATCAGAGATGTATCGATAGTCACTGGAATGAAAACTTACATGAAAGAAACATCTTTGTGTTCTTTAGCAGTTACTTCTTGTTTTTTTTCATCTCTTCTTATGGTAGCTGTCCTTAAAATCACCGTTTTCAGTGTTTGTGTCAAATGACTCATTGCAAGTTAGAGTTTGTTATTGCTTGCTGCTGGGTTTCTTCCACTTTCTCCTGGAGCATCTTCCCTGCAGGTGACAGGATGTTGGACTAGATGTCCTGAGACTCCGTCACGTATGGCAATTCCTACTGTCCCAGGTTTGTGTTCTATACTGGAGCGTTGACATTCTTGCATTAGATGGGATGTGGCTGCGTTGCCCCAGGGATGCGGAGCTGAAGCACCAATGGAACAAATTAACAGGATGTCGCATTAAAATAATTTTTCAACTGTAATTTAGGTAACTAGATTAATGTGAAGTAATTTAGGAATACTTAAATATAACATAATCACACCTCAATGATGTATAATATAAACAATGATTAAGGTAGAAAAATCAAATTTATGTAAAAAGGAGTCTAGACTTTCAGTATTTGTGCACCTCAAACACATCTGCTGAAAGAAAATGGAGCTGGGAATGGTCTAAGTTCAAGATCATGTAGTAAACAATGTGCATCTTTTGACTCTTGGAGTCTTTCTGTAGGGTGTTTTTTAAAACCTTCCATTTTCTTCTGGCTCCTTTTCCATTGCCAGGGCTGGTCAAGCCCTTCTGCCCAGTAGAGGAAACTGTTGTATTTCTGGTAAGAATTAAAGTGACGTGACCACAATTTATTATAATTTCTGAAAATAAGCATATTGTCTGTCTTTTTTAATACATGTACTGTGATTCTGTTTTATAACATGTTTGGCAAGTGGCACATAAAGTCAATGACTGACTATATACAGGTTTTGACCTGGATGTATTAACTGGAGACCGGGTTTTAAGGGTGAAATGTAGAGAAGGGCCAGAAGAAAAAGAACGTTTGAAGTTTATACCATAACTGCAGTTGATGAAATGGTATGATTAATAACATGGAAACATTCATTTTAAAATAGTTTGTGATAACTGAGGAATTCCACCCACTGTAACTCACAGGTCAGGTTACCCTGGGAGTGTTAGCACTGTCAGTGCAGCCTGGAGAGAAAGCAAAAGTATCTATTTTCGTTTTCGTTATGAACAGATTTCTTATACTTGTTGATATCTTATAAAGAAAAAACCCTATTTGTCTATCCCGGCACCACAACTCCTTAGGAGAGTTTGTGCTGTGGTCGGTATTCTGTACTGTCTCAACTCATTGCAACACAATTTTAAAATTACTGTTTGATTCGTGATTTTTGGTGACTATCAAATCTCTTCGATCACGAAGAGCTGAAATGTAAACCCAAAATCAAACCATGCAGATTTTGGTGCTACGTGAAAAAGCAAGAATCATCCATAACCTGCTGTCAGCTCACTGTTGGAACAGATGAGCAATTTGGTTCGGTGTTAAGACTTGAGGCTGTAGGTGGGGATTGCGATGGATTCTATTGCGCAGCGTCTAGGGAGTTTCCCTAATGCCAGTAATTCTTTTAGATTTCACAGAATGGACTCAGCACTTTCCTGTCTGCAAACTTTCTCCCTGTTACTGAGCAGTCAGTCGCTTGAAAACCCAAGCTATTGACACTGCCGGGCAACAGGCAGGTGTTTCATCAAGGCTGTGCTTTGGTGATAAATGAACCGCTGCGGAGCGTAGCGTAACTGCTCTTTGGAGTGAGCCTGAACAGAGAATAGTCAACTCGGTGCCAGAAGTTTCATCATGTCAACTGTTGGATCCAGGGCTTTCCCAAAACTCAGCTTAATTGGTGAGAGAGATCCAGTGCTATGCGTGAACATCAGATTGATTTATAGCCTGTTCAACACTACTAGCATGGCACCTCTGCAAAGGATGAGATCATAAGCAAGCAGAGGATTTGTCCTAATTAAACTGTAAATGTATACCGTGCCCAACATGAAAACAATCTGCAAGTAAAACAAGAAAAGTCATTATTAGGTTCTGTTCCTCCAAAGCTCATTTTGTTTGCTGTTAGTGCTCAGCTTATAAATGTTGAGGGATCCACATCATCTTTTTGGAAGAAAAAGATGAAAGTAATTATTTCTTGAACTTTCTTAGACCTCAACCACAAGCTCTTTTAAACAAAATGTAATGGAATAAGGAAAATTAAGGCAATGGGTGAAGAAAACATGACTCAGAATATACAGAATGCAATAAATGGAAACTTCTTCTGAAGCAGATCTGCACTCCCGGGTAGATCCATGGCAGTGTCAGTTTGCTGTGAGCATGGGATGATGTGGGGTACAGAAGGCAAGCGGTGTCCTAAAGTGCATTTCCCACATAGCTGATAAAAAATAACTCCTGTTAAAAGAAGGAAGTGACAGTCCCTGCACTTTTCTAGCGCTTACTGCAGTTTTTCCCAATCAGCTGTGGGCGTTAGGCATGGAAGGGTATGCGTGTCTGGGGACAGTAGTGTCCCTGAGGTGAGTCACCTTGGAAGAGAACAGTTTGAGGAAGTGCTGCTTGCTTCTCCTTGTAGGAGGAAACACCAATCGGTGGCAGAATGTCTCGAGTTAGTAATAGGGAGCTCATTCAGAGAATGCCTGAGTCAGCTGTCTTTTCAGCCTGCTCCCTAAACAGCTTACTCCATGCCTATCCTGGAGAGAAGCTGTCCAGGGCAAGGTTTGTGTAGGATTCCAGCTGCTTTTGCTGTGCATGAATTAACTCATTTTTGTTCCATCAGCACAGCAACTTCCATCAGTGTTCAGCTTTTAGGAAGTAAAACATTTTAGACCGTCATTGAGGTGGTGCCTATCAGCATTAGCCTTTGTTATTAACTCTGGCAAAATCTATTTTCCACTTATCAGTAGTAAGTATAGTATTCAAGCCCAAGACTTGAGGTACGTAAAATAACTGGCAGTATCATCCCCATTAAGCTGTCAGTTTTCCGCAGGGCACTCATGATATTACCCATGGCTTCCCGGCTTCCCGACTCCCTCCAACAGCCTCCTCTCCATCAGCCGCCTCTCCTCCGCCCCAGAAGCTGCTGTCAGCGGCCTGGCGGATGGCTCGTTTGACGTGTCTGTCATGTCGTGAGGCGTGTGTAGGAGCTGCGTTAAATGAAGAGAAAGCTGCCTCATCTGCCTGCCTGCCGAGCAGCTCCGGGTCAGGGGAAGCGTTCTCTACACCAGGACTGCAGTAATTGGAGGAGGGGACAGTAGGAGAGGGCAGCTCTGCAGAGAGGTAGGGAGAGGGGGCAGCAGAGGCTGGATGGAGACGGCTGAGGTACGTGTGCTGTTGGAGTATGAGAATAGCGCTTTCAGTGCCACACTGGACAGCTTTGAGAACTTTTAAGGAAATCGTTTATTGTCAGCTTTTTCAGCCTTAGTCTTTCAGCACACAGTCTTCTCCTGATGCTCGCAGGTGACAACTCTTCCTGCTTCTGGAAAGCTGGAGGGAGAAAACAGAAGGAGGAGGGCAGCGTAGAGAGAATGAGTCCTGTCTGCCTGTGGACAGAAAGAGTAAAGCAACTTTCCTCTCCCTCCCTAACCCGAGTTCTTTCATAGAGCTCACAGCGGGACGTAGAATGCTCCTCTGAGTAATTCTGCGCTCTCTGGACATCAGCTGCTCTTTTCAGTAGATGTGTAATACTCCCAAGTATGGTGGTGAGGTGAACAGTGATAATTTCTGGTCCATTTTTAAGAGGCAGAGAGAGTAAGAGCATTTATTATTGCATTTAATTTTGCATTAATGAAAAATCATCCCTGGAAAATAGTGGAGAGAGTTATTTTTATGCAAGTGTAGATATTTGATGCCAAGACAATAAAGAGAAACCACAGTTTGTTCCATTAAGCTCGTATCATATTGTTAGCACTCACCCATATGGAAAACATAGAAATTGTTATGAAAACATGAAAATGGGACAACTTGGTAATGTTTTGAGTAGGCTTTATAAATATCATATGTATTTTTAAATACATAAGCGATGCAGTTTTGAACACAAAAGAACCACAGTCGTGGCAGACAGATTTTGCTTTGTTCCCAGAGCAGGAAAATTAGCGGAGCTGCAAATGCAGTTATTCCAAAGTTGAAAATCTGGAGTAAGTCAGAAAAAGTATTAAGAGATTTGGTGGGAAACCAGTAAAAGCTGAAAGGGGCACAACTATGCATTCTTTTTTCTCACCAGAGGTCAGAATTGGTGTATGCACTTTGAGATTTAGCTGAGCTCTTGTACAAAGGCTCAGTCACTGAGACTGACAGTGAACTCGGTGACTGGAGCAAATCTTCAGCTCATGAGCAGGTGGAGTAGAGGGACGGTTGGGCAGAGGGTGGAAGTGTGGGTAGCTCTTTCACTATGTTGTGTGCTTGTATGGGTGTGAAAAATACTAAGGCTGGGCCTACAGGTTTGCTCTCAGCCCTGCTGTTGAACACACCAGTTGTACGGAACATCGGAGTGTGATAGCTATGAATGGGAAAGTGAGGCTCTGCGTTAGCTGACAGGCTGGCTCAGTATGCAAAGAAAGGAGGAATCAAAGGCATTTTTTCTCTCCTACCTTATACCCCTGAATGTCTTTCCCTTAAGTTATGTGTTGAATTCATGAAAATAGCTTTGCTTCATGATCTTGAAGTATGTGTTCCAGTAATTGATTCAGGCCAGAGACTGGGAGGTGTTTGGCAAGGAGAAGTGTTATTTTGGGATCCAGTGGCCTGGGATTCCTTCACACACAGTAATCAACCAGTAGCTTTCTTCCAAAGTCCTTTCTGGCTGGATCCCCTGTTTGTAGAGTCAATAACATTCCTTTCTTTCCCACCTTGCATAAGCCTTTCCCTTCTGGAGAGTTTAAGCTCTCCAGAGCACATCCCACATGCCCAGCTGAGGTCTTATTGTACTGCTCCTAAGCAGTTCCTCGCGTGTTAACTTGTGATTCCATAGAGTGTGTTCTGGGCCTCAAAAACAATGTCACCCACTCGTACTGGGTTACCCTGTGTGGTTCCTGGGCACCATCTGAATGAGAACAGCTGCTGTCTCTTCTCCACAGGGACAGCGCAGTGTGCACAGCCACCTGTCTGTCGCTCCCTGTGGTCCTGTGACCTGCTGAGCGGGGTTGCTCCTGCACTGGGGAAGCTGTGCTTCCGTCTGTGAGCTCTGTACTGGTTTTCACCCTGGTGCTGTGAGAATTTGCTTCTGGAGCCAGAGAGATCAAACTCAAAGTGCCAGTGCTTTCAAAATATATCATAGTAGGATTCAGTGTTGGAGCCTCCCGAGAAGGAGGAATGAGAACGTGCAATTAAAAAGCAGTAATTCTTTTTGCTCGTGACAATGACAATAACAGTAAGTCTGTCTGTGAAAAGAATTCTGAGGAAAAGTCTTAGTGATTCATATTTATATAAAATGCAATATTGAAACATTTCCTTCCTAGCTGGTGGCCAAAGGATCAGATAAAATTCTGGTGCTGCATTTATATTGTGCTTTGCAGACATATCTAATCTTCAGTGGCATGAGAAATGCTGTAGAAAAGTATGTCATCAGAAATTGCTGCAGCATCATGCTTAGAAACTGTCCTCCAGAAACCAGGTCAGCTTTCCCTGTAACTTATGGTAATGCGTACAGGCACCATGGAGTTTGTTATATCTCATAATGGAGATGGTATAGATAGCAATATACTTTCATCTGTTATTTTTATCAGATGGTCTTATCTGCTTTGTGGCATCAAAAGCATGTATTCAGAAAAGACTGAGACAGAAGTGCTTGCTGTATTTAATGTGCACATGACGGGCCTGATTCTGTTTGCATTGAAGTCAGTGGAAGTTTCTGTCCTTTGTGGGAGCAGAAGAAACTGTCTGAATTCCACTGACAGTGTTTTGTTAGTGTTCTTTACCATATGTACATGGGTGACTGACCCCCGAAATCATGAAAATACTGCTATCATTGAAAAGAAACTAGTGCTCTAACTTTGTCGGCAGTTAACAGCCCTGTCGGTTCTGTTCTGTCAGGGTGCCCGTGACCTTCCAGCGCTACAGCATCCCAGTTACAGCAACAAAAAGGACTCGGAATAACATGCATATACTTCCCCTTTACCTTCCAAGACATTAGGGAGAAAAAAAGTTTGATTATTTTCTGGGGTTTCACCAAATGATTGCGCCAATAGTGCAAGCCAGTAGCCGATGGAACTTTCCTCCTGTTTTGTTTCCTGTTGTCTTGAGTGTGGATTTGGAGGTTTTGCTTCACCTAGACACAGATTTTGTGGAGTTCTGTGGAAGAAGGTTTTGGTTTTGTCTCCTGCAATCATCCCAGTTCACTGAGTGATACTGATTCAGCTGTTGGTACGTTAACAAATTCTGAAAGGTCTTTCTGTGAATGTTGCAGAATTCCCGGCAGAGGATTAAAGTTTTAGAGAATCCATGAATAAAGTCTTTGGCAACACAGCAGGCAATAAGCTTTTGCATTTTGTTTCAGAAGAATAATATGAGTAGTTTCATAACATCTTCTTTTATCCAACAGCTTCTTTTGACTCTGTGGTAGCAGCAATAGGCCGAAATAGTAACTATCTGTTTGTGAGGGATTTAATACAGCGGGCATCTTCCCCTGCCCATTGTGTTATTGCATATTTTTAGTTCCCACTAGGCAGGAATGTTCCTGAGAGCCTGTTTGGTTGATCCCAGTTGTTTGCCCTCCTTCATCTCCCAAGGATGCTGATGATCGGCTGTAAGTGGTGGTCTAAGGTCTTTTTTATGCTTCTAGGATAACTACTTGTGTATATTGTGATACTTATCCTTAAAAGAAACAAGTGAAGTACGAAGTGTAACTTCCAATCCAGGTGTTCTCAGGCACGTACAAGAACAGACCGGTTGTGAGCTACTTTCTCAGAACAGTTTTAGAAGCTCAGCTCATGCAAGCATCAAATTATCCAGCTATTTCTTTCAGTGTCATTGATTCCCTGAAAGTCTAAGCGACTTTGGAAAGCTCGGTCCCACCGGTGGGCTATGAGGCCACCCTACCTGTAGTTACAAGTGTTTTTTTCACCAGCTGCAGGCAGAGTAAGAAACTGCAAAATGCTTCTGTGAAAGAGTTGAAATATGAATTAAATGCATAAACCTACTATTGTTTTCATTGAAGAAGTTTGTGTTTTATTTTATCTGACTTCTGTTTATCTTTACTATTTATCTATTTGCTAGGTAGTTCAGGAGTATGACAGGATTTTTCTCTTCTTTATGGAGATGCTAATTAAGATTGTTAATTTTAAATAGCATCACTTTTGAAGATGCTTTTCAAATTCAAGATGCAGCACATGGCCAGTTCTGCAGATGTCTTTGAACCTTCGGTGGGATTGCTGTGCTTTCATTGATGGGAGCATGGGGAAAATGTTTTCCTGGTTTCTGTTGCTTGAAGAGGCAGAGGGTATCTGCGGTGACTCATGGAGGAGTTTATCTGCCATGTGGTACTTAAATGCATTTTGGGAGAGGATGGAGAAGTAACTGCTTGACCTAGTGTGAGACAAGAGCCATTCAACCCATTTTTCAGAGTGCTCCAAATTCCCATTTCAAGGCAAGTCAAACGATAAAAGTAGTAAGCAAAGAACATTAATGTGTATCTGGAAGACTTTAATTAAAAATAATAATTATAATGGGCCTATGGTGCGCATGAGCTCCCATTTTCTTATTGGTGATTGATTCTGCTAAATTTTGCTCTCACAGCAAATTATGTTGCTGTTCTGTTACAGTTTGTGTTTGATTGCCGAGAGACGGATAAGCAACTTAAGTGGGGCTTCTATGAAAAAAAGAGCTCTGCTTGCGAATTGAAACTGTATTCTTTATTTTAAAGAGAGTTTCTTTAGTACAGGGGTTTTCTAATAAAAGATTTCCCAATAAAGATCCCAAGCTGGAATTAAATAGCCTAGGTGACAGTTGGAGAACTCTCTTTTGAGAGCATGGAGTAAATGGTGACATCCGGGGAGTTAAAATGCAGAGCATGGAACAATTTTGACACATGAAATTATTCCTGTACGGGCTTTCCTTCTAATCAGAGGTTCCCATGCCAGTGTTTGATCCTTTATTCTGGAATGCTGTGCTCATTCCAGGCCGCTGTCGGCTCCGCCCCAGGAACCCCCGTTCTGTCAGTGGGATGAGCTGGTTGTGTCCAGGCTGGTTCAGTCTGGAAGCCTGCTCTTGTTTGCTGCCAAGAAAGTTAAACTGTACAGTTTTGCTTCTTGATGCCCATCTTTTAAGACAGGACAGGTCTCTTTCTTCTGAATCTGTAACTCTAGCAGAAACTGTAATTTTATCTTAATTTGCAGTGATCCTCCTATTTCGCACTGCAGTCCAGAATGATCTAAGGGATCTGGCAAGAAGAAGAGAAGAGCTGTCAAACTGTCTTTGCTGAGAAACTTTAACAGTGAAGGATGACGCTGCAGATATTAGGGTTTATGAGAGTGACAGAGGTGGCTATTGGAGCATTAGTCTCTAGAAGAGGATTGTGGTTTGATTGTCACAGCTTACTGAAAACAAAGATAAAACGGTGGTTGATGTAAGAACTTTGTCTTTTTGTTGTGTTCAGTCAGACAGGGGAAGTGACTCAGAGTAAACCTGATCTGATTCTGAAGCTTTGATTCCAAAGCTTGAGGAGGATCCAAACAAAGTGACAGACTCCAAGTACTATGGCCGCGTTTCCTTTTGTGTGTGTATTCTCCAGCTTCTTTGTGCAAGAAAAGTGAAAGTTGTCAAGAACTTTACGTCTGTACTGAGTAAACATGTTGGCATTGTATAACTTTGAACTTGATACTCGACATCAGTGTCTTGCCACTTGAAATCAGTGTCTTGCTGCTTGACATCCATGGACTCAAGGCTTTGGCTAAACTTATGCATGTTTTGAAATGTATTGCTTGGAATGGCTTATGCGAAAGGCTGTTTAGAATTTGAGCCTAATTTTCTTCACTCAGAGGAGAGGTGGCAGCAATATTTAGGGCAGCTTACATAGTTTCAGGGGGTTCAGTCATGGGAGAGAGCAAGAGCTAGTGGGAGAGCATGGAGAGAAGGAAGAATGTTTGGCTTCTGTGGGGAAAAGGGACAGCTGTGTCTTACCACGCCTACAACTGTGGGCAAAGCGGCCCTATTTCATACAGGGACTTGGAAAAGAGGGGAACAAAAGTAACACCACTTTGCATTAGAACATAAAGTGGTAGGTGATTCAGCCTCTGAAGAAGCAGGAAACAAAAAACAAGTCTGAAACCACAGGGTATATACTGAACACGAAGCTTTCATGATAAAACATTGTTTGTCCAGAATGTTCTTGTGTGGTTTTCCGATATTCGTATCTCATCTCATGAGAAAATCTGTCCTCAGTGTGTTTTCTGACCTCCTCATTTTCTGATGAGAACAGTCAGACTTCATGGGGACAGACTGTCATCTTTGGAATATGCGATATGTCTACCTTTTGCGGGAGAGGAGGACCTGTTCAGAGCAGTCACAGAATCAGACTTGCAAAGAGAAAGAAATAGCTGTATCTCTCGAGGCGGTTTCACATTTTGTTTTGCCTGAAACAACGTGAATCTGCACATCCCTAATTGTGTTCATGGATCGTAATAATTCAGTTACGGTGAGAGAACAGAGGAAAAGCGCTATTCCCTGATTATGGTTCTTAAAAAAAACCTGCGAAAAGAACAAAGTTATTAAAAAACTTTCATAATTATTTAGAACTCCAAATGGTCTTTAATTCATTTGACTTTTATAGACTAGTAGTCTTTAATCTCCATCAGTGGGTCTGAAACGTACCTGTTACGTACTGGTAAATTAGTTGTCAATCCCTTGGGCAGTATATTTTAATATCAGTATTATATGGTAGATGATATAAATCTTGTGTACGGTATTATTAGCTTAGGCAGCTGCTGACTTAAAAAGGCCAGTTTAACAAGTCACCACTGTATTATGTTTAATTAGGTACAGTTTATATAATGAGGTGTTCAGTTCTAATGGAAAGACATGCTGTGAGCAGCACATCTGCAGGAATAACTATTACAATCAGCATTGCAGAGACCCATGGAACTGCAAATTAGACTTACTTATCTAGAAATAAATTACATCCCAATGCCTTCATAAAGCTCATTAATTAATTCCACTGGCATAAAGGTCTTTTTCTTAATTTCATGTTCCATTAGCATAATAAACACAATTTGAGTTACAACAGTCTGATCAGTTTAATGGATGCTATTTATTTTAGTTTTTTATTTAAAGTCCCGGTAACATAGAATTAACATCAATATGCTGTTTGGTCCTTTATTAAGAATTCCCATAGGATAAGCAGCACAGATGTTCAATACAGCATCATATATTTGCTGCGTTTTATGACTTCGCTAATTGGCCATATGGAAAGGTGTTGCTTGGATTTAAATTTTTTTAAAATTCTGATAAATTGTATGGATTGTAATGGTCACAACTGGGTAGTGTGTGCAGCCGGACAGGTTAATGTGTGCTGTGTGCCGGAAGCAAAACAAGAGTAAGCAGTTTTTATGTACATTGATTCACAGTAAATAATGCCCATAGACTTCGCAGTATATTAAAATCAGATTCATTAATGGGTAGTTCCTGACATGATTATAATTCTTTAATTTATGCAGACACTGTCTAATCAGGAGGAAATGTTACTAGCTATTTGTTTAGTCTCAGTTCGGTTATAGACAACATTATTGTCGTTCCACTCAGCTTTTCTTGATAAATTACCCTGTTAGGAATGTTTATGGTAAGATGTTGCACGTCACTCTAACAGGAGGTTTCACTGTCCGTCCAGCTAACGGTGGGTACTTTGAATGCTCTCCGTGCCTGTGGTTCTTCTAGCTTCTAGCGGACTAGGAACGTGTCTCAACACATTTTGCTTTCACCTTATTTTGTCCAACATTTTCTGCTCGAGCCTACCTACTAACATAACCGAGCTAATTCTGCCATCAGCTTGGTGCTTGTATTTTCTAATGCTTGGCTCTTTGATTGTTTTTTTCTGTTTCCTTGTCTTATTTCTCTTCTCTGCATTTAGTATCAGTGACTGTCACTGCAAATATCTTCTCCTTCAGCCTGTAATGTAGCCACCTTCTAATGGTAGAGATGGATTTGTGGTAATACTCACGTGTCATATAAATCCATCATCAGATTTTTCATATAAAAACTGATTTCTGTCATTACACTGTAATTCACCTTTCTATTTCTCCCTTCCTTTCCAAAATCATCTGAGCAGGAGTCATCTATCTCTGCTAGTGTGATTTCCTTCTATTACATGACCTCAATTACGGTATCAAAAAGAGCCGCGCCAGAGGAGATGAGGGCAGGTTGCCTTAATTTTGGTGTGTGTGTCTTGTATGGGCAGACACACACACACGAGTCTATCGTTCTCAAGGGTTCTGCAAAAGCATTTTGCTTTAAAAAATGCTCTGTATCTCATCACATGTTTAAATCTCTAACCCAACACATGCACAAACCCTGGAGGCTTTTGGTGTAATCTTGGGGCTCTTTAACAATGCTTTTTGACATAGTTAATGGCTGGAGTTCTGTAAGGCATTTAAGCATGTGACTAATCTTAAGAGTGAAATGCCTTTTACCTTGAAATTTAGGTTTATATCATATATATATCTAGCAATGTACAGAAAAAGAGTAAGCCTTCAGTATAATCCCTCATCAGTGACTCCAAGCTGTAGGAAACAGCAGCGTAGGCTGCACAAAGCAGTGAAGTCATATGATCAGGCTAGGGTCTCTTTCTTTGTAAATCGTGTTTGGTGCTGATGCTCGAATGAAGTTTTTAAAATGAGTCGCTATTTTCAGATGTCTCAGTGTTATGGGTTGTAGGACATGTCAGACATGCGCTGGCAAGAAATCATAGGGAGAAAATACAGCACAACACAGAAATTGCTACGTACAGGCTTAGTCATCTTCTGCAGTGGGGTGTCTTGTCATTTGATAGAGAGAGAAGTAGTGTAGAATGTTTCTAATGCAGCAGGTTTGAGGCTGACCTGAGTTTATAAGCAAACCCTGTGAAATGGGGTTTTAGTGCCCAATGAAAGGTGCCTCTTCTGTTTGAGGTCTGCAGTATGGCTGGACAGGTCAGATCAGTAAAATACCTTCTTCTTGTCAAGGTTCATATTAATGGTGAACAAAATTTGTTTTATCCATTGCAGATCTGCTCAGCTGAGGTGAGACCTTTGATGTTTTTAGGCTGTTGTGAATGTGAAAAGATGTCACGGAGACCAGAGCAGAGCTGCCTCATTGCTCCTGGTTGACCTGAGGTGAGTAACCAAAGAGGGTGGTTGGGTACATCTGGAAGAGTCAGGACCTAAATGTCACCTAACTTTAATAATAGTTGAGGTCCTCAAACCTCTTGGCAATACCTAGAGACTTCCTGTCCCTTTGGTCTCCTCATAATGAGGGATGGGAGATTTCTTATTCCTTTAAAACAGTGTGAAGAATAAAAATGGAATGGAAATGCTTTGTAAAGCAGCCTTACTAAGATGTTGCCCAGATGTCAGGTTGGTACAACTGACTGAAATGTTAACACAGTCCAATGTATTTGTAAAAGCCATCCAGCGCGTGTTACTTCCACAGGATATCACCCATGTTTAATATGCAGCTCAGTGATAAATATTTAAAGAGCAGAAATATTATCTGAAAGCTTTGTAGGACTACAGGAATGGCTTCTCATAATGGAATGTGTTTCCCCTAGGGGTTTATGTCAGTTATCCTACAGGTATCCACAGAAATGTGGGTATTATTGTCTGCTTACAAGTGCTATCTATAGTCTGTAGTTTGCATGATCTCGAGGAAGCAATATCAAGTGCCATGCTTAGGCCTTAGACTTCAGACCAACAACCGTAGCTTTCTGGTTGTTTATTTTTCTCCACGGTTCTTGCTTAAAAAGGGAGATAACTTTTAGAAAGTAAATCATCGGGCAGAAATGCTTAGAGAAAGTGAATCCACAGGCCTTGTGACTTTTGATATTTGTTTTATCAGTCCCTTTTAATTAGAAATAGCTGCTGTTGTGGTCAGATAAGCATTAGTGACAATTGAACACCTCATAAGCAAAGGACTTGTAGAAACTTCATACTTTTAACTGAACTAACTTCTGTAAGAAGTTGCTTTGTTCTTGTCATAATGCTTGAAGTTAATGGACAAGTAAAATAGAGTGGCTGCATGTGTCACACATGGAGTGAAGAGGACTGACTAAAAGCCATTAGCGTCCAGAAAAGAAAGACAAAGGCAGAATTTATATCACTTCCAAATGAATCCTAACTGTTCCCCAAACTCTGAGTTAGTGTGACAGGCAAGAGGCAGAGCCATTAATGGAAAGGTCAGGTGGTGTGATTTTAGCCAGATTTTCTTGATTGAAAAGACAGTGGGAAATTATCCAGAATGCTAGCAATGCGGAATCTACAAAATACATTTAAAAACCTGGTTTAATGGCTTGATGGTCTGAGTGACAATTGTGCCTGTCACACTAAAAGGGAAAGTTCGCTTACAGGAGAAGTGCTGGAAGAGACGAGTTATGCTTTTTTTCTGGAAAAAAACTTTTAATTCTTTTTGTTTCTTCAGATTTCTGTAGTGCAGTTGAAGTGTGAACCTTCAAACTCCCCCCATTGCTACCGTGCTCAAGTCGATTTATGGCCTCATAGCTTCTTTATTCCTGGAGAACTGATAGAACTCTATCAGCATTTTGTCCTTAACAGTTCAAAAAGATATAATGTAATAGTTAGCTAATTATAGATTTATGAATCTGTTTCATTGGTCATATTTACTATTAATATAATTAAGGTGCATTTTGAAACAGTCCACTGTTGACATAAAATGCTGAATACAAGCCAGGTATTTGTATATATGTGCATGGAAAAGTCCCTTCTAGACCACTTCTATGTTCCTGAGATAAACAGATCTCAAACCCTTCTCCTCATTTAGCTGATGTGTTAGGAGGAGGATTTTGTACTGAGAACTGCACCTGACCTGCTGGGTTTTTGCATCTGGTTCCTCCCGCCTGGCAGTTCTGAAGCTCAGCTGGGGCCAAAGCTTAGGGCAGAGAAGGAACGAAAAATCCTAAAGTTCTGTTTTTGCTAACCAATGAACGTTACTTCAGCCAAAAATACTCACATATTTATGGCCTCATAATTAACGTAAGGCCATATTTGCTCTCGGGCCTTTGGTCAGCTTTGCTCTCCTGTCACTATTTTTCCTTCTTTACTTTCCTCCCGTCAGTAAATCCACATGAACAATAGCCAAAAGATCATTCTGTTAGTATAATAAACACTGTAATGGATCATTGGTTGGGCTGACTTATCTGCTGCTTGAAGCTGGAATGGATGTCCACACGCTGCGGTAAATCTGTTTCTCTGGAATGGAGCAGCCCCCAAACACTGCAGAGCAAGAGTCATTGAGCTGGGACACTGCAGCTCTAACTCCTGTATCCTTGGGCTCTCAGCACGTGCTGGATTCCACCTGCAGTTTGGGATGAGGGATTGGACAGGCTACAATAATAAGTGGTCTAGTTAGTGCTGGCTGAGAAATAACTCCTTGTGCCGAACAAAAGGTGTTTGGCTGTAAGAGGAGGCGACGCTGCTGGTTTAGATTCAAACCTTTTGTTGTCTCGTTGTGGCCGCACGTGTTTTTCTGTCCATATATGGGAGTGCCGTTCTGAGGAAAGAGAGGGCAAATGTGTGGTCAGGCAGTGGGATTTGGTCATTGGACTTAGCACAAGGACAACCATTAAGTTTGTGTTATGTAAGAGGTCAGATAAAATAATCTAACGACGCCTTTTAGCCTTGAAAATGAATTAACCTGTACTCTGTTTTTTTTTAAATGTATGAACGTTCTGAGACTTCTTTTCCATTTCATTATATTAGAATACGAACACACTTTGTTAGTAATGGCTAATGATTCTTGTCTGTAGAGGTGATGACAGATTCGGGGCCAAAACAGGAAAAAGGGCTGACATCACGTTTGCTGAACTGCTCCTGCTGCATTTTCTTACGTGTAGTGATGTAATGTAGTCAGATGAATTGTGTTCCTAGCATGTGCGAACACCCTTCACCCTTTGCAAAGGGCACTGCCCTTTCTGCCGCTCCTAGCTTTTGTTTTTACTTAACATTAAAGACTTGTGACTTCTCTGCTGTTCATACAGTTTGTCATGAAAAATACCAGTGCCTGCTGCTCCCTTTATGCTTGGATATTACACAACTGTCAAAGAAAAAAATGACATTCTCCGTTTCCCTTAATATTTACCAACTTAAGAGATTTTGTTGTCAGTCTAGCAATCTTAGAAGGAAATAAATGACTGCATAGTATGGAACTTTCAACTGAGAGTCTCATATTGCCTTCCTTTGTATTTGTTAGGCCATTTTCCATCAGGGTGGTGAAACAAAAGAGCGTGCTAGTGCCCTATGTCTTGGAAGCCACACTGATTTTCAGTTAGATTTTGCATTTTTCGTTTTGCTCTTATTTATCCTAAATAAATTTATGACTTGTCCTGAGGAATTTTATAGAATCACGAAATGGGTTGGGTTAGAAAGCCCATCCAGTTCCACCCCTGCCATAGGCAGGGACTCTTCCCACTGGATCAGGGGCTCCAAGCCCCATAAATATATTGGATCCAGGAAACAAAAAAAAAGCTGTCAGATTTCAGTGCATTTCTCATTTTCACTCTCATATGACAGCTTAACTTGTTACTACTTGATTATAATTAGGTACTTGATTTTCATCAACAATAATTTCTAAGTACTTTAGTTTTTTTTAAAGTACAGTTTGCATAATAGTGTGTGATTTCAGCCAAGAACGTGAACTTCTCTGCCTCAGTTTACTTATCCATGGTATGATGAGTAATTTACCTTCCTCAAATATGATATCCAGCACCAAAAACTGTCTGTGTAGCGTTTTAAGCTGCAATTGATCTTTGCAATAGATTGAATTCATCCCCCATACTGTCACACATTGACCTTTGAAATCCTAAGGGAAACTGATGTGTTAGGCCTTGCAAAATCCCACTGTATCTTTTCGAACATCTTCTCTTTTCTCCTATTAGCATGGCATCCCTCTTTTTCAATCTTGTTGTACAATTCTCGTTTCAAAGCCCCGTGTTTGGCCAAGTTTCTAACGTCTGAAGAACAACCCAGGATTAATCAAAGCTCTGTCTGTGTAGAAGGGGGTCTTTTGATTCTCTTCCTTTTGCTGGCTTTCACAGGAGATTGCCTGTGTAAGCAAAATCAATGTTAAATACTTGCTGGAAACGGCTGGTAGTTAACATAAAAGGTTCTGGGACACAAGTGCTGTCCCTGGAGAAACTTGAGAACTGCTTCTGTTGCCTTCAGGCTTTGCTCAGAGCGCTGTAGTGTGAACAGTGGAGTCTGGTGGCACCTGAACGTGTGCACGGGGTTGCAGGACTGAGTGTCACTGCGCCACGTTCTGTGCAAACCGAACAGAACCTGTGGGAACCGAAATAAACCGTCAACAGTAAAGTGTCACTGGAAAACTGTCACTGAAACATCATTCACATAATCTGTGCGTGAATCCTGATGGGTTTCCATTTCTGTGCTGGAGCCCTTGAAAAGACCCCAGTGAAGCAGTGGCCAGGGCCTCTGAAGAAAAGAATCACCAGAACCATTTTAAAGGACGCTTTAATGAGGGACTCAATGCCTTTAACTGGAAAGGCTGGAGGAAGGGGGTTTGTTGTGCAGCCTGGCACGGGCAAGCAGCTGATTTGGAGGGGAAAAGGGAAAAACACGTTTCAAAAAAAGAGTGGGAAAAAGAAACAGAAGGCAAGAAACTCTGTGTTCCCATGTACTTGACTATAATTATAGAGAGCAGTGACCAAGGGGGCAGAGTTTGAAGATCAGATTTCTAGAATTGCTGGAGGCTCGCCTGACTCTCGCACTGAAACCTGTTAGAGTTCCCACTGACTTCAGTGAGAGTGGAGTTAAATCAGTGCTGAAAGCTGTTGAAAATGAAGCAATTTATTTTCTGAGCTGTGATTGAACAGCCTGACCTGGTTCTCATCTCCTGCTATTGAAAGTTTAAAATAAGCACAGTTTTCCTAATCTCCCAAATTTGTTGAATACTTGCCTATTCTTTTGTCTCCTTGTGCAAATCCTGCTGCCGGCCTGCAGGATGCTGTGCACTCTTGCTTTTTGGAATGAGTTGGTGCCAGTTCTGTGCTTTGCTTGTTGTGCAGGCTTTGAGGAGAGCCTGTCTGCAACTGCGGAGGATCAGCTGCCATCCTGCTGAATCGCTTTCCTAGCTCTGTTTCCATAAAATGTCTGCCAGCATCTCAGAAATGAAGCATTTTAAGAAAATATGGGTTACTAGGTAAGAACTCATTCTTTTATAGCAAAACCTTTCCCATTCAAAGTAAGCTGCTTTGGAGGTGTACAGCAGAGTAGTGTTTTGCTGAAGCTTTTTATTTAAAGAAGAATTATGCACAGTGCCCTTGTTCCACCAGGTTCAAATCGCTGCTTGAGAATCAGAAATGTTTCAACAGCCCGAAGCATATATATATATATATATTTTTTGCACAAATACACAGTGACATTGGTGCTGTTTCTCAGCAGCTTCTTGTGACTGTTCCTGTTTAGGATCCCACGTTCAGAAGTATTACAGACTTCTGATATGTGCACTTAGATGCTTTATTAGCCTGGTTGTGAAGCGGAGAAGGGTAGGTTGTGAACAAATGCAGCTGCTGCTTGGGCTGATGGGTCCATTTCAGCAGGGCTAGTTTTGATGGTTGTCCGTAAATTCCAGCGCAGTTACAATGCTGTGTGTTGTTCAGCTGAGGCACAGCTCTGGGGAATTGCCGAAACTTGAGGTCTCAGTGCTTATGATTCCTCTCATTTGGTTGTTTTCAGAACAAGCTAAAGGTGTTTTAATCCAGGTGAAAAGTGTGAGTACATAGAGCTTTGTTTAGGAAACAGCTCTCCCTTAATTCAGAAAAGTACATGGGAATTGATAACATGGTATGTCTTAGCTGAGACCTGGATCCTCCCAGTACTTGTGTACCCGCATAAAATGTTCATATTCCTGTTGGCACTGTGACATTAGCATCTTTCTGTAGGATCTAGGGTTTGTTGGGAGTTATAGAAGTTATCCTTCTCTGCATAAATATCCCATTTGGATTTTTAGGCTTGCCAAACTCAGCCTAGGGGATTACATGCAGTGGTAAGTTCCACAAAGTGTTGATGATTTACCCTTAAAATATTGCTTTGTGGTTTTAAAACGTCTGCCTTTTTAGTTACTCCCTGGTGTAGTCCAGGCTTTGTATGATGTGGAAGGGTACTGAGGAGTAATTGGTATAAAAGAGCAGACGTAGTGTAGAGGAGGTGTCATCCCCTCTTATTTGTTTCAGCTTTAATTTGGAGAGACGTGATTTTTGCAGATATATTTGTTGGAAATGGCTTTAAAAGTACATGTTTTTCCTCTGCTGTGCTAGAGTTTGGGTTTTTTAGGGGAGTGTTAAATGAAACGGGATTTAAAGCGTTGCACTCACTGTTAAAGATTCAAATCTGTGATCGGTGTTACGTTCTACAGGTAAGCTCTCCAGTTATGTTATTGATGTTTTCATGTTAACCATGTACGTTCTGCCTAAACCAACTACAGCCTGGATGCACCGTAGCTGAGTTGACACAGTTGTGTGTTGTGTCATTTCGCTTGGTTTGTTTGGTCTTTATTTGGGATCTCGTTACTCGAATGTTGCCGACTTCTCTCCGTTAGAACTTAATTTTCTATTTCACAATGTCGGTGATTCTGCTTTATCTGGGCTGTCTCACCTTGCTGTTTCCTTGGATAACAAAGGGATGATGTGAATAATGAGCTAGTGTTTGTGCTGTCGTTCCCTCTTCCTGGCTAAGCAGGGCAGAGCCGCCGAGTTGCTTTTGTGGTCAGTGACAAACATTGTGTCTGTGTGTGTTGTGGGCGCTCCTCACGTGCAGGGATAGGGACGTGTAGGTCACACTCGGCATGGCATGGGGTTGTGGATCAGGTTTTCATGAGACTTTGGCAGCAGTGCATGTCTGTGTGTAAATTATATGAATTTGGAATCCAAGCGGCACACGAATCTTCAGTGAATAGGTTGCAGAACTCCTTGTCATTTAGTTTTATGGCTAATGGCTTTTTTTATATTCAATTTTCTCCAAGTTTTCATTAAGCAGTGCTTGTGAAGTGCTTCAACTTGACTTTGATGCGCATTTGGTATCAGAAGGAGCGATCAGGCATTTTATCTCCAAACTACAGATCAATTACCTTTCTAAACACTTACCTCGTAATTGTCCTTTAAATAAAAATAGAAAAAAAGGTACCACAATCAACTGTATTAAGACATGAAAAATGAAAGTGGTTAGAAAAAAATGGAGGCATCGCCTAAGATAAAGGTGCAAGGGAGCGTGGCCCTGCTGTGGTGGGATTAGGTACAGTGCACAGTAATCGCAGAGGATGAAAAAGTGGAAATGGGGCCTTACAGAGAGAAGTAAAAACAATTGTTAATTTCTGGAAACAAGAAGAGAACTGGTTTGCTAATGAATTAAATAGGCAACAACTTTTAAGTGCAGTTCAGCTGCCGAGTTAGCAGAGCGGGTGACTTTGTCCCTGGCAGATTTTGATGGTTTTACGCTTAGGATGAAGTAAGCACTTGTTTCAAAACGCAGCCTCTAATATGCGATGTGAAGGTCGGTCTCATAGATTTCATTCCTTAATATTCTAGCTGACATTCCCATTTTCTGAAGTATGGGTCTTGAGGTACATAAGTCTTAGATATTGTGGTATCAAGAAGGCTACGATGGGCAGTGTTGCAATTAGGTAGAGAAAATCCTCTCACTGCGGTACATATGTGACTGCTAACCCAACACTTCCAAATTGGTGGGGTTTTTGTTGTTTATGTGTTTCTCCTAGCGCTCCTGTAATAGTGCAGTCAGGTTCTAAATAGGAGCGCTTTTTGATTCAGCACTGTAAGACTTAAAGAAATCATTTAATAGAAATAGCATCGGAGTTCAACGTCGATAATAAAATACCAACATCCTCTCACACAGCTCTTGGCTGCATAGTTCAGCTTAGGAGGTATTTTTCTTTTCTCTTGGAATGACATGACATTGAGTTATTAATTCAGAAAGGACAAAGTGAAACTGTTATTTTATTCATTTCTATTCCAACTATATTAAACCTGCAAGCTTAAAAACATGAGGATCCCACTCCTTGAAACTAACAAAATAGTCAAATGCAGAAGAAGCTATTAAAAATTGTCTTTTAATAAAAGTTTAAAGTCTTCAAAATATATTTGCCCCTCGAGCAAACTTTTTTCATTTAATATTGTGTCTGTTAATTAGTGCTTCAAATTTGCAAATTCTTTATTGGTTTATATCAATGTAATACCCAAAGCTCATCTCATTGCCAGATTTGAATGAAATATGATCCTGTTTATTCTATTAAAACGAAGGCTTGAAATTGTTACCCAAATGCCACAGGAATTCTTGCCATTTTCTCATCAAATTCCTCATCAGATTTTTTTGTTTAAGTCACATTGTTTTAGATTTTGAGCCTTGGCATTTAAATGAAATTCAATGTGCCCCACTGGAGCAAACATCTGCAGGGACATATTATGTACAATATCCATTCCAATCAAGCAGGAGCGCGCTGTGTGCCTGAATGAGAAGCTTATTCTTCCTCCACTTGGATTTACCCTGATGTGGCTATTGAGTCAATCTGCAAAAAGAAACGCTTAGAAAATTAAACCAGCAGAACAGGAAAGGTTTTTTAATACTCAGAGCAAATCTTTCAAGTTGCATGATATTAATTTAAGAATGACATGTTTTAAACGAACCTGAAGGACTTTGGTGCCAGATTCCCTCTGAAATTCAACGGGACTTGGGAATCAGAGCCCAGGGGTGCCTTGGCAAATCTCTCTGAGGGATCAGTGTTAAGGGTTTGCTTTGAATTTAGAATCACGATCTACAGAAACTTAGGTGAGTAGAGAGATGTTGGGGGAGAAGGAAGAGAAAGAAACCAACAGTCAATCTTGTAACACTGCAACATATATTAAAAAGTTACAGATATTCTGTAAGCATGAGGTTGGCTATCAGTAAAGATGGCCTGGAACAGGCTCTCTTCTTTCTGAAGCAGCTACCTTACACACTGAGCTTGTTCCATGTTCCACGCCAACTTCATGAAGAAGGTCACTTTAAGCACAAATTGTAACATACGGTCTTAGGAAATATCTTGCAAATCCTTTTGTTGCTGATCTGAAAGAATTCACAAGCTCTAACTGCTTTCACCTTGTTATGTGAGTGAAGATAGTATTTAAATGAAAAGATAACTCCCTTACCACAAAATGTGAAATCTGTTTGTCTTCCTATTTTAGATACAGCTGTATTGATCAAAAACGGGTGGTGAAAAGAGAGTGAGGGCTGTTCTATCACCCGACAAGTTAGACAAAGTGTTTAGGGCTTTTTGGTGGCCATGAAAGGTTAGGAAAAGCTGATCAGAAGTGGTTTTCCGTCCTTGTCCTGCATGGCCATTAAGAGCAAGTCATGCTCTGGGGAGGCTGCAAGGCTTGTAGGTTTTACAGAGAAATGTGCAGCCTGCTAAAATAGGGCTGGGAGTGTTTTGGCCACAGTGAGGCAAACAGGAGGAGATGCGCAGAAACGTCGCCCTGCTTGTTCGAGAATTCTACTCACTCCAGCTGGCAGGAGGGAAGTTGGCTGATGCCATAAGTGAGTAGATGCCTACAGCAAGACCAGGTTGTTTCTTTGCTCATAGTGCTTCAGCCTTTGCCGTGTACTCAATAGCACTGTGAAAAATGTAGGGCTAACACAGGACCAAATTCCTTGGTTATGTCTCTGGGTGATTCCCTACTACCTGTGCAGAGATGGTGTCGAAGATGAATTTCTGAACTACTTCTCCAGTCAACTCAACCGGGCTCTGCATTTCTGAGTCAGGTGATTTCTAGCTCAAGCGTAATTAGCACTAATCAAAGTTTCAGTGGGTTTTAGTCTGCTTACAGTCACAGCCAGGTGATCTCCTTGTCTTTTGGTAAGCAGAATACGGGAAACTCTTTGAACGATTCGATTTTGGGTTTGTGTTTGTGTTCTGTACCTAATTCTTCACAATGCATGTACTGAATCTGGCTTGCTTTCCTTTCTCTACCATCTCTGCAACACTAACATAAGCAAAAATAGTACTTTGATGGTTATTTATTTATTTTGATCACTGAAGTTGATAGATATGTTTCTGATGATGCGAATTGTTATGCGAGGAGCAGGCTTATTGCATAAGCAGTCACTATTTTTACAGGCAGAGTACACGTTCAGACCAGAAAGCTGCTAATACCACAGAGATAAAAGGATAATTTGCGCTAATTTATGAAGCTAATTAATCAAATGAACTGAGTATATTAACCAGTTGGTGATATTCTGCTGAGCAGGAACTGAAACAGTTAGAAACTTCTTCAGGCTTTTATTTTTATCATCATCACCGCGGCACTCTTTAACTGATATTGCGAGTGTCCTGCAGTGATAACCCTTCCATAAACACTGACAGCTTCAGCAGTTCTGATAAACCAGAAATGTGGATGCACAGCATCCAAGCAGATTCCTCTTCGTATCATAACACTTTCTTAATGAATTGCTTAGAATGGAAGATACCGTGTGTGGAGACCCCTCTAGCTGCGTGGGTATGGAAATATTGTACGTATTTAGTACATGATTATTAATAAGAACAGCCAAGATTTATCTGAATTCATAGCAAGTTAAAAAAAAAATTAAAATTGCCATCCTGTGCCGCTTCAGAAGATTCTGACGGTAGCTGACTGAAGGAAATTTGTGAATCCCTGCTATCAAACGTAAAGTTCAGTGAGGTGACATTCTGTCTGGATTCAGTAGTGTCTTCAATAACCTTGGGCGATTTGTTTTCCATTCGCTTTTCATTCCTTCTTTTCTTGAACTTTAACGTCCTGCACCTTATGCTGAACCCTGCCTACTCTGTTGGTCGTGGGCCCTGCTGGTAAAGAGAGAGCATGAGAGCAGGATCTAAACAGAAAGGTCAGTTTTCCCTGCCCAGCCCATTCCCCACGTTGGAAGAATTAAGAAGAATAACCTCTCTGATACCCTTTGAACCTCTTGTCAGTGGACAAGAAGGAATTAAAGCAACCTGTAAACTACTCAGCTTTGTTTTGTGGTCAAAACTAAACAGAGTCAAGAAAAAAATAATGTTCCTAAGTGAACTTCTGGGTCATGTGCCACTGGACAACACTCTGTATAATGAATACAACAAACCAAACCAGGATTTCCAAGTGTGTCACAACAAGAAAGGGAAAAGAGAATATTTTTGGACAAAGGAAATGAAAGTTCGGTGCTACTGTTTTCCAGCAGTTTTCAGAGAGGCATCGTTCAGTTTTCATTATGTCTTTGAAGGTCTCTTCTTAAAACATTCAGTGCTGACAGGCACAGCATTAAGGTGTTTGACTTTCTCTGTTAATCATTAACAAATGATACCCAGTTCATGGTTTCAAGGACACTTCATGATTTTGCCTCTTTTCACTGTGTAGATGAGTTCCTCCCCCTGGTAATTCCCACACATTTGTATTGCACACTGAGTGCTTCAGTTCAAATGTCTTCTGTGAACTTGGGCATCTATCAGGATCACCCCATCAACTGTGAGTTTGAGGAATAGTTATCAATTTAAGGATTGCTACTTTTCGCTGCATAGAATACGTTTTGCAAATTCTGTATCGTAGTCCTGTATTGTGTGAGAGTTGCTGGTATCTTCTTAGAAGCAGTTGCTTCAGATCAAACTCGTCTCCCCCTCCATTGTCCTTTCCTGTATCAAATAACCACTGGAACAGTGGCAGCAGCCAATGAACACGGATCAATGATATCTTCAGCCAATGCATTTGTGTAGGTTTAATCCATTTATGTGAAAATCAAGTTACTGCTGGCCTGTTTTTTTCTTTCCTGGAAACAATTGATAACATTACTTCAGAAGAAATTAATCCAGAGAATTAATTAGCAGAATCTAATATCCAATAAATGTAGTCTTAAGAAAGATTTCATGGGTGGTCAATTGTGACATTAAATGGAAGGTAAAAAAATAGATACCGTTAGTGTGTTCCATAATGAAACAGCAGTGACGGAAAAGGAACAGATAGGATGACATTGACTTGAGAGAGAAATAAATAGGTTGGTTCTTGTACCTGGCACAGAAGAGCTTTAGCTTTGAGAATAGTTTTTTTCATGGGTTTGGCTTAAGAGTTTACGTTTTTGGAGGAAATACACTGAAAAATAGTTTAAGAAGTCCTGGTTTCTAGGTTGGTGAAGTTGAGTCTGCAGAAGCTGCGCTGCTGTTTCAGGAACAAATTCAGCCCTAGCCAGTGGGAGCAACACAAAGCGAACACTTAGCACCTCCATCCCAGTCCTGGGGCTTTCAGCAGTTTAAAGCTTTGCAGGTGAGGGAAATGAGACTGAAGAGTGGTCACCTCCTTAGCTGAAATTTTTGATTTGAAGTCCAGCCCCTTTTTGATTTGATTGTTGTTACTGGAGGATTGTGCTTAGGAACACAAGCGGCGATCACTGCGCTGTTTCCTGGGCGCTGTGCGTGCACAGCCCAGCACTTCAGGCAAGAGTTTCACAGGTATTTAAGAGCCTGAACTTTCAGAGAGACGCCTAAGAGGATCTTTCAGAGACCGCCTGCATGTTTAAGCAGCTAAATGACTTTAAATATCTCAGATTATTTTTGAAAGATACAAGCAAGTGCTTAAGCACTTTCCTGAAGCAGGGTTTTAGTAAGAGGGAAGGTCTCTCAAGATCCAGAACAGGTCGTGTTTTTCTGGGCATAGGAGTTCATGTGTCTCCCAAATGGGGAAGATGGTTCTAAAGATTGGTTGTCTTTCATTTAACTCTTTCTTTTTAATATCTGGCTTTTGCTGCCGACTATGGTGGGTGTAACTTTAAGGGAAAAGAAACCACTTTCTGGATAGAAATGTTATTTTAAGGCATTTCTTTCTTGCCCCATCAGCCTGTGCATCCCTGACGTCACGCTGCAGGCTGGAGCTTGTCACAGGGAGCGATTCTGCTTTGGGCAGCAGGGCTCATTCAGGTGTTTGCTAACTTAGCAGCAAAGTGCTGCTGTATTTTCTTTGTCTTGGTTTCTGAGCAATGACTTATTTGCTGAAACATTTCTTTCTTTTTCGTGGAGGTCTTATATGCATATAGGACCTTGTGCTTCACTCATGACTCTGACTAACCGAGATAGGAAAATATGCAGTATTAGTATTCATATTCAGAGTCTTTTTGGTGCAGTCTTACTTGTAAAGTTAGGGATTTTTTAAAGATGTAAATTTTGTGGATGTGTTTAAATTAGTAGTTGATTTTTTTCAGCCAACAGTCCACCCGGAGGCATGTGTAAAACTAGTGGCTACAGAAAGCTGAAGAATCAGATGTCTGCTGGGCAAATTGACAGAACTCATTAATCTTGGATGCAGTGTACTATGGAGTCTGTCCTTTCGTGCACCTGCCCGTGCCTAAAGTAATTACATGATGGCACTATTAATGCTGAGGAGCTTGAGCGGGGATAGGGTTATCTTCTCTTCTTAGTAATTGATTGCCAGCTGATTAGTGGACAGCATTATTGCTGCAGTATAATTGCCTTTCTGCTGTTGCAGCCCCTCTAACCCGGGTGAGGCCGCCTCGCTGGGTGCGAGACCGTGGCACTGGCACCAGAGCCCTCCAAGTGATGAACTGGAACTCTGTTGCTGTGAATCCCCCAAGCACAAGATGACTGGTTAAATGTAGTTTGATGATAGCGTATTTTACAGGAATCAGACAACAAGAGATTTGTTGCCACCCTCCGCCTCCTCTTTCTCTGGAAATATTTTCAACCCTTCTGATTCCTGCATGACAAAGCAGGCAGTTGGCTTCTGTTAAGTAACTTCTGTTGCTTGTATAATGTTATTAGCTCACGTATGAAGACTATGTAATAAGGCTGTATCATTTTTTTTTGTGAACCTATAGAAACAGCAAACCTATAGATTTGCTTCTTTGGCAGCAAATTGGCAATAAAGGTGTGTATAAATTCGGCATAGATGTCGCAAAGACGTGCTGGTTTCTAAAAATTATTGTGTTCTTATATTCTGCAAGTTGCCCCTGTGAGGTTTTTATTGCAGTCTGGTAGCTACTAGGCTTCTGCTCAAGAAAGTCAGGAAAAGGAGGCACCTTTTCCCATAAAGCTGCCTGTAGAGGGCAGATGATTTCCAGTGCTTCAGCATTTCTCCCTTCCCGTGACTCTCGGTGCCAGCTGCACCTGTCCTGGGGACCCAGAGATCTGATGGCCCTCTGGGCTTGGCATGCTGGTTCATGAAGCTGGAGATGAGTGATTATACCCCATGAGACTTGGCAGGTCTGATTCTTGGGAGTAAGGTAGACACAAAGTCAATGCTGATTTCCACCCTTCAGCCTTCTGTGTACCTGAGAAATAAACCCTGTATTCAGTTACCTTGCTGTGTTTCTCCTCTGGTATTAATGGGTGTTTTAATCTTTGAGCTTTCTTACCCGGGACTTGAATGGGACAGTATGACACTGGCACAGCAAAGGTATCTCTAACCTCTGCCTGAATGCTGAACCATCTACTTCCTGGCTTGGTTATCGGTTTATTCTGTGTTACACTCAAAAGACTCGTTTTATTAACATTCTCTAAAGAGTCCTGACTGGCCTGTTGAGGACGATTGCTTACCTTAATCACGGGAGTGTGTGTCTCGTTTCAGTTGTGGAACCAGTTCCCTAGGTTCAGATTTCCAAAGGTTTTTAGGGGCAGTTAAAGGTATTACCCAGTATGATTTCTGTTGTCCTCTCTATGACTCCAGCCAGAGGCGTATTCCTAAGAGGGAAGTTTGAGAAGGGTAGTTTGTCCACTGTGTGACATAACCTGCCTGAAGGACATTTCATTTTCTAACTTTTGTGGGTTACCAAGTACCCTGAAAAGTGATGATTTGCCTTAGGAGTGATATAAAGTAGTCAGAAATCTAAATGACTTCTGGTTTTCTGCTTGTTGTATGCCCTGCAAAATAATACAGACACAGATGAAATGATCGAGTGTTTTGATGGATGGTTTTGTAGCAGCCTGTGAACAGCTTCGTATGGAAATCTAATCCAATGACAAATAGCTTTCATGAGCACGAGTTTGGGTCTCAGACATGCTGTCCCTCAGCTGATGGAGATTCGCACCTACTGGGTTATTCTCCAAACAAACTGCTGGCGAATGTGTAGCAGGTAGAAAGAAACCATCAAGTTTCTTTGGGAATGGGCTGAGAATTGTTACAGGTCTCTAGGTCTCAGAGGACATGGAACGGTTCAGAGGGCTTGGCTGCAGAAGAAAATGAGAGGCAAACTGAGTTTTGCATAGGCTTGTGACATGGCTGCTATGACAAACGCATCTTTCACACCTAGAAAATGAGCCTCACGTGAACTGGAGCTGCAGGAGAACAAGCTCTCCTGCTGAGGGGGGATCTGTGCTTTGTGGCATGGCCTTCAAGACACTGAGGGCTGTAAGTCTGCGTAGATTCACCACACGAGCCCACCCGTGCTGGGTTGTTTAACAACTGCATATGGGAGTTCGATTGTACAAGGAGGCACCCGACTGTGCTCCATGCCCTTCTGTGGTGCGCAGTCGAGTTGTCCTTTACACATGTGCCTGGGATTGCAAACGGAGCATCTACTGTTCCTGGTGAGTTAGCATTCACATAAAAATGTCTAGCACACAGGCTGATGCAAATTGCAGCACTTTTTAACATTTACAGGAGGATGACAGGGGATTAGAGATGGATATTAGAGAGTCTTCGGGTTGTGTTGTCAGGAAAGGGGAAAAAGCCTTCTCAATTCTTTCTCCTGAATTCCTTTGTTTTCTGAAAACACAAACCAGCCTGTTCTTTGCACTGCAAAATTTAAACCGAGGAGCTTGAACTGCATTGTTCTGTAAGCATTCCTTATAGCTGTGTAACTGTTAGAACCTTATTTGCTGTGTGGAAGGAGAAAGAGCAGCCTTTCCCAGCAAATACTAAGGAATTCTTGGGAGATATTAATGTAATATGTGCCTGCACTCATGCTAAGTGGGCCCCAATTATGTGTCGTAAAACAATCTTGAACATGTTAAGGCTGCAAAATGAAACTTTCAAGTCAGGAATTGCCAGCATTAAGGTTGCTCCCTTAAAAGCGTTTTCCTGTCTTTGTGGCTGTGTTTCATGAGCAGTCTTTAATTACTGAATCACATGCTGGTTTTTTCCTACAGGACCACTGCGTTGTTGGCTGCACAGATGGGTTATGTTCTCAGGGTTCAGAATTTTAGCTCTATTGGTTCATTTGTGGCCCTTACCCATATTATCTGGGAAATCCTCACATTCTGCTCTAATAAGAGGAATTTTCACTTCCGTGTTGGCTTCTCTAGGCTGCTCACCACTGCCACTGCAAAATGCTTCTGAGATATTTATTTCTTCTGATCCCCTTGGAAGGGGGCATTTGTGCATCTGTTTGCAGAGGGAGGGCTGAGCCACAGGAGCATTCTTACAGACTGACGTGGGTATTTTGTGCAGATGCTCAGGATGCTTAGTGGAGCATGTGATAACGTGTGTGTTCTCTGGTAGAGTTCCTGTTGACTTTAGTCAGGTGTAGAAGTTGATAGCACTTCTGGAAACTGCAAATTGGGCGTCTGGAACCCAAAGGGCACACTCTTTTTAGCCAGTCATAGGTTGTGTAGCTAAGGAATCCAGAACAAGGTAAGAGGACATTGTCATTGTACTGAAGACGATGGACTGTGAGTTACGGCAGCTTTCCATCATCTTCTCTTGAGCTTAGGGCCTTTAAAACAAAAAAACAAACTCCCAAGAAAAAAAGCAGAAGAGATTAAAGGCATTTTCACTGCCCTTAGTGACTTACGTGGGTTAAAGTGGCTGAATTACTAAAAAAATGGACTGTGCTTGTGAGAAGCTCTTCTTCGTAACCTGTGTTTTTGGCAAGATGACATAAGGAAAAATGCCTTTGTGAGCCACAGATCTGAACAATTTAACATTACGATGTGAGCAAGACTCAGCTCCTGAGAATCCAGACTACTTTTAATTTCCAGTCTAACTCTGTACTTGATATCCTGCCAATAGTGCTCTTTACACTAAATAACCTATCTCCTTTTAAAGTACTTGCTTCCCAAATTCATTTATTTATTCATTGAATCTACATCCACTAAGGAACTTCCAAGGTCCTCTAGTAAAGCAGGAATCAGAGTAAAGTTCTCAGCCCTTTGTCTTGAGTATGAAACCACTGTTCTTTGTTTGCTGTGGATCTTGGGCATTACAGTTCTCTGAGTGAAAATAAACCACAAGATGTGCACCAGGAGCACTAATACATAATGCTCCCCTGCAGTGCTGGGCATTCCATTTGCAGTGGGTAGTAGAAAGTTAGCACCAATGGGTTTCGTGTACAGATCCGTTCCTCTGGATCTCAGCACAGGTTAATTTTGGCGCACTGATTGGTACGCTTGGATTTCAGCAGCAGGATCATTTCTTTAAGTTGACTGCATAAACTCTTGCAGTCGGAGGTGGTAACTGGCAAGAGCAGCAGATTGCTAACATGTGATAAGGCAGGCACTTTGTTAATGAAGAAAGAGTTTTTGTAGACAGCAGAGAAATGTTGAGAGTTGTGAACTGCAGGGAAAAACAGGTTTGTGTGCATGTGACATGGAAAGGGAAGGGATTGACTCAGTGTACATCTGGGACTGACCTGTGCCTGCCTGCACAGGCTTTTGGGCACAGGACTGGATGGGAGGTTTATTGTCCATGGAATCATAGAATCATGGAATGGTTTGGGTTAGAAGGGACCTCAAAGCCCATCAGTTCCAGCTTCCCTGCCATGGGCAGGGACACCTCCTACTGGATTGGGTTGCTCAAAGCCCCATCCAACCTGGCCTTGAACACCTCCAGGAACGGGGCAGCCACAGCTTTTCTGACTTCTCTGGACTTCTGCCATACCTCTGGCCATGGTGAGCCTGTACTGAGGAGGAGCAAACCTGGTGCCAGGGAGGTGGCCAGTCACCCCCAGGGTTAAATTCTCTACTCTACCTGCCGTGATGTTATGATAAAACCACATTTCCCTTTATTTTCCTTCTTTCCTTAATGCCATTCATTCTCCTGTGGTGATGAAATAATAACAAAACCCATCAAGTTAATGAAACTAAAAATAAAGATATTAGTCAGAGGAAGACACTCTGTACAGAACACGGCAGCCCAAGCAGCGGGAGCTGGGCACGGTGACGAGGGAAATGTCATGGGAAGTACGGGGCAACCTTCACTACAGGGGGCGTTCCCAGCCCCACCTGTAATACACAGATATTATCTGAAACTATTTAAGCACTGTTGTCCTTCACTGTCGTGTTTCTTATGTTGAACTTTTTGAATCCTGAGCCTGAAAATAACAAGCTGAGCTCATTAGTAGATTAGGTGCTGCGGTGAATCCATGTGTTTAGTGTTAGCTCTTGTTCTTCGGTTTGATAGGGTTTCTTTTAGAGAGCAATTACATCTGATTGACATGTTTTCATGTGCCTCTAGCCCTGACTCCTTCCTACTAAACAATTCCAGATCAAGGACAGTGACTTTTCCACTGCCATTAACTAAAATCAGGAGCCAGGAGAAAAAGTTAAATACCTTTTAAGATGCAACTTGAAACAAATTATAAAATATGTATAAAGAGGAATATATTTTGGTTTCATATATAGTAGTTGTTGAAAGTCAGGTAAAAAACATAGTTTAAGGCATGGACATGCATTAAAATTAAGAAACAAATTCTGGTTTTTGTACTTCAAATAAGAAAATGAAGCAGAGGGCCAAATCCTACCAGGGATTGTGCAAATAGCTTTTCCATGTACTTTGCACTTCATCATTCACATTACATGATGTAATCTAGTGAAGTTTCATACTAATACTGCTATTATAAGTCCTGAAATCTGAGTAAGTAGAAAAAAACTTTTTTTTTAATGAAACGTTTCAATGTAAAAAAATACGTACTTGAGGATAGCGAGTGTTCTTCCCCACTGAATTTTGCTGTTTATGGAAAAAGCCTTAATTTGAAAAGGATTAAAGGCTTAAAAAGTAAACAAACAAAAATCATTCCTCCCTTACTAAACCCACTGTAACTGAATATTTGCTTTAGTTGTAATTCAATTTGTTATCTTGTACTTTGTGGGTTTATCTTTTGTCAGATTTAAACTTTATTTATGGGTCAAAATGAATTGGAAGTCAATTCTCCCCTTCCCCTTGCCTCAGCTTAAGGGATCCATTTTCACATTGCTTGCATTCACCTGTTATGGTGTTTGCAAAAAGTATATGGTTGAAATAGTGTTTTGGTGAAGTTGAAAGAATCTGTCAGGATTTTCCAATGAAGATGTTTTGCCTGTACACTGCAAGTAAATATAAGCAAGAACTACAGTTGCTCTCCTTTTCTAAAACTATGACTCTTTCTGTCCTGATGCCTGGCTTGGGAAGCTGCACAATTTGTGTTGCTTTAATGAGCTATCTTAAGGAAGCTGTCAGGCTGTGGCTTTGAAAGATGTTCTGGCTGCCAAGGGTGTGGATTTTGTTTCATTTGAGGGTGTGTTTGTGAGGCAAAGACCATTCTGCTATGTTCTGGATCCCAGTTTCACCTATCTGCTCTAAATTCACAAAACTCCCTCTTAATTTCCTGTCTCTTTCATAGCCGGGCATATCTTGGACTTCTCTGTTCTCAGATGGTTTGACCACGGGGTTCATCTGGTTGAATGTATTCATCACAGCATGTCAGAACTGGCACACGCATTTTTTCTTAGAGTGGCTGGTGTGCAGAGTTTTGCTGGTATTTTCTTTCCAATGTTGTTTTCCACCTCATGCTAATTCACTGCCTAAAACCAATGCTTAGCCTTGGAATCATGGCAGGAGGTTTGGGGTTACGATCAACAACTTCTTCAAGAGAAATGCAGCTCCACAAGGGAAGCGCAGATGAAAGATGGGGTGATAAACAGTGTAGAAAAACAACCAGAAACACTCTGGCTTCTTGCTTTCGGCCTGTATCCTATCACAAGGGAAGCTCTGGGCTGTAGTTGTGTCTGGAGAGTGGGAACGCAGATCTTCGCATGATGTTTCATGCCTGTGGCTTATGAAGCATCTTGGAATTGGCTTCAGAACCGGACATATGCAAGGCTGTTCAGCTGGGAATCTCAGAGACAGTCCGGATCGTGTGGCTGGAGCGGATGTCAAGTCAATTATTGTATGTGATGTCTGTCATGCCCTGAGGATTTCTGCCTTTAATAAGGATTGTTTATCACTGGTTATAAAAAAAGATGTGAGAAAATGTAAGAATATATAGGAACACAGCATAAAAATGATTTCTTGGGTTTGCCAAGCCCAGAAATACCAGGTCATGTCATGCAAGGCAGACAGAGTCCTGTTACTCATTTGATGCTCTCCATTGAATTATCCTGTGTTAGCGTTTGTAGTTGTACTTGTTGAGCCAAATGTAGTCAAACACAGAGTCACCTTGACTCTTTCCTTAACTGAGTTACTTTTCCCCTGATTTCAGAAGCCTTTTGCTGTCCTCTCCCTGCTCCCGCTCAGCGGCTCTGTTCCGTGCCGTGCTGTGATGATGTCAGTAGCTCCAGAGGATGCCGAGTGTGTTTTCCTTTTTGACAACACAAGGCCAGATGACAAAACGGTTTTGTTTCTATGCATTTTTCCCTGAAAACTTAGCATAAGAAAATTAGTTCTCTCTTGCCAAATTAACAGTTTAATATAGTAATTAGCAAGTTCTGCCAAAATGTCTGTTCTAGCCAGGAATTGCATTTGGGAACTCTTCTATTTTTTCCCTTAAGCGCCGACCACAGAACTTAATTAACTTTCTTTTCCATCATAAATTCCGGAGCAGGCAGTGACCACCGTGTCCTCCCCACTCCTACGTGTTCGGTTGTGATGGATTGTCTCTCACACAGCCGGTCTGGAGGCAGGTGCCCATGTGGATCTCGGGGGTTGTACATACTGCTCTTTCCATAGGGCTGATTAATAGCGATCCTTTCACTGGAAACCCCTTCTTTATTCTGTCTTTACGCCTCAGTGAAACAGGGAGACGTTTATGGTAGAATGAGAGGGTTCCTCCCCTCCCGATTATAATTCTCATTTAAACTAATCTCCTTTGGAATTGATGCACCTGTGTGCACTGCAAGGTGCCTGCGTTTAACCCCTTGACCTAGTGACCGTTCCTGTGGTTCTGTTGTAAATACAACCTTTGCCCCCTTCCTTTTCTCCGTAGCTCCTCCGTTTGTACCCAGTTGCATCCCTGTGGTTGGAAAAGGCAGCGCTGCATTTTCCGTCGGCTACAGCTGAACTGCTGTCACCCATCACTTTGTGGGGAGGCTCTTGTGTTTGGTTTGGAACTTTGCCTCTGAGATTTGTATCCATAGAAATCACTAAAAGCTGTGACCAATTCGCTTGAACATTTCTCGAGACTCTTTCTAGGAGTCTGTCCATATCCCGACACGCGATTGTAAACACTTTCACGAGGCACACAGGAGCCAGCGAGTAACCACGTAGCGATGGAGCACAGCCTCGTACGTGTCTGTGGAACATCTGGATGCAGCAGTAGATGTGGTGCTGGCTTTCCTGGGCTGCACGGCGATGTGGTACCAGTACACTGGCCTGGGTTCTTTCATCTTTGGTCTCCAAGATGTCTGCTTGGTTTATTTCTGTCAATGAGATTTTTAATTTTTAAGCCATCTTCTTATCTTTATCTTTTTCAGACGTTTTTCAGACTAATTTTTTCCTGTTCAAGGCCACTCTTTCTCTGTCAGCTTTATTTTCTTTTCTGTTCCCACCACTCATGTGGATGCAGAAATACTCTGGAAGCACAATAGAACAGGCAGCGTGAACCTCTGTGTAGGCATTGTTGGCCCTGGTTCAGAACCAAAGCGATCCCTAATTAAATCAAGCTAAAGTGTCTTGTCACCAGCTTGCGGATGAGTGTTTTAATTACTCACAGGTTGCAGAAGGGATGGGGGAAAAAAGCCTACCTGCAAGAACAAACTTTCTTATCTCCCAGTGCTGTAATTGTCTCCATCGTATAACGTCACTTTGACTTCCCTCTTGAAAATATCCTCACGAAGTTGCTGGTAACTTGTGGAGGGTTAAACCTCAGTGATATCGAACTGCAGCTTGTGATTCCTCTCATTTAGTGAGGCAGAATGTCACTAATGAAAAGTAAGATGTTTAAACTCCCTGCACTTTTCACTTGTTATCCAGGTCTGACTACAGGTTGGTTATTATCTTGCCTTGAAAATAAAAGCAGGCCATCGAAAAATGTAGCTGTCACGCTGAGCCCAAACATCATCAAACAAAAGGCTTCTTCGTACTTAAAGGCTTCTCTCTGATGTTCAGATCAGCCCTCAGAAAAGCATAACAATTAATGCCAGGGGAGACTGGGTTACTGTTGATAAGGACATTCTGAAGCGGGCAGAGCTATGGGAGGTGGTTGTGGTGTTCCCGTATTTAACACACTCATATTCACATGCCTGGAAAATTAAAGTTCATCTTTTCCAATGGAGTTAGCTTAGCTTGTTAAAGAAGATACTGCCTGTTCGTAAGGTGCTTTGTGGTATCATATTGTAATGGCACAAGCGCAGTCTCTGCATAGGAAAGGGCTTTCTGCTTGTTAAGGTTCTTCCTAAGGGTGAAGGAATCTGATGATCTTTTCTGACATAATTTATACTATACTAGAGAGGAGTGGTAATCACTAGTAGTTTGTTAGGAACTTGTGCTTGCAGCCTGACAATCCTCCCAACCATCAACAGCCATGAATTCAGCATGCGGTATAGTTTTAGTTGCACATAAAAGAACCTGTTTGCTTTTACCACTTGAAATGCCAAGGACTGATTCTTTCCATTTTGGTATTATAGCACCAAGCTTTGGCTTTTGCCTCAGGCAAAAATGAGAGTTTTATTTATTTTTTTGTGCACGATGCTTTTGCCAATTGCAGTATCTGAATTGCAAGAAGGAGGTTCTGGTGATTTCCACGGGACGAGCTGGGAGCCCCCTGTGAAGAGAGATTACAATGGCCTCTGTCACTGTGTGTGCTGTTGGCAGCACTGACGCAGACTCAGCTTTGCCTCGATGTGTGTTATTCGCATTCAGGTAGAATCATGGAATGGTTTGGGTTGGAAGGGACCTCAAAGCCCATCCAGTCCCACCCCCTGCCATGGGCAGGGACACCTCCCACTGGATCAGGGGCTCCAAGCCCCATCCAGCCTGGCCTTGAACCCCTCCAGGGATGGGGCAGCCACCCCTGCTCTGGGCAGCCTGGGCCAGGGCCTCTTCACTCTCACAGGGAAACATTTCTTCCTCAGATCTCATCTCAATCTCCCCAGCTTTCCTGTTGATAGATTCAAATGCATTCCAGGCTGGGTTTGTGCTTTCCACTTACATGCTCCTCTTTGTAGGGAGAGTTGGGCATGGAGCTGCACCTTCCCACCATCCTGTTACTCAAGTCTCCTTGTTCACACATGGTTTTTCTAGCAATTTCTTTTCCTGCTTCAAAATGTCTGTAGATTAAGATAGAAAAGTCATTCTTAGGAGTTAAAGTAGCAGGGAACTTGGTGGTTGCAATTCAGAGTAAAATTTGTTCCAGCAAGTCTTAAATTGTCTAAAATGCCAGTGCAGGAGTTTTTAGTGAAATGCTTGTTAAAACCTACTGTGAAATGTGACAGTGAAATCTGTAGTGTGTTAGGTTCAAAGCTGGTGAGATGACGATAGGATCTTCAAAAAGCAGCACAACCTATGGCTTTATGTGAGGTCTAGGTTATGTGTTTTTTCAGTGTGTTGTGCAGGGAGTTGGTGAAAGCTGCTGTGTTTGAGAGCTGCTGTTTGTTTAGGTGAAAGAGAAGAAGCCATGAAGTGCTGCGTAGCTGATACACCCTTGACAGTCTAAGCTAAGGTGAGACCAGAGAGCTGAGCTATGTGGAGGAAGGACTGTTGTCATGGATCAGATGCAAAGCCAGAAGCTGGGAAATTCATCCTCCTAGGGGAGGAGGAGGAGGCCGTTTGAGTGCTGTGGATGAAGGAAGGCGCATACAGAGCTGGTGTGGCAGAGGCAGCGGGAGGGTGGGCAGGAAAGTGAAGGCACTTGAAATGTGACCCTGCAAGGGAGCTGGGAGGGTGCCCTTCGGCACAGGCTAGAGAAGAGCCACGCTCTGCACTGAGCAGCGCTGCTCTCCCGCTGTGTTTGGGGGAACAGGATATACAGAGCTTTGAAAATAAACAGCTTTGCATCAAAGAAATAGCTCACTCTGTCATCAGCTTCTCCATGTAAAAGGAAAAAGAATACATGAGACGCGGGATGTTTGCTGCTGCTCTGATCAGAGCATAGCATCGTTTATCTCCCTGCCTGTTCCAAAGCACATCCAAGACTGCTGATGCTACCTGCTGAGGGCCTTATGGCAAAGATTTAAAGGTATTTAAGCTCCTGAAGATGCAGAGGCACCTTGTGGAGTTTTTCAAAGGCCCCAGTATCCCAACTCTCTTTGTAGTCAGTAGTAATGGGATGCCCAGGTGGTTTAGAGAGATCTTTTTGAAGGGCTTCAAGGCCTTTTGGTCCTTTGGAAGTGTCCGTGCTTCCATCTGAGCTGCTTCTGACTGTGGACATGTACGGCCGGACTCTAGAGCTGACAAATATATTGGGCTGCTCTCTTCCTTGCTTGTTCACTCAGGGTGACAACAGAAACCAAGGAGACGTTTTTGAAGAAAACAAACAGGGCTTGAAGTAGAAGCTCAGCTCTCAAGCGGGATTTTAGTTTTCACAGTTCTCAAGGTTCTTGATGGTGAACCCAGATAAAGCCACTAGACTTTACTAGACTCCATTCTTCTTCCTTCCCCAAACTCTGTTCTGTTCAGAAGCCACTCTAGGTTACAGGAGTTGGGTTTGGCTTTTTTATTTCCCGTGTGCAGCCACGTCTTGGCTGTGTGTTAGGACATCTTAGAATTGGCAAATCATTATTCTTGGGATGAGTGCCAAGTTTTATTCTTAGGTAGAAGCTATGGAATGCAGTTCTTAAAATGATTCATATGTTTTATCCCAGCCATCCTGTAAAAGTAAGTAATGCTCATTACCCAAACTAGACAGACAGTGCAATCTGCCCGGGAGTGAATGGAAGCAGATTGTCTTCCCTGCAATTCCGGAGCGTTGGCTTGCTCACTGGAAGAGGTGTCTCCTCATCGTTACATTCAACTGGAACAACGCCAAATAGTTGGTTGTCCCCTAAAACCCTTTCACAAGTCCTGCTTTCTGCATATCTGTGGCATCTCAGCAATTCTTAACGAGAGAAAACCCTGAAGTGATTTTCTGTGTTAATTTCAGCCATTTTGATCATATTGCCAAGTCTTGAAGGTCACCTTGTCCTTAGCAGCCCCAGCACAACCAAGAGCTAGTGCTGACTCTTCCTGACAATACAGAGCTTTAACTGGCACACAGAGGAGTCCATCAAAACTTTATCCTCCACTGAGTATTATTGCATTTGTAAAGATAATATTAATATGCAGTGCTAATGCTCTGTGGATCATTATCTGGCAGCAGACCAATAATTGGGTATAAAACATGAACAACTAAAAAGGAATACTAATTCCTTTGGGCTTGTAATTGTTATTTGTTATAAATTGCTACCAAAATAGGCCTGAGCTGATTCATCAAGAATTAAGTAGATTTGGGTTAGCGATGTTTTCAGGTCTCTGAATAAATTGTGAGCGCATCCTGCCTGTTAGACGGAGCCACTGACATTACGGGACGGTAATGAACGGATCCGCGAGAGCAAAGCGGCCTCAGCTGATCAGCCTGCTCGAAACCTATTAAGGTCTGATGAAATGAGAAGCTTTTTTCCTTCTGTGTATAGATGTGCAACAAGTCATAAGTTGTGGACTTTAATAATATATTTTCTTCACAAGCAATAACGCAGCAATTAGGAGGTGCTCACTGAGGTAGAAATAATGGGAACTGCTGCGCAGATTAGCTGTGCTGAGGGGAGCACTCAGACATCCAGTAAAACAACATCTTCCAGATTCCTGTTGGTGTGTAATTTCTACTTTATTTACTTATCATCTCAGTTAAAGAGGACTCCTGGCAGTAATGAGGCTACATAAATGCACATATAATACTAGAAGATGTTACAAATTATATAAAAGATAAATCTAATGATTACCTATTATAATGACAGCGTGGTCGCTGGGGAAATCGTACAGTAGCGAGCAGCCCAGGGCTGGCACGAATGCCACCGTACACTGTGTTCATTATTTCTGAGCTTTGCTTCAGCATGGCTGTTGGTAAGAGACGTGTTACACAATGGCCCACAAATATTTATGTGATGCAGCAATGCTTAGAAGTTCTGTGGGAAGTGTGAAAACAAAAATCCTGAAATCTTGGAGGGGTTTCCTTGCTGGAAATTCAGTGTATTTGTTACCAATGTGGTAAAAATGAAGATATCATGACTGCCAGACTACATCTCATCTACTATAATTGCCTTAAAAATAAACGTGCAAAAAATACTGCGTGCTGCTGGAAGGTTTGTTCAGGTCCATCAGTGCCAGCTTGGAGAAATGGATATTAACATCGCTGAGCCTCAGCAGAGTTTTAATCTTTAAAATCTACAAGGACTCTGAATCTGATGCCTCTGATGTTGAACATTAAAAAACATGTCAAACGGAATTTAGTCATAGATGAGGCACAGAACAGTTAGATATGTGCTTACAGTGAAATAGCAAATGTTAATTAAAATAAATTATAATTAAAAAGCACTTTGGAAGTGCCAAGGTTTTCTTTTTTCCTTCCTGTGCTGGATGATCATGTCTGAATCCTGCCCGTCCTCCTGTGAAGGTGTTTGCAGGGTTGGAATTAAAGGAACGTAGAGGCTCTTTTACAGAGCACTAGGAAGGTACTGGAGGAATTCTGTGCCCAGTTATGGTATTTGTGTGAGTGAAATATGTGACAGAGAGCCTAAAGTAAGGTTTTAATAAACAAGTGACTAAAGTTAAGTTGTTAAAAGTTCTCTGTAACAGCTGAGCGTTTAATATTTAAAACCTAAGTGCTTCTTAATTTGAGAAGTATTGGCCTTGAAGAAGACAAGGCGATTTGTGAGAGCCAAGGGGCTCCAGGGCTAGCGGACTGTGGTACAGTGTCGGCTAGGAGTGAGCGTAATATCCATGGCCATGCTCTCTGCGACGATGCTGCAGCGGCTGGAGCTGGCGCTGGAGTGGAACGGTGCTGGCCCAGGTCTTGTAGGCTGTGGGAGGGTATGAATGGGAGATAGCTGATGTTTGACTTCTACGGTTGTTACATCAGAGACTTGCTGGAAGAGGAATGAAAGTCAGTGGTGACACGAACATTATGAGGGATGATAGGGACTCCTCTTGGAGCTGGAGAGGAGATGAATAAGACACATCTGTATTCATGAATAGTCTTTTTAACCACAAAAAATATTTACATCTCCAGGCTCTTTGTCTGGCAGCGAGTTCTTTTCTACCATCCTTGTCCACTTCTGGAAGGTCTAGATCAGGATTAGGTTTTTTTCCTTCTCTCTTTCTCTCTTTCTCTCTTTCTTTTCTTTCTGCTTATATCTCCATGAGTACTTTTACAAAGAAAGACACAAAAAATAGCATTTCTGTAGATATCTAGGAACAGATGTGGTCTTTAAAAAGAGCAATTTCTGGAGAGAAAAAGGAAGGCACTGGTTAGTAGGCAACAATGTTCATGAGAGAGGAATTAAGGTAGTAAACGATTGAGTAAAACTGCCTAAATTTTGTCTAATAAAGGTGTCTGTGTTCAGTTACTTCAAAGAAGTGTGTGTATTGGTAAGGGGTATGACCTGAAGCCAGTGAACTTCAGATGTTTGTTAGGTCTTGCACACTGTGTGTTTGGATCCCAGAGAACACTGAAACGGCAAACTCCTGTTCTCATGTACTGATTCCAGGGCTTGGAGCTTTGCTTCAAACCCGTCAAAAGTCCAGGAAAGACGGACAGCTGATATGGCTCTGCCAGCCTGTCTTCCTCAGCAGCCTCTGTTTCTGGCTGCGTGCTTCAGGCATTCGTGTATTACTGAGATGCCCATTGCAGAAGTTCTTTCCTTGGGCCAGGGTTTAATTACTGCTTTAAAAAATGCAGGAACGCCATCTTCCTTCTCCAGTCTCTCTTGCAGTATCCTTAGTGTCTCTACAAGATTATACCAGACTCGGGAACAGCGAGCCCCTTTTTATGTGACAGCCAGAAACTCTTCCAGCAGCCTTTGGTAAGTGAGAATTCCTCAAACGAAAAGGTGCCAACGAGTCCCTGGTTGCTTCCCCGCAGCAACAGTCGCATTAAGCTTCAGCTCCTGACTGAAGTGAAGAAGATGCTCACTTCCACACCAAGTTTTTTCTGATTTGTGAGGTGTAAGCAAATTCCCCTTCGTGTGTGTGTATCTGGTGGTGTGGAACTATGCTATCAAGCAATGTGTGTCTTCAATAAGGCAGGACAACTTATCAGCGCTATAAGCTATAGATTATCCCAGTGCCCGGCTCCTGACTCAATCTCCCGGTGCTAAATCATGTCAGGATCTGGAATTCACTGTTCCATAAAAGAGAAGAGAGGGAGCCAAAATACCTGTGCATGCAGGTATATGTGTGCATATAGCTAAAAACTAGAAGTCGTTTGGAGGCTGTAACAATCCCTTCCGAATGCCCTGGGATGAAGTTCTTGCCTGGTTACCACTCCAAGGGAAATGCCAGAAGCCCAGTCCCTCGGGATGTTTATGGTGAGACCTGACAAAGCTCCTCAGCACTGGAGAGCAGGAGCCGCTCGTCCCCAGCAGAGAATGTTGTTAAAGGGCTCTAAGTCCTGTGTGTCTGCAAGATAAATTCTGGGAGTTCCTGGTCAACAGAGCTGTGCCCCCATTTGTGAAATCACTGTTCACGTTTTCAAGTGTCTCTTCCTATTATATATTGAGATCAAAGCCGTAAGGTGCAAGAGGCAATAAATACATCAGCAGAAGTAGCCCTTTTTCAGAAGTTTAGGAATTAGAAATAACTCACATTGTATAAATCACAGGGCATAATTATTGCATTTAAATGTTACATTACACTTATGTTTACATTAATTCTTAATAGGTCTGATTTTTTTTCTTTTGAAAACATAATTGGAAACAATATTTTCCCTCTTATTCTAATTAAAATATTTTAATAAATGTTTATTTAGATACTGTGTCATGGAAGGTTGCAGCCTTGGCTGCCTAATGCAACGTAAAAATCAATTAGATACAGAAAAATATCTGCTTTTTATTTATGAAGACTAGATCTCTGCCTGATCGCTGCTGGGTAGCAATATCCATAACGGTTTATATATTAAACTAGTAATGATTAGTATTAATCTTGGACACACTCTAGTATTTACCTATTCATATATTCCAAGGTAATCTGTTTCCTTGCGCGCAGCCCGTGAGCTGCCGTGTGGTGTCATTTCTGTAGCGCCGTGTCACCTGCGCAGGTTAGGAAGCGGTTTCTAATGTGCATCAGGCACTTGTGGATGGCCTGGCTCATGCAGGGATCGGCACGCAGAGCCCGCTAGTCGCATGCGAAACAGTGCAAAGGTTTGAGCACTGTGCAGCAATTAATAATTCTCTGCTAGTATAAGAATGCTTCCTTCTCCCCAGCTTTCCCTCCAGGCTCCTCCCATAAATCGCTTCCAACTCGTCAGGATGGATCCGTGCTGGCGAAGGAACGAGGCTAACGTTTGTGTTTGCTCCGTCTGCTAAGATATTTCCTGTTAGCTTTGTTCCCTCTCTGTAGTTATTGAATTTGCATGAAGGACTATGCATTCTAGACTTACAGTTCTGGAAGGAGGGTGGAGGAAGCACGACCTGTCTCCCACGAAACCTGAGGTTGTGTGAAAGAGGGTAAATTCTGCTGTGTTAATATTATGGAGAAGAACCAGGCCTCCAGGCACCGCCAGTGAAGGGGCAGAGCGCTGGGATGCTGGCACAGGGGCTGCGCATGTTGCCACAGACTTGGGGGTCACTCTGCTCTAAGCACATCATTCCATTCTTCTCAGGGTACAAAATCAATTAAAAGTTAATTATAAGAAAATACTTCTTTCTTTCTTTCCATAAGTATCAATTGTTCCAGCATCGGGGCTTTCACATTGATGGCCTTTTTGTGGCTTAAACTGCAAGCTTGGTGCATTACTGGTTTGTTTTTTTTTTAACTTGATTTATGTTAAGCATATTATTAATTACTTTTCAAAAGTAGTTTGGCATGGGAAAAAGCAATATTCTCTCCGAGTGCCAGATCCTGTGTTGGTGATTGCCCTTGTGAACAGTTGTCGGTTGCTGGGGGAGTCTCCGTTACAAACTGGCTCACCGTGATGGACAGTTTTGTTACAGCTATTAAAAATGAAACCTGACTGTGCTTACGTGCACAGAGAGAACGTACTGGTCCCTCTGAAGTAACTACATCCTGTACTTGTAGGATCCGTAGGCAAGAAGCAATATCTGGATGTACAAATAGTAAATGCGTTTTGACCAGTTCAAAGCTCCAGCCCGTGAAGCCCGTGGGGGAGACACACAGCAAGGTGTGTGAGAGGGACTTGTAGCGGAGCTCTGCTTGGTGCTGCTACTCCAGTTCTGGGCCAGAAACACACTCCCAGGGAGCTGGTTCATGCCCCAGTGGGAGAATGAACCAGTGGGAGAATGAACCCTCTTCTTGCTCTCCTCCCTTGCTTTGTAGCATCCAGCATTTACCTGAACCTTTTAGCCGATCTGCACTACTTGTCAAAGCCAAGGGCTCAGAATGGAGTTCAAATTAAGAAATTAAATTAAAATTATGATGTAATTTAACACCCCTCCTTTTTTTATTATCTCCCTTTGGTTGTTTTAGCTCTTTGAGTACATTTGGTTCATATTTTCACATTTCACTTCATGTTTGAGAAATCTAGACACTTGTAATGGAAGCTCAGGCTCCCATTTATTCATATGATTCTGCAGTCAGGACTTTAAGAAACATAACAAATATCACAGGATTCATAGGAAAATAATGAGAGCTGGCAACACTATCAATTTCCTCTGAGCGTACTTCCATGATAGTTTGGTTATTGGACACGGTTATTTGTTATCGCAAGGCTTGCTCTGTGTGGGGAGAGCAGGGAGCCTTGGTCTGAGAGAGAACAGCAGCCAGGGCGCCACAGACGTAAATTCTCAGTGTGCGTGTGCGCCTGCCTCTGTCGCCACAGATCGGCGGCACCAACACTGACAACAAAATGCTGTTGGGCTTAACAAGTAGAAATTTAGAGGCACAAAAATGTCCATGCAATTTCACAGCTAAATACACTACAATTATAATCTCATGCAATAACCATTTTAAGGGTCATTTCCTAGCAAGAGATGAGATGTCTGTGGAGTGGTGGAAAGCTCCCACCCAGCCGTCACCTAAACAATGGTCACGGTTCCCTGCAAAGGGGAACACTTGGACCAAATTGCTGATAAAGGGACAAAATACTTTTTTAAGTGTTTCCTTTGTCTCCTGAAGTTCTTAGAAGGTGAAGGAGGCTTTGACACATCCCCACGCACACCTGCAGTCCCAGTATCCCTATCAAAAGGAAGTTAGGCTTTCCTTATTCAGGGTTTGATGTCTAAGCCTTTTCTTATTTGATGCTGAGTTATTGCCGCTGTGTTTTGTTTAGGCTTCAGCAGCTCCACAATGCTCTGTGCATGATGTTCTCTGCACTGGGAGAAAATCTCTGCATGTCCCACGACATGAGTTGTACGACTGCTGATAAATAACGGATAACTTTACTTCTTAATGAGGTCCAGCATATGGCAAATAGCGCTCTGTGCTTTAAACCCGAGGGCTCTGGGTCCAATCCTGACTGAAGACAAAAGGAGTGGGAGCGCTCCTTTTATCCTGTACCTTCAGTCTCAGCTTTTTCCTTTTCATGTGTTTGCAGAGTCCGTGTAAGTCTTGTTGGTGCTGATGTTCGTTTCAGCCCCGCGTGTTGCTCTGTGGTCCAGCGGTGACTGGGAGCACTTCAGAGGCAGCAGGCTCCCAGGTGTCGCCTGCCAGCATCTCCGCGGGCTGATGATGAAAGAGGAGCATTAATAAGCTCCACAAAAGCCTTGTCCCCAGTGCTCTCACCACTCCAATGCTGTTCATTAACATGTTAGTAAGCATCAATAGATGCCTCCACAAGAGACCAAAAGCAGCCAAAATAGAGCTGCTTCTTCCAAACATAAACAGTGCTATAGAAAGAGTAGGTTTGAAAGGAGAGTTCCACTCTGTTTCATGGGCCTTTCAAAAGAGCAATATAAGCCATCGTTATTAAATCAAAAAGGCACCCTCTGTGCTTGCCAGCCTTTATGCCTGCTATCAGCTTTCTGGAGCGCTGTGTTTTCCCTTAGAAAGCTACAGTGTGGGATGATGGGTTGAGAAATGCAGGAAAGAGAAGGGAAAATTATTGAACTGATGAAAATGTAAATCAGGAATTGTTAAATAACATTTGTGAAGTATCTCACCAAATTCTCCAAATTTTGTCTTCCCAGTCCTGCTGAGCTACAGCTCCTGTATTTCCTGTTGATCCAAAGCAGGTGTTTCTTTTTATTCAACATTACCTCCTCCTCAGAGAATGCTGGCTGGCTTTTCAAAAGGCAAAGTGAAATAGAAGGGGGCAGTGGTAAGAATTGTCACAGAAAACAGCATGTGTGCCTGAGGAAAAGGGGAAAACCATGATGAAATCGATGTTAGTTTAAAACGTTAAGGAATTATAAGCAAGTCATTGCATTCGTTATAGAAAGATGTCTTCTGAGACAATAAAAAGCGGGTGTTTGCTTGCCTTTGGAAATGCACGATCCCACTGGAAGCAGCTGAGATTTAGAAGGCAGCTGTATGTATGTAATGTGATATATATTGCTGTTTGCTCAAGAAAAGCATTGAAACAGGGAGCCGCTTGAGCTGTTGGTTCACCTGCGGTACTTGGGGCATAAGGAGATCCTGACACTCTTCACTTCAAATGGTTCTTGGTCAGATAGTTTGTGCCATAGGAGTCATTGAGACTGAAATGTGTGTTAACTTGAGCATGGAGCTGGTTATGGACTTAGGAGTGTTTGACTGATATTTCTGTGGAGGCAAACAGAGCGAGGTAGGGGATTCTGCTTCTCTGCCTCACCCTGGTGAGACCTCACCTGGAGTTGTGTGTCCAGTTGTGGAATCCCCAACATAAGAAAGACATGGATCTGTTGGAATGGGTGCAGAGGAGGCCACGTAGATGATCCGAGGGCTGGAGCAGCTCTGCTATGAGGACAGGCTGAGAGTTGGGGTTACTCCATCAGACTTGCATCTTGTCAAGTCCCGTAGACTGATGGATGTTCAGGTTCCTCAGTTGATCACAAACCTGATCTTCTCTTACAACGGGAGGGACTTTGCTCCCCAGTCCCTGTCGTGTGGTCCATCCTCTTGAGAGGTGTGGGAAGAGACATCGCCAGTGAAGACTGAGGCCAAAATGTAGAGATGTAATTACTTTTCCTGATGTACATTGTCACACTGGAGATGGATACCAGATCTAGTGACAGGGGATAGTGGAGTTAACTTGTGTCCTCTGTGATCAAGAATGAGGATGCTTATATTTTTCCCAGGCACTTTTTGAATAACCTGATTTCTGACAGCTTTTCATTGGTTTCCTCTTTCATGAGTGAGAATAATCAACCAAATAACAACCTGCCCCAAAAGGCAGGTGTTACAAAAATGCACCTGAATGCCTAAAGTAAACACTAATTTCCTTTTGAGGAGATGCTACAGGGAACTGGGCCTGACTCTTGTGCTGTGCCATTCTGAGGTGGGCAGGGATATCCAGCCACTCCACTGGACACATCCCTCATGTAGCAGTTCAAGTCCATGTCAGTAATCAGACCATGGACATCTCCATAAACAGGTTTGTAACACAAAAGCCGATGGAGGGAACTCTGATAAAGATTCACTTCTCAGGAAATGCCAGGAAGCCACACCAAATTATTATGCTCTGAAGAAGCTGTTTTATTTATGGTTTTCTTTTGTGCCCTGAACTTCGGTGGCACATCCTGGAACCATATTCAGACTACTTTGAATTTTAATTCAGTCAAAAGCCAGGCCAGTGCTGTTTATTGTGTGGATTACATTCATGCTTAGTGAAGAATTCACTAGCACTGAGCTTCTAATTAGTGTTTTTATTCATGCAGTGAGATGTTTTCCCTGCTGCCTTCTGACCACTGCCCAGATGGAAAGCGTTTCATAGGGTTTGGTAGTGCAGACTGAAACTCGTTTGAGGACTCTGCGTGTTTAGCACATCACATCACTCTTACTGTTCTGTTAGAGTATCTACTGGAAAGAGATTCTGCATTTCTTATTTCCTGAGGCAGTCAGTGGTGCTTGGGGTTTTATCGTGTAGTGCCGGCTGTCTGGCCCAGGGGTGACCTTCAGCATCACAGAGGGAAACAGGATCTGTGGCGCAGAAACTCATTTGGGTCGGATAGAGCCCGCTCCAGCGTTCCCTGCGGCAGAGTGACGGTGCTGGGGTGTGGGCAGCTCGTACAAACAAGCACCTCCCTTGCGCTTGTGCCTGTTCTAGGAGAGCAGAGCAGCAGTGTTCCGTAGGGCTTCCTTCCGTGCTGATCAGAGGTTCCTGGGCCGTGCTGCTGGGCTGGGGAAGAGCATCCTGGTGTGTCAGAATGAACCTGCTCTGTGTTGTACATGTGTAAACAATGATGGTTTACTCCTTCCAAAATGATGTGCTTCCTTATTGCAGAACACAGTCCTGTGTGGTTAGCAACGCAGCTGCCGGCTCTTTGTTGATGCAGTTTGAAACACTCTTGTCCACCATAAGGTCAGTTGGTTTGGCTTCGTCAAGCTTCCTGCCGTTTTTTGCCGTAAGTTAATGTAAAGTTTGCTCTGGATGGGGTTTCTGTAAACATAACTGAAATTGGTTTTAAGAACCCTCAATAAACAGCAATTAGGCAACTTAAGAAGATGTTTCAAACTTCAGAGAAGTTTGACTTGTACATTACCCAGACACCTGCTTTCATCGTTGCTCTCAAAGTTCTGCTTTGATGGCTCTGTTGTGGTTTTGGACATTTTGATCATTCATAGTCTTAGCATTTTGGGTGGGATTTGGGTGATTTTGGGTGAGTGGTGGGTTCCTCTGCACTGGACACTTTCAGAGCTCAGCTCGGCAGGGTGCTGGGCCATCTCAGTTAAGCTGTCCGTCATCTAAAAGGTTGGGCCAGATGATCCCTGAGGTCCCTTCCAACCTGGCGTTCTGTGATTCTGTGTGATTCTATGACTTAAACAGTAATAATTTGTTATTTTCTATGTCCGTTCCTTGGCTGTGTGTAGAGATCATTCTGTGTTGCTGCACACAGGACTAGATATGTTCCCTTTTTTCATCCTGTGCAAATCCAGGTTCCTGCCTGAATTTCCTTCCTCGCCTCCTAGCTTTATCATGGGCAGAGGTCTCAGCGTCAGTGCAAATGGATTGACCCAAAGGCCCGAAGCCTCCTTTTACCTATAAAAAAGAGAGCAGAAGGATGCAGCGGGGTTAGCGTGGAGATTTGCCTTTGCAGTTGTTGTGGTTGCTCTGTCGCGGGGCAGCACTGTGGAGCACTGCTAATGTAGTACATCCAGACAGCAGCAGATGGGGCCCTTGTTTCCTTTGAAGAGTGGTTTGTCTTTGAGTTTTATTTTTTTAATGTCTGTGGCAAGGATGAATTTTTCTTGTTATAACACATGAAGTTAATGTAGGCTTTGTAGCAGAAGGGCATCTGAACGCAGATCAGAACGCCCCAGCTGTAGTGGGAAGCCTGTTTCCAGATCTAACTGGAGATCTGATTTTCACGGCTGGCCCTTATTTCTGGAACCGACCGAACAACCCTCCTCTTTGTGCACCTCAGGGATTGTCTGGGGCTTGGAAACCTGCTCTCTGCCTTGTGATTGAGTCTGTCTTTCTATGGTATTTCATACATCTTTTTGTAGGTAAAAGAACAAAGCCGATTTCTGTGTGTGCTCCAGAACAGGCAGCGCTTTTCAAAGTTATTTACAAAACAGTTTCCTTTCTCCCAGGGTGAAATCCCATCAAGGCTGTGTAAAAAGGAGAAGCAGAGATCGGTGCGGGCTAAGGCTTTAACTGCTGCATCTGGGGGAAAAGCAAAGGAACTCACAGCTCACCATGCAAATAGTCAAATGGATTTGTGGAACGTAGCAGCAGAGCTGGTTGCAGGTAGAACTCTGCCCTGCTGAGCTTGGAGGATTCCCCAGATCAGGAGCAGAGCCGGTGCCAGAGCTGCCGTTTCCATTGGGTGTAACTGGGTCCGACAGAAGGGTCAGGCTTGAATTCCAGCTCGGAGCACCCTGCCCTTCCCGCTGGGTTCCAGGTGGCGCTGGGCTCCCGAGGGGCTCGGCCGCAGCCCAGTGCAGCCTGCTCAGGACTGCCGAAGGCTTGACATTATTAATTGCAGTTTGGGATTATCCGACTTCAAACTTCATGGTTTAAAACTTTATTTACGGCATGGTTTCTTAGATTGTTTTCAGCATCAGGTTCTAAATGAACGATGTTTGATGTTTCACAATGCTTTCAATTAATACACACCATTTACAACGTGAACGCTGCCTTAATGAAGATTTTTTTGCTCGGGATTACAAACAGCTGCTGGAAATACAGTTCATTTATCATTTATAGTCTTTTATTAAATTTGCACCTGGTGATGCTGCTATAGTTAAAAGTCTGTTAATTATGAGACCTGTGTTTGGAAGGCCTGTACGTCTCATTGCCAGTCTTATCAGGCTAGAACTTCGTATGTGATATTTTCACGGGGGGAGGGTTTTTTTTCTCCTTGTGTGGGTCAACATTTGACTTTCCCCCTTCTCAATAAATAGGTAATTATTCAAAAATTACCTGAAGATGCCAAATAAAAAAAGGATTGGGTTTTTCTTTGCTTTTCTATCCCATCCCCCTCTTTCTGAATCTCTTTACCTGGGATGGAAAAACAAATAAGAGAACAGAGAGGAAAAATAGTTCATAATAAATGATTTAACGTATGTAACTTTCTTCATTTGTGAATTGTCTGTGAGCTGCTTTCGTTTCTCTCAAATGAATTTGCTATTCAAAATTATTCACCAAATACTTTGTCTGAATAATTTTTGGTCTGGAGATTGTTGGCAAGCAGATTGTTGCATGGATTTGAATTTCTAATTTCAGCTATCGCTCGGTATATGTTGATTAGATATAGTAACATTTATGTTCCCTATTTGGAAGAGAAGGTACTAGAACTCTTAAAATGATATTTCCAAGCTGAATCCTGGTGTTTGCAAGCTGAGAGTTCTCAGGGAGTACATGGTCTCCCAAGTGCTTGGGCTGCAACTGCTTTTGGAGCGTAAACTCGCTTGACAAAGTCTAAGTCAGTTTGTTGCTTCTCTCAGGAACAGCGAATCACCACATACATATGTAAATGCAAAGATGTGCAGATATTTAGAACACTATTACATTTTTTGACCGTATTTGATGAATGTTTTTGATGGTTAAGATGCAGTAGAGGGGACAGGTTGCCTGTCGTCGGGAGCTGCCATCGTCAGGGCAGATCAGGCTGGAGGCTGGGAAGAGCGGCACATGGGAACTGGGGGAACAGGACGTGGAAGGGGAAGCAGAATGTTCCATAGGCGCAGAAGAAATAAACGTGTCAATTTAGGAGCCATGTTAAACTGTCCAGTGTTGCATTATTTTAGGCTGACAGTTTTAATGAGGAATATGGGAAGGATGGATGGGCATAGAGTTGATTCATTGGATTGTTTTTGTGTAGCTGTTTCATTCAAACTCTCTGCAAACAGCTTCCCAATAACCAGATATTACTGTGTGGGGCTCACTGCAACAGCTCTTACACCGGCCACACGGGAAGGCAAGGTGGTATCTTGAAGAGAGAGAGGTGGAGAAAATGATGAGGAGTATTAGCGGGACAGTGTGGGCTTTCTTGTAGGGAGCAAGAGTGCCTGATGTCTCAAAGAAGATGTTGGCTGGCTTTGAATAGAAGTTACCCAGCTTTTGCTTAATTCTGTGACTTCATAAGCTCTAGTCACTCTGTTTTCTGGTAGCATTTCATTGCTTTTTTACTCCCACAAGTGTGTTCTGTCTTTGTTGGCAGTATTGTGCACCCGATGACTGCATTAAACACAGGTGAACTCTAAAGAGAAAGCTCAGACTTGGTTTAAAAATGAATAGTGATTTTTTAAGGAGATCCAGAGTTTTTAAGTAGATGGGTTAAAACAGTCCTGTGAAAGAGTAACCCCTGATTATGACGTGTCGTGCTGCTCTGGTAGAAAAGGGGTGCAGTGGTGGGTGTAGTGGTCAAATGGATTCTCCAGATAAGTCCAGGTTGTCACAGAAAGTGTGTTTTGTTTCTCTTTAGTAATCTAACAGCAGTTGTGGCTGTTGTCACAATTCTGGATTGGGAAGAGTCTGTAAGACTTGGACGCTGCTGATATTTAGAGTGATAGAGCAAAATTGTAGAAGATGCCACTGTATTCAGTGAAGTGCTGAGTAACATATGATTAGTTTTGAAAAGGTGTTATGGAGGAAGTAATTTTGCCAACTTTTGCTGGGGAATAAACAGGGGAGCTCCAAGAGGGTTATGCGGAGGGAGCTTTAAAAGGAATTTTGGAGAGGGAAGGAATGTTTAAGGCTCAAGACTGATTTCTAGAGTTGTAATCTCATTGGTAGGGTAGAGATTAACTGTGGCCTGGCACAGTACCTGGGCAGCTTCTGGCACGAAGGCAAAAGGAATTGCGCTGACACAAGTGAACAGAGCTTTGGTCCTTCTTACAGTGCGGTGGCCAGCATGGTAGATGATCCCGCAGAAATCTGAAGTGTGCACTTCTTGAGTCTTTCCTCACTGGACTCCCTGTTCCACTAGAGATTGGGTCTCACAATTTTAATCCATTTTTTTCTTCAATTCTTGTGTTCTTGAGGCTTTTAAGATCTTCTTAAGCACTGTTGTGAGTCTTTTCGTGTACTTCTCGTTACAGCTGAGTTGCTGAGTGTTTCAGGTGGGTATTTGTGCTTTGGGTGAAGAGCTGAGGGTGCACCAAATTGTGGCATTCAGAGGCATCTGACCAAGAATGATTGACAGTGTCTGTAACTACTTATTATGTCAAGCCTTCAGCACACCGATTGATGGGAAATGATGTATAATAAATTAGAATGATCACACATCATTTCCCATCGATTGAAATGCCAAATCCTTTGATGGAGTAATGAGTTATGGCCAATACTACTCACTGTCTTAGTGGGAGATTGATTGCATATCCCTTCATCAATGTGATCAAACAACTACGGAATCCAAAGTACACATGAAGCATGCAAGTTCTGCTGCGTTTCCTGCACGAAGGCCCTGCATGCCCTTACAGAAACTGAGCTCCGTTTGCTCTGACTCAGGAAGAGCAGGTAGAGCTGCATCTCCAGGAAAGCACATGGCCCAGGTTAGTAAAAGGAAAGGGAAGTGTACTGAGAAAAGAAGTTGCTTTAACATTTTGTATTTCTCTTCCATGTGAGGAAGCTCTCTATCTGTATAGTGCAGAACTGGAGGTCAAGTCCCTCTGTCCTTCTTTGTGGGAAAGACACCTCAGGTGTGTGTGTACCCACGTATTGAATGGTGTGTAAAGGCTGCTCTGGTGGATCCTGTGTGTGTTCCAGTGTGTTACTGCTTGTATACTTCAGTTTTACTTCATGTATATTAGCTGTAAAACCCCTCCGGAAGGTGCTGGCTAACACACCAGACAGTGTAGCTGGAGAGAATCTAGTCTAGAACTAAAGAAAAATAAGAAGAGCTTTCTCTTGAGCTCATGGATTGAACACAGAGGCCATTTATTTTTCTTCCCTGTTCTTTTCAGCTGTTGAGAGGTGAATGAAGTCTTGCTGTGATGGATAATTCTGAAACAGCAATCAGATAAATTCCCTTAGGGAAGGAATTGCAGTATTTTTCTGTATTTAAATGTTATTCTATAGGTGCCTAAAAGGTGTTTTTTGTGGCACAACTGATCCATGTTGTCTGTGAGAGAAGGTGATGATGAGGAAACTTGGACGTGTTATGTACTTAAGTGAGATTAAAGTGCTCTGTAAATTAATTTTTGTGAGAAAGAGCCGTATGAAAATGAGTATTTCTGGGTTACTGGTGCACAATAAGCACCGGTCAACAGGGCACAGGCAGCAGTGTGAGATCAATAGGTGGAAGCTAACTTCAAACTGGGAGCGGTTGCTTTCTTGCCATAGCAGCGTGAGGCTTAATGTGGGCCAATTAACCCTACCTGTCAGGAAGAGTTTGCAGCAGGCACTCACTCCCCGAGTGCTCCGGCGAGACAGCTCTGAGACTGGAGCTGGCGGATTCTGGCTCTCAGGAGCATCCACAGTCACTGCTCTCAGGGGCTGGGGAACCTCCGCAGTGTGGAAGCGGCACCGTCACCCTGCAATGCCGGGGCTGCAGGCGAGTGTTTGCATGTTAGGGACCTTGGCTGTGGGTGATGCTTCAGCTTTGTCTCTGTGTTCATATTAACTACAGCACAGCCTTTAATTACGGGAGCACCTATGTGTTTCTGCTGACTTCTCTCTTGTTCAGTGCAGTGCGTTGGTAGTGATCACCAACAGCAGCAACTTTTTAATATCACCTTAATGGGAAAAGAGAAGCAAATTTCTGCAGTGAGGTGGGCCTCAAACACAACTGCCCTGGGCCCTGCTGAGGGTTTGAAACCTGAACCTTTGTTCTTGGAATGCGATGAGATGTAGGCCTAAGTGAATGTGCAGCTGGAAAAGCCTGCTTGCCTGGCACGATGAGCTGGGCCTGTCGGGTACCAGAAAGTGGTCTGAGGCTTCTTTCTCTCCATCCATCCATCCATCCATCCATCCATCCATCCATCCATCCATCCATCCGTCTGTCCGTCTGTTCGTCCGTCCATCCATCCATCCATCCGTCCTTCCGCTCACCCGCGCAGAAGGGCTGGTTGTCTCTGTGCTGCAGGCAGTTCTGTTTGGCTGGACGTGGGCCCAGCTGCCGCTGGCAGCCAGCGTTGCTCTGTGGAGAAGGTTTTGCCGTTCTGTAGCAGAGAAGGGAAAAGCCTTTCCTTCTGCAGTTGCTTGTAACGGTGCAAGACTGGGGCAGAATACACAGTGACGAAGACAGAATAGTTCTGTGGGTTGAGAGCTTCCTCTGTGTCCTACCTCTAAAGCTTCCTATAATACAGTTATTAATATACAAATAATTATTATTCCTATAATGTAATAATCGTAGAATCATAGAATCACCAGGTTGGAAGAGACCCACCAGATCATTGAGTCCAACCATTCCTATCAAACACTAAACCATGCCCCCCAGCACCTTGTCCACCTGTGCCTTAAATCTTATATCTTATTTTATATATCTGTATATATATCTATATATGTATCTTATCCTTATAATCTTATATAACATGTTCTATTCTCTATATATTATACAATTACAATGGCTTGGAACTGGATGATCTTTAAGGTCCCTTCCAACCCAAACCATTCCATGGTTCTATAGTGACATTATTAGAGTTTATTGTGGATGCCCCTGGAAAAACTCAATGTGAAGAATTCCAGGCGCTGGAATTCTTACCGTTACTGGTGACGGTGAAAAAGTAGCAGCTCTATAATAGTTAAAGAATTAACTTTGAGGACTGGTTTTCTATTCACATAATATATGTACAGACACATGAACTGCAGAATTTTTAAAATTCAGCTCTGTATTAGGATTCAAGCCCAGTATTTCACTGATTGCCGTTTGCTTTCATCCATGCCAGAAGCCGTTCTCCTTCCTGACTCCTGAGCACAACAGCAGCTCAGGGTACACAGCGCACAGCCTGGTCTGGAGACACGTATGACACCTTCCCAATGATTTAAAATATTTTTTATATGTAAGGCAAGGCTAAATACACCAAAACTGGTAGAGATACTGTGCTTTGAGTTTTTATACCCCTGTAAGTCACAGCAAAATTGGACCTCAGGTGTTTAACTCGCCTCCCATGAAAATCAATGTGGTTGGCACATCCAGGTTCTCATTGAAATGGACGGGGAGACACTGGAGTACTTTGATAAAAGTGAATTTTTGACCAAGTACAGTAAATCGTAACAGTGTCTGACCCTGTTACAATAAATACATAATTTATCACAAGTACTCTACTAAATACAATTTTCTGAAGTATCTGGGCGAGGTGGTTACTCGCTGTGCATATGCAATTGCTACTTTTTAATGTTTAAATATCCTGAAAGTTTTACCTTTTTTTTATTCAAAATGAGAAAGGCTCATCAGCTTCCATGGCTGAATCCAAATCAGTGTTAAATAATTACAACTGAAAAATGATGCGAAGCTACCCAACATGTGTTTTGTGCATTATCTCAGAAGGTCAGAACTAAGAGAGAGAAAACACACAGGAATACAAATGGCTTTGCCCTGTTCAGGCTCCTGTGGGTTCCTTTAGTCTTTATGGATGGTGAAAAACCAATCGGTGGGGCTGCCGGAGGAGAGCGAGTTCCGGGGCAGCACACAGCGAGGCAGGAGCTGGAGAGTTGTCCTCTTACCAGGCTTCCCTTTGCGCAGATGCCGTGGAATTCCTGCCAGCTCACAGAATTATCAGGGTTTAATTAGCACTGAGAAATACATTAAAAGGCTTTGAACTCTGGGAGAGAGGAAAATGTATGAAAATCTCATAAGCAGCTGAACTTAGGGAAAAAGTTGGGATAAATGTAATTGCCGTGTTATTATTTAGGTTAGCAAAGAAGCCAAAGATCTGATGAGGGAAATGCGTGGCGGTAGATCAGCCAGGGCAGACCCCACTGCATCCGTGAGGCCGCGCCGCTTTGTCTGCATTTCTGTGTAGCTCTGCCTCGGGAATCACAAGGGAGGGATCGTCCCCCTGGCCGCGGCACTGATGACATCGCACTGTGAATCCGGGGTTCAGGTTTGGGCTCCTCACTACAAGAAGGATATAGAGGGGCTGGAGCGCGTCCAGAGAAGGATTTGGAGCACTGGGGTTCTGGGAGCAACTGAGGGCCCTGGGGTTGTTCAGCCTGGAGAAGAGGAGGCTGAGGGGAGAGCTTATCAGTGTCTGCAGCTCCCGGGAAGGAGGTTGTGGTGAGGTGGGTGCCGGGCTCTTCTCCTAAGTCACAAGTGACAGGACAAGAGGAGATGGCCTCAAGTTGTGTCAGGGGAGGTTCAGATTGGACAGCAGGGAAAATTTCTGTACCAAAAGAGTGGTGAAGCCGTGGCAGAGGCTGCCCAGGGCGGTGGTGGAGTCCCCATCCCTGGAGGGCTTCAAAAAGTGTGTGGCTGTGACACTGTGGGACATGGTTTAATGGGCACGATGGGATGGGACTGGCGCTTGGACTGGATGAGCCAAGTGGCCTTTTCCAACCTTGATGATTCTCTGCTTCTAATTGAGGACAAAGAAAGCGGGAATATTAATCACACCAGATACTTCTTTATTAGTCCTCATTATATAGCACCAGTGCTTAGAAGCCCTATCACAGGTACCGCTTCCTCTGCTTTAGGTACGCGACAGAGGACAGTCTGGCCTGAAGGGTTTCGAGTCCTAGACATGAGCCAGGGCATCCCAGCTGGGCTGACACCAGGATGGGAGAACACAGAGTCTGTTGGTCAGTGTGGTGGACAGTGGCTGTACCTCAATGGCACCTTTGTCCTCGCCCACTGCTCTTCCCATGGAAGCATCGGCAAAACTCGGTAGGCAAGGGGCACTTTATTTGTGCAGGTGTTTAAGGCAGCTCCAGCTCAGAGTGGTAAAATGCTGAAGTGCTTGTTTTAAAATTCATCAAATCCGTGATGAAACTGGTTTCCTCTTTTGTCTGCTTCTCTGGTTCTTTTCTTGGGAGTAAGGGCAAGTGCTGTGTCCTGCTGGCTCTCTGCAGGCCCCACCGGCTCTGCCGGCTTTCCTAGGCAGATGCTTTCAAAAGCGTAGATCATTTACAGATGAAACCTCTCAGTTTTCATTACTCAATAAAGCGCACACAGACAAGTTACACAAATAGCAATACCTTTATACCCAGTTTTTCAGTGCTATAATGATGCTCAAATTAATTCAAGTGATTTTATTAGGGATAAAAATTATTGGAAATCCTGGTTTCTTCTCTGATGTCTCTGAAACTACACCTAAGTGAAACATTTTTACTTCAGATCTAGAAATAAAAACTTGTGGCATTGCTCATCATTAGGATTTTCCCCCTCAGGCTTTGTCTTTATTAGCAGCTTAGGAGTATATTTAGCACTGTCAGATGTGAAATCTCCTCTGTTTGCCAAACTAATATGGGAGAAAATGTCTTCTTTTTTACAGTGTTACTCATTCATTATATAGAAATGAAAGGAACTGCTTTGGTGTGTATATAGACCCGCTCTATATGACAAAGGGGAGGTGACAACACATATCCCCGAGGCCCCCGCGGGTATTATGTAAGAGTCATTAGTGTAATTGATATCCAGAGAAAGAGTGTGGTATCAAACATGATTAACATGTGCAGTGTATTACAGGGGTTCCAGTGTTCCAGCTGCATTGTTAGAGTCCTTCTTCCGACAGAGCTGTTTCTGTTTCCTTCTGAACCAGTAGCGTTATTGCAGAAGAAAGGATCTTCTTCTCCTCCACTGATTTATGGTGCAATTTCTGAAAGGCGGATCTTGTCCTCTATCTGATCTTCTCATGTACGAGGAGGTGAACTTGTACTGTATGTCCACTTGGGCAACATCGTTAGCAAGAGAATTCCTGGGTTTTTTATTAGGGATCTTTTCCACAGACTGCCAATAGGCCCTGCCAGTTCTTGCAATAGAATAAGATGGCATGATGCACCTTGTTAGGGAAAGTAAATCCATTTTTATGTCTGCTTACATCTTTTTTACACCAGAACAGTAGCACTGCATGTATTTTCCTGAGAGATGATGAGGTGGACATTTCTAGGTAGGGGTTTAAACTTTCCATTCTTTTATATATGCTTGTACACATATATATAAAGGAAATCTGTTACTTTTAATGTCTAGTTTTACATATTGTTTCACTTTTCTCTGAATGTCAAACAAACATCTTCAATCCTCTCTTTAAAGACATTTTCAGTCAAAATCTGATATTAGAAAGCAACCCCTGAAGTAAAAATCTTCCCCTTCTCAGGTACTGGCCAGGCAGGAGGTGGTTGTCAGGTAAGAGGCAGCCTGCCTAGAGTTCAGTATCCCCAGGATTTCCTATGGAAACAGCAGTTTCTAAAGGATGACCAAGTATGAGTTTTCTATATCCGTCTCTGCCCTAGACTCGCTGCTTGCTGCAGCTCTGGCCCTGCAGGGCTCTCCAGCTCCCTCTGGGACAGGCTGTGGGTCCCTGATGCAATGCCACATGGACACATTCTTCTTTCTCTTTATATCCCATGGTCTTCAGCCTTTTCTGGATAGAAGCACCAAGTCCCTCGTCGCCAGCTGAAAACCCAATGTTCATGTGTGACTCTCGTCACATATTTCTTGTCTTAGTGATCCGAGTCAGAACCGAGCCTCTGATCATGGTCTGTTCGTGCTGTTGCTAAATGAGTGGTTTATAGCTCTACCAAACTTCACCCTCTCAGCTGGCATTTTCCATGACAGGCATCTGTCCTGAACACGATGTGTTTGATGATTAAGCTCTGACATTTCAGTAATTTCCAAGCATCAGGTTAAGAGGAGACAGTTTCTCTGCCTGCCTGAAGAATGTTCTTGCTCCTCGAAAAGCTCTTTCTTTGCCGTGGGTGTTGGAATTCAGCAGGGTTACGCTGGTGTGAAAATTTGCCCTAGGTACATTCCTGTTACACACATCACAAAAATTGCTGCTTCTAGGGGCTTCTCGGTTTTGACTATTTACACTCATTGGAGAATTCATTGACACTGGACATGCCAAGCGCCAGAGCTGTGGGGAAGCTTGACAGGATTGTCTGCACACCTCCAGGTGCGACTGGGATGCTGGGCATGGGAACTTTGCATTGGGACAATCCAGCAGGACGCAGAGAAAAGCAGATAAACCTGCTGGACTCAGAAGCATGAATATTAGGGGAGGGAATCCAAAAAGAAAGGTGATGTAGAGGAAAGGAGATTTGGAGTGAAGAGGAAGGATGTTAAGAAAGGGAGGGCAGGCGCAGCAGAATGGCTGTTGAGAAGGGAACGCAGGAGTGGCAGAGATGTGTCGGAGCAACAGGGAAGAGAACGTCTTTGGAGGCAAAAGAGCAAAAGGTGATCTTGTTGCAAGAAACTAGGTCTTCATCCAGAAATCTGGTTTTGAACCCACGAGTCTTGAATTTCTTCCTGCTTCTGTCAAAAGCAAGTGTTTGGCAGAGCGAGTTTCTCTTTCACTGTGGTATCTGGCAGCATAAACCATCTCTGGGCTTAGAAATCAGGGTCTGGGGATGAAACAAACTCGAATTAAAGTGGTTTCATTTTGCAAAGTCAAACCCCGTAAGACTTTAATACTTGGGTGTATACTGATGAAATACCGTGACTCGAAAGGCCATTAATATTCATAGAGAGTCTGAAATAATTCATGACTTGCTGGAGTAATGTTAGATGATGTACGATGGTAAACAGTATCATTTACACTGAACCTTAAAAATTATTGACAAAGACAAGTTCCTAAACACTGGCTAAACCTTGTATTTGTTGTTATGATTTCTTGGTTTTATACTTCAATTAGATTTTCAATTAACTCCACTATATTCAGAGTAATTATTCATTTATTATAGTCAGTTTAGATATGGTAAAGATTAAAGCAGTAAAACAAATCATTTCAGTGACATAGGCTAGCGATACAGTGTTATTATTCCCATTTCTTTGCCTCTTGTGTAGGGAAGATTTATAGCACCCATTTTTGAGTGATTCCTTGTTAGCGTATATTCTTATAAGTATTTCTTTGCTAATATAAAGTGTTTTGAAAAAGGAAAAAGCTATCTTCTCCTCTCTCCGTTCCTTTAGAAAGCATAAACATTCCTGGAATAAGAGAAAAAAGGCCATAGATTCGAACAGCAGACATATTATACCCGTGATAAAACATTCTTGTCTATTAATAAAAAAAGATAATGCGATGCACTGCTATTCTGGGATAACTGCATGTGTTGGCTGCTGGGAAGTTAATGGCACGGAGCAGGCGCCTTCAGCCATCGGAGACGCGGGTTCCCAGTGTTCTGCGACACGTGCCCTGCGTGCGCCATCGCGCTCGGGGCGGTGTGTGCGTGTTTGGAAAAGTGTGTTAAATATTGGTAAAGTTTATTTTATGCATTATGCATAAAAGTTGTCATTAGGATTTAACAAAGCAGCTTGCAGAGAAAGATTAGAAATCAAATCTCTGTATACAAAACCGATTTGGGTGGTTTAGCTAGATGGTTCTGACTTAAAAAATTAACATTTCACTTACTGTTCTCCAACGCTCAGAGAAAAACAGCACTCACTGAGAAGAGCGAAATAGATGTTGTTCGAGCAGTGCTGAGGAGGATCCCTATTACAGAGGGTCTTTTAGTATTTCCATTATAAATCCTCTTTATTCAGTGTAATGTCGTGGTAATTTAAATCACATTTGGCTTTCACTTGGCAAATAATCCATCAGCCCAGAGATTCCCTTCATTTGTATGTATGCATGCGTTTGCTCTCACGTGTGCGTAGACTGTATCGTGTTCACATGTTGCTGATGTAGAGAGTTTCAAATAAGCAATGAGTGTCAAGCTTCTCTTTTTTTGTCCAGTTTTCCTAGCGATCAATTCAGAAGGAGGTTGCAGACGAGGCTTGCAGAAGCACTTAGTGCTGCCTTCAGTGGTTGCGTTCAGGTTCATGGTAAACGCCTGTGACTTCAACAGCGGTAAAGTTAGGTCAGGGCTCTGGAAAACCTCAGCCCATCCTTTCAAAACATGTTTAGGCATTAAGCTGGAGGTGTGCGGTTGAAGGAACTGACTTGTAGGCATAGTGACATTGTAGTGGGACTTCAAGGGGATTATTTGGAGCTCTTTGTGCCTCTGAACGCTCCCTGACTGGATGAAAAGCCTGAGGCACTAGTCTAGGCACCTGTATTAGAGGTTTAATTGATTCAGTTGGGGGAAATTGTTTTCCTATTTAAAAAGAAACTTGAAAGGATGCTTTTATGTTGGATCTAAATAGAGAGAAAGGACCCATTAGGCAGTGAAGGATGCCACAAATAAACAGCATGGGTGGATGTCATGGCTGGAGTTGCGTGGCAGGAATGTAAGTATGAGAGATGGAGGTGTCGATGAGCACAGGGGAGCTCACTGACAACAAGAAAAAGGCATGCTTTTGTACCGTGTTTTTATTTTTATGATGTTGTGTATTCTGGTGGTTTTTTTTTCCAGTTGGATAACTTCATTTTTTGCAGTGTTTTCCTCACCCCCGTGCATCTGTACTGAATCGAGACATTATCTGCCAGGTAACTTTGTGTAATTTTTGCAAGTTAGGAGAGAACAAACCAATGATTTTGAATCAAACTGCTTCCTGCTGAGTCTGTAAATAGATGTAGTGCTGGCTAAAACATAGCACCAGCAAAAGAGAGTTCTGGAAGTGTTTAATTAAATGTCCAAAAGTAGAATCGTAGAATTGTGGAATGGTTTAGGGAGGAAGGGATCTTAAAGCCCATCCAGTTCCAACGCCTCCTGCCATGGGCAGGGACACCTCCCCTGAATCAGGGGGCTCCAGGCCCATCCAGCGTAGAATCACGTAGGTGGGCACTTTTTCTCTGGGTAGAATAGAACGCTTCCCCCAGTTGTGCTGTGGAACACGCACAATTCCTGTGCTAAAAAATAAACCACAGGAAGAAATAGGCAATTCTAGAAAAGCCCTCATGGTTAGTCAGTGGATCAGCTGAGATCAGGGTTGCAGTGTCTGTTCTTGGCCTTTGTCACACAGGCCATAAATCTGGAGGTGTCCTGTTGAGCTGTAGACAGTTCCTCTGGAGGTTCTGTGTTTCTCTTGGGCTCCTCACATGGCTGATCGTGTCTGTGGTCGTTACAGCAGTTTGTCTTGGGGCTCTGGCTGGGACGTCAGGATGGGAGCCTTGCTGGGGCGATCACGTAGCATCATGCTAGGTAACCTGCTGATGACATCACCATTTGGGTCTAATCTGAAGTGGCCACAGGCTAAACCTCACAAGCCTAACTAACTGTGCCCTGCGGTGAGCATCCAAATCCAACGGTCAAATCCAGTTTCTGCTGCTGTTTGAGCCCAATTTCTACATTAGTTTCTTATTATAGGCCACTCCTTGCACTTTACAGCCATGAGACATGAGATTTGGCGGCATCTCCAATATAATGAGTCTCAAGGATGGTATTAATTACTATTTGTGTCAACAACTGGCCACTTTGCTATGGGTTTCGTGGAGCTGAGTGCCTGTCATCCCACAGAGCAGTGCTGATCCTCAGAAAGTGCCATTCTGGCTACTTTGCTTATTCTTTCCAATCAAATGTATTAATAGTTGCTGGAACTAGGGGTTTAGGTGCCTTTCAGGGAAGTCTGACCTACAGGACTAAGGAATAGCAGTGTCTGTATCACAGAACCGTTCGTTATCCTGGTCATGTATGGGATAATTATGCAGAAGGAAACATCTTCACGATCCCTGGCAATCATTTATTCCATTAGTGGTACTAGCCAGAGAGCGGGCAGGGAAGGAAATGTACTACGTGTTTCTGTTTTCATGTGTTCAGAGCAAGAAATTACAATGCCTGGTGAACACAGCAGGTTCTTTATACTTGCTATGGGCTGGTGTGTGAAAACACTTGGCTGACTTGGGAGGAACACCCATCAATTGGTTTGTTTTGTTTTGCAAAGTGCGTATTTGACCCAGAATGAAAAGGTTTCCTCGAAAAGAGATTCCTGAGGAGTGACCAGGAGTTAGAGGTTATTTAGTCCATGGAAATCACAACTTGTTTGGCTGTTTGACCTGAGCAGTGGCACAATAAATGAGCAGGTGAGTGTTGAAATGACCCAGGCTTGGCAGACCAGGGGGAACCCAGAGGGACTGTGCTGGTGCTTACTACCTGTAGGAAGTTTGGTTGTCTTATTTCTCCACCCCACCCAGAATATCATACACTGTGCTGTTCCTCAGCACAGTGTGATACCTTGTGATACCTTGACCCTAGAGATGGTTGAAGGAAAGAACAGTCTCTGGTATAAATAGAGACAACGGTGCCGAGTTGAGTAACAGCTGCCAAAGAACTGCTCCACTGACCATGCCGGAGAGATATTTCATTTTCTTGCTGTGTTTCTGTTCTGCATGGTACTCCTGCACTGAGATCTGGGTTTGAGGAGGTCTGAGGAGCCGCTGATGACAAGGACATTGTCAGCCGTGTATTGAGATGGTCTTTATGTCCCCTTTGCACTGCTGGCATTGCACGACAGGAGAGTAAAAATACTTATCTGAAAGTGGTCTTATTTTAGTCTGCTTCTCACACAACAGAATCACATTCTCTGCTTGAACCAGTTCATTTTTATTTTTATTTCTTAGTTCTTCTGCTAATCAGAGATTTTTGTGTTTTGCAAAAGAGAGAAATTTGTAGCAATCAGTGTTGTGTCTTGCAACGTCTCGTCTCTGTGAAGGAGAATTATTGCCTAACAAAGAGCAGAGATTGCCCTCAATGTCTGTCCACCAGGGTATCGACTGTCACATGGGGTCCTGGCAGCTTGAACATGCTGCCTACAATTCCGGGTCACCTCACATTTTGTGAAAGAGCTGCTGGCCCTTACAGACCACCAGGAGCACCAAGAAACAGATGGGTAAAAAACCCAAGAGGAGTACATGAGGCAGTTGTTGGGTGTTCATTTTGATAGTGCCATCATCACCCTTGTGGCGGCACCGCAATGAGTAGACTGAGAATCAAAAAAGGCAAACTCCGTCTTCCCTCTGCCTGCAGCTGTGGGTGTGTCAGAACGGTTTCTCTACAGAAACCCCCGAGCAAGGGAAGGAAGCAACGAGGTAAAAAGGGTCGGATGCTGACTGAGCACCAGCGGGTTCTGGTTTTACCACTGAAACACTGCTTTTCACTTGATGCTCAAGAATCACCTTTCTCAGAGGGGCACTGACCCTGTAAGGATGAAGTCAGTGCCTCTGGGAGCATCCAAAATCACTCTGTGGTAAAACAGACATTAACTCTCTGTTTGTACCTCTCCAGCCAGTGGAGTCAGTAACGGGGTGGAGATGAAATGCAGCTCTTCTGCTCAGAGAACAAACCGTATTCACTGACAGCAGAAGGAGCAGAAGGGTTGTTGCAGGCTCGTGGCTGCATCGTTACCGGAGCCTTGTGCCCTTGGAACAGCAGCTTTGGCTCCCCAGACCATTTCCATGAATGGATCTGGCAAGAGACACCTTGCCTGGTTCCACATCCTCCTTTTGTGGACAACAATAAAAAGCAAATCCAATACACAGGGACAAAAGATGCTGCAGCCCAAATGTGGTGCCCTTGACTTTGTCCAGCAGAGTGGGGAGGTGAACTGCTGCTCCGTCAGTCTAGGGTGGCCCCTGGGCAGCGTTTCAGATTAATATGGAATTCTTAAGCTGTTGGACTTGAAAGAGACAGCTATTGTGACTCCTTCCACAGGCTGACTATGATATTTCCATACTACAGGAGCACAGCAGGCTTACATGTGTTATAGGGAACTGTGCACAGAACGTGACGGGCTTTTGCCTCGTATCTACTTTTGCCTCGGATCCAGTAGGTGACGTAAATGCTAAGCTTTCTGTGAATTAAATGAAGTTAGCGTAGCCTCGTGGTTTGTGTTACAGACCACCTACCTGATGTGAAAACACAGAAATCAGTAGCAGCGCGACTGACTCGGTGAGCAAAGTTGCTGTTAAAGCGTTTGTGCAGTCGTCGTTTCTATCTGTAATCCATACGACACGGTGGTGAGGAGAGCGAGGTGAAACAGAAGATTAATGAAAACAATCAATAGCGATTTCTGTGTTTTCACTAAGTAACAGGCAATTTATTGTGAATTTCTGGTGGGTGGCGTCCCTGCCCATGGCAGGGGGTGGAACTGGGTGGGCTTTAAGGTCCCTTTCTTTAAATCAAAGTCATATTTCATCTTACATTGGAGCCAGGCCTGTGATGTGGGAATGGTCTCCCAGTTGTCTTGGAGCACCTTCCAGGGCTGGAACATGTTTCAGAAGCGTCCAGTTCTCCACGGCTTGTTACTTGTAGGGAAGGAAATATGTAGGTATTGTACCAGCAAAAGCACCTATCTTGGAAGTACTGCTATTATTTTTCTGTCTTTAATCGGAAAGAAGCTGATTCCAGATTTCAGGAAAGCTGCTGCAGAAATGTGTTTCTTATTTAATCCCCACTGTTCCTGCAAGCAGCGGTTTGTGAAATGCAGCTGGGTGTACAGCTAATGACCCGCGAGCAATAAGCAACTGTTTAAGTAAAATGCACTATGAAAAAGCTTTTACCAAACAGCATTTTAATATTTTAAATAGATTTTCCATTGCAGGCTCTTTGTAACTGGATTAGTTCTCTGATGTGTTCTGACAGAGCTGTTGTTAGGGATACTCCATTAACTTTGTCTGTCATCTTATTTTTCCCAGTATCCGGCATAGCACCCTTATATTTCATAATTTGTATTGCTATCAGTGCTGATTTGTAAATGTGCAAATTCTAATTAACAACGGCCACTACTTCTATTAACTCTTAAATCCCTCTTGCAGCCCGGCTTTCCCACAGCAGATGGAGCCCTGCGGTATGCAAATGCGCTTTCCTCAAGGAGTCAGCAGGTTTTACCGAAATTTTGGCTTTCAAAACGCATTCTTTTTGTTTGCTCTATGCTTCCTATAGCATTTAGGTTAATATTTATTCACTGCGGATTCCCTTTCTCCCCAGAAGAATTTCATGGGCTATTACATTCCAGCACCGAGGTTTTGTTTCACTTCATTAATAGCTCCTTAATCATAGAGCTCGCTCGTAAAGTACGAGCGCTTGTTATTTGTACTTATGCTGCAGGATTGCATAAGAGGCATTTACTTCTATTTTAATATGGACGGCAGAAGCAAAAATGCTGGGTGCACCGACGTAGTTTTTAATTTGAAAACCAATCTACGTGCACAGTTTTTTTTCTCCAGAATAAGCAGAAGCATTTATGGTTTTATATTGTGTCTTAAACATTCCATTAAATGTCATCAGCTGATTCAGGAAAATGTATTGCAAAAATACTAGAGAACTGTAAAACGTGTGAAGGTAATGAATGCTCAGGACGGAGGAGGGATTGAAAGCCCAACATTTATCAGGTCACTATAAAACAGCAAGGAACCCTGACAGAATATTACATTCCTCTAATATGTGGTACCTTAAGCATGAAACTTACTTTTGGCGTTTACCGCTGTGCTGTTTTATTAAAGAACATGATCCAGAATTAACACGGCCTCTCTAGTGTCGAGAGGAGTCTGAGAGCAGCTTTCTTTGGGGAAAGGCTTCACTCTCCACTCCAGCAACTGCGAGTGAAGATTTCTCGAATGATTGACTCAGAGATTGGATCCTAAATAAGGGCAACCCAGGTTTTTCCACATTTAAAAATGGGCACAGGAACATAGAGCTCACGGACATTAACTGCCACATTAACAAGAGAGTGATCAAAGGTCCTCTGAATGAACATTTCTGCGAGCTGAAATGGCCTCAGTGGTGCAGAAATGAATTGTAACAGGTTAGATCGTGTCTTCCTGCCGGTTTAGTAGGAGCTGGAATGCTAAATGGGATCTGCAGCGGTAAGAATGGTATCTGGGTGTCCTGCAGCTGCGGGTACACATTGGTAGTGGGATCCCTCTCATAGCTGAGGTACGCTTTACGCCCAAGTATTAACCGGTTTTAAACTGAAGCTGTAAGTGATGCTGGATAGAATCCTGGGCTGGATTACCAGCTCGTCTGAGCAGGAGCAGCTCTGGCCACTCAGAGCCTTTACAGCCATCACAGAGGTACTTTTAGGTGCTTTGTAGGAGGAGGAATTCAGATACCAGGGCAGGACCTGGTGCTAACACTTGGGAATAGTTACTGTCAATTAAAAGAAGTTGTGTGCACATTGAGAAAGTAAAAGACGTGTTTCCTATTTGTTTAGATTTATCAGCTTTATTGTGCATGTTAAGAAGAGATGTGTTTTGAAGGGCACTGCAGGAATTACATCTTCAAAAAGGGCAAGGAGATCTTTAGCAGTGAGCAGCGAGCAGAGAAGATAGGAAGACTCTGTTGGGTGTCTACATCGGGGCGTGTGAGAGGGCATAGGCAGACCAAACAGACCAATAGAAGCACTGGAAACGCTGCTTGTGGCAGCCTGGGACGGCCTGTGGGCTGACTCGTGTTAGCCAGAGGAATTAGTCTGCACAGAACCTGGGCCGGAGAGAAGAGCAGTTTGATCAGGAGCCTTCAGTCTGTGCTCACCTGCAAACCTGCTTCTGTGTACCCAGGGCAGGCTTGATGTTTTTGCTGTTCTCTGCCGTTCCTGCTGCAAAGAGAGGTGCAAGAAGGCAGAAGTTTATTGCAATGAAGAAAGTTACGTTTAAAGTTGGGTTAATATTTGCTGTGAGCAGTTTATTCACTGGAATATCAGAAGTGTTTCTTTGCAAAAGGAACTTCACAGGAACTTACATAGGCTTTTTTTTTTCACTCCAGAAGCTTCTGTGCTGTGCCTAGGAAATAGCTGTCCTTCCCTCCTGGTAAACAGCTGTCTTTATCTCCTGATGAAGTCGTGCTGTGGTGCTGACACTCACCCGTGCAGTGTGGAACCAGTCCCCCCACCCTGCTTTGAACTCCAGGGCGCCCTGGTCGTTCTGCACTCTCTGCACAGCTTTGCCCTTTGGCTTTTGGCATCAGCCCTGCTCTTTGAGTCCAACAGTTTAGAGCAAAGAAGTTCACTTCTTTGTGTGCTTTAGCATGACCACCTTTGTAAACTGGACCCGGCGATTTTCACATGCGCAGGACACTTGATGCTGAGGTGTTTGGTGCCTCCCAGTGCAAAATGTCATTGGTGAAGGTGTTGGACCCTACGTAGTGTGATCATCCAGCTTACCCCTCTCCCTCTGAATCCACAGTTCTGGTAGTGGGACCTCTGAAAATCTGATAGATAGTGGCTAACAAAAGAGCTGACAGGCAATTGAACGTCTGTTAATATCAAATCAAAGGGATACAGCAGGGAAGAGAGCCTGCTCTCTTTCTGTTCGAAACACAGCTGAGTGAAAGCCATTAGACTGTTCCTGTTCAGCATCAGAGGAAATCCTCTCTGGAGAAGCTGAGGAAACACGAGCGCGTTTCAGTCCGGCACTGATATCCCACTTAAGCCTTATTTAAAATCTATCTGAGGGGAAACTGATATTTCATCTTTGAAACTGTAGTGGTTTTCTTCTCCAAGAGTAGCTGGTTAGGAGTATTTTAATTATGTTGAACAATTTAAATGACTATATTTCTTCATTCCTTTCAAGAAACCTCACTGTTCTCCATGCGGGAGGTTTGGATGTCATAAATTCTCTAGGAAGCACCCTTTAAATATCAATTTGTGTATCTCTGAGCCTTAAAATAAAAGCATTGGTGAGGGCTATGCATCACTGCCCTTGAAATAATTCAGTGCTTTTTGGGAGTAATCAATTGTGTTAGATGGGCAATCGACAGGAACTGACCATGAGGAGAAAGAGAAGCAGGACTCCAAAATATTCATGTCACCTCCCAACTCCCCAAATCCTGAATCTTGGTTCATTCCCAGCAGTGCAGTTATTGGGAAAGCTTAGGAAAAATGAAAGGAGGCTGAGGGGAGACTTCATCACTCTCTACAACCACCTGAAAGAGTTTGTAGCGACGTGGGGGTTGGTCTCTTCTCCCTGGTAGCCAGTGACAGGACAAGGGGAAAAGTCCTCAAGGTGTGCCAGGGGAGGTTTAGATTGGATATTAGGAGGAATTTATTTACTGAAAGAGTTGTCAAGCACTGGAAGAGGCTGCCCAGAGAAGTCGTGGAATCCCCATCCCTGGAGATAGTTAAAAGATGATTAAATGTTGTACTTAGGGACATAGTCTAGTGGTGGGCTGGGCAGGGCTCCATCAATGGCACCCACAGCAGGAGATGAAGCTGGATGGGTTTTGGGGTCCCTTCCAACCCAAACCAGTCTGTGATTCTGTGATAATGGAACAAATCCTGTGGGCCCAAGCATGCTAACGGCTTTGCTAAAATCATCAGGATTTGGCCCTACTTGCCCTTGGCGCTAAACTTGTCCTCTACCCACTAAGGATTTTATGGGATGTAAATGATGTATTTCCATCCATCACACTCTGAAGGCATGCCTACAGCCGTGAAACAGAGTTTTAAAAAAAAATCTAGCACAGTTCATAATCTGTATTAAAAAAAAAACAGAAAAGCATCCATGTATTAGGCCATCAAGAGTCAAAAGCATAATTTGAAATGATAAACGTATCCATTTTAAGTTACACATTACTTTGCATAGTTAATATCACTATAATTAGTCATAGTTCCTGTAATTTATTGGAAAAGATGCTCAGCCCCTCTAGTGTGCTGCAGTGATGGATGGTGGAAGTGCAACTTTGGAAGCAGGAATCAAGAAAATTAGTAACAGTTGGAGAATTAGCATGTAAATCAATAATATCCTTTCTCTTGCGTCTTGGAAACTGAGGGTATACATCACAGGCTGCAGAACGGAGCGGAGGCCAGGAGGAGAGTTGTAACCTCCTTGGCGTTACCTGGCCTGCTTTTACTGCGAGAACCATTTAAAATAATTTCAAACGTTAGAGTAAATCTCTAGTAAATATTTAAACTATGTATAACTAGTCACAAATAAATTAAGCTGATTTTATGCATTCTCTCTAATTAGAAGGGCACAGCATTTGTTGAAACGTGATTAGTATTATTCATTAAGAAAAAAAATTCTCATTTGTATCTTATTATCACTATTCTGCATAAACCAACACAATTTGTCATGAACTCCCTCATTTGCTGTATCCTCAAAAAGCAGATTATGCTTATTTTTCATTTGGACAGTGGAAAATCAAGCCAGGTGTTTGGCAGCACCGGAGTGTTCAGGTGTAACTGTGCCAGTGATGGTACATTACTAGCAGCGTGGATGAAGGATGAGGCATGGAGAATCTTGGGACTGAGGTGCCTGGAGGCCCATCCCTTTCGAGTGGTCCTGCTGCTGAGACAGGTGGTGGTGGGTAGGGCTGCAGAGAGACAGTAACTTTTCTGTAGAGTCAGCCTTTCCCCTTCGCGGGGAGGTGAGAGGGGCTTGTGTGCGGCTGCTGCTGCTCTCAGATATAGGGACGTACTTGTGACCGCAGTCTCTATAGGTGAGACTTGTGTCTTAGGGTTTTCTAGAGCTGAAAAATGCCTGCTGGTGCCCAGAGGTCTCTGTCGCTGCCCCTGTCTGAGAGGAATCGGTACCATATTGCACGGGCAGCGCGCTCTGCATAAATATTTATATGTGACCTTGATTGTAGCATATTATGCAGAATAACTCAATCACCAAATGCATATTCTTCCTCTCCTTTCCTCTCATTTCTTTGTACTCTTTGAAGAATATCTCTTCAAATGTCCTATATTTAATTCTGCCTTCATTTGCCTGTGTGCAAACCATGCAACATTGCTGAGCTCAGTGGTGCTGGCACCGTAGAGGGTGTTGGAGTGGAGCAGCAGGCTTTATGCACCCCATCAGTGGCGTTATGGGTTTAAAAATACTGTGAACCCTGTTCTTCAGCTGCTGGGATACAGGACCGGGTGTCACAAGGACTGGGTTCTGACTTTCCCATTAACTGATGTATCCTTGCATTGCTTGTAAACGGATCATGAGCTCCAGTGGGCCCCAACATCTCTAGGGGCAAAAAGCACTGTAAAATTGTTTCTACATTGGATAGATGACAGTCACAGAATCATTGAATCATAAAACAATTTGGATAGGAAGAGACCTCAAAGCCCTTCCAATCCCCCTGCCGTGAGCAGGGACACCTCCCACTGAATTAGGGTGCTCATAGCCTTAATATTAAAGGAAACATCTTACTTCAGAGTCGTGTTACCTGCAGCATGTTTTTCAGGTGTGCCAGAATTGAATCGTAAGGCACGGGGTTGTTACTGTGCCTTTGATGAGTACGTGTTGGGATCGAGAACAGCTTTGGTGCTACGGAGCCAGATCGCAGCTTCTGTGGACAGGGGCTGCTTGAATTCTTCACTGTTCTCTCCAACTGAGATGGTGGAGAGTGCCCTGGTGAGTTCCAGAGAGCACAGTAGATCGAAGCCCTCTGAGACTAGTGGGAGAAGGGGTGTGTTGGTGGACTTGTTCTCTACCTCTTCTGCCTTTGGAGATGAGTTACTGCTTTATCCAACTGGACTCTTGGAAATCTACACTGGATCTGATCTTTGGAGCAAGGCAACCGTGAGACATCCCCATTTGTGTCGTGATACAGAAATACAGTGACAGTCTTCCAAGAGGTATGGCAGGAAATTTTCATCCCAAAGTCAAAGCGTTGGAAAAGCGCTGTTTCCAACATAACCCAGTGGCGACGAACAGTCCTGTGCAGAGAGCAGTAGTGAAAGGGAAGGACTTGGTGCATGGTCGTGCTAAAATAACAAAAGCGTAGCTACAAACGTAAACCCCACAGCTTGACAGTTCATTAACGTTACACATCTTTGCTCATCTGTATCTTGTCCAGGAGTTACTGTGACTGGCTTATTCCGTTTACTGAAAATGTGCTTGTGCATTACAAATCCGGACTATGAATAGCTTAAATAGCTGCTAAGAGAAACAATTACTTTTTTTTTTTTCCCCTCTCTAACATGCAATTTTAATTTTCATAACTCTGAAAAACCCTATCCCCCACACTGCAGGCCTGCCAGGAGGTCTGAAATCTGCAGGCTGTGGCCTCTCGGGCTGTTTTCCAATGACTCATTTTTAATTTTAAAGAAGCATTATCTCTAGCTAGTAAATTAACAACAGCCTATAGTGCACACACACAGTCATCCATCTGCTTAAGGCTCTTGTCATTTGACACCAGGCTTGTATCTCTAGACTTCATCTGGTATTCAAAAGCTATCAGCCCTGCCTCTGAGATAGCCCACCTTCTGGCTCGGGGCTAGAAGAGCGCCTCTCCATTTCCAATTCTAATGAACACATAGCTAGCAGCAGTTTTTCCATTAAGGATCCGGTGTTCTTAGCAAACAGGCAATGTTGGAATTACTCGAATCCAGAACTGCATGGGAAGTGTTGGTAAGAGAGGCTGAACTATGTGCAGAGGGTTCTGTAGGCAGCCTGACTCCTGTTTGTGTCCCTCTGCTGTCAGGCACTGCGCTTGGTGTCACCTCCTGCTTGGAGCATGCTAGACACTAGTGTTTGTACCACTGCATTCTGGGGACTGGAACGTATTAACAGATGAGATTCTTTATGGTATCTTTCAAATTACAAGCACCATTGTTAGGGAGTCTGGAATAATTGGTGACATTGGACACCCCTGACTGGTTTGGATCCCCGACATGAGAAAAAGCCGTGGTGTGGTGGGAAGGGAGCAATCATTCCACAGTTACTAAATCTTGTGTATTTCCAAATTTGGTTTTGTATGAGTTAATTTGTATCCTTGAAAACAATTTCTGTGCGATCCATTGTCTGCTGTAAAGACATAGGAAGTGTTCAACAGAGAACTGGGGCTCCTTGGCAAGCGTCGGTCATCGCAGGATGGAACGGTTTCCAGACACCCACTGCTTCATCAGGGTTAGGGAACTTACTCTAGGAGTTGTTGAAGAAAGGGTGCTCGTGTTTGAGTTCCTAAAGGAAGTATTATTTTTAGATTTTCTTTTCCTGATTTTGATAAATGCAGTTGTCCTGGGTATAAGTGAGAAGAACGGATACGAGTCACACAAAATTGCAGCTAGGGATGAAACAGAGGTGATGTCAGCATTTAAAAATCAAGGAAGGCGGGGAAGGTAGAGTTTATCCTTTCATTTCCCCTCTACCCACAACCTTGGAGAAGTTCCATCTGGGTATTTGTTTGTGATTTTTTTGTCTGGTAATCTGTGCAGTGAAAAACTAACCCGTGTTTCGATGGGCTTTGTTCTCACTTGTCCCTCCCCAAAAGTCTCTTTTATTCCTGTGTCCTGTACCCTCCCACAGGGGATGTGGTGTCACGGTTCTTGCAGCGGGAAAGTAGAGCTCTGAAGGACACGTGGCTGGTGGCAGTAACGCTGCCTTCACCGACTCCTTGGTCAGGGATGGAGAGGGAGTGGGAAGGACCCACCCAAGCTTAACACACCAGTGACAGAGCTTCAGCTGTGACAGACCCAGAGTCAGAGTCACGTTTGTTTGGTTGAGGAGGGAGCCTGGGAGAGAAGTGAGAGGCTTCAGATAATCGGCCTGGTCTGACCTGTGATCTGTCAGTGGCACAAGAACAGCGTAGTTCCATTTCTGGGGACTCGCTGCTGACTTGTATCCTGTTTCGCAGATTTAAGGTCTCACCGCTCTGTTATCAGTCATCGTTATTTTAACTGGGTTATCTTTGAGAGAATAAGTCTTTAACTGGTGTTTGTGAGACCCTTTTACTTCTTTTTGAACAGAAAGATTTGACTTATCTTGAAGAACACAGAGACCGTTTAGCACAAGTGATGCTCTATATATTATTTAATAACAGTCTTAGAATCATTTTCTTGTAATTTGTCTGCAGAATACAAGCGGCATCATTAAAATGGCTGGGAAAACTTTCTTGTGTGTGCATCATATATCAAACTGCCTTAGATTAATAAACCCCTGAGATTATTTTTCCATTTATCGGTGCTCTCCCAATCAAAATACCTTTTAATCTGATTTCAGTTGGCAGTGCTCTATCAAATGTTTCACTTCAGTACATGGCGAGATAATGTAAAGAAAAAAGAGCCCCTCATGCTCGGTCTTTGTAATACATAGAGACAGCAGCAAATTAGAAGAGAAATGGCTGTTGATTTTTACTTTTTGCCCCAAACTCATTTGATACAGTCACGATGTCTTTTCTGCATCTCTAAATATTGAGGCATTTCCCTGTACGTTCAGATCTCCAGACTTCTTTGTATGCATAAGCGTGGGCTCTGCGCTCAGAGCTCTTGCCCTGCTTCAGCCTCTCCCAAGCTGATGGTATCCGTCTACAATAGCTCCTTTGTTATCCTTCATGCCCATTTCAGGAACATAAGCAAAGGAAGAATCATTCCTCTACAAGCTGGAAATCTCAGCTCGCCTCAACCCTTTCCAAAGCTGTCGTGACTGCCAGGTTCTGCCCAGTTAAATGAGTAAGAGCTTAATGATGCACCCATCGCATTGCAAGCCTTCAAAAACTGTCTTTAGAGTGGGCTACACCCTCTGAGTAAATGACATGTTTAGAGGACCCAGGTCAGAGATAAAACCATTATTTGTATCATAACTATTTCTTTTCCTATTCCCACCAGTGTGGGATTCACTCAGTTTTGGACAATAAATTCCATAAGATCTCCAGTTCCTGAAGATCTCACGACTGTTGACCCATTCTCTAAGAAATAACTTTGCTTTCAGCAGAGACTTCGCTGTGTTTCAAACACCTTTAGATGTTTGGATTCGTGTAAATAAAAGTTAAAGCTACAGATGTCGATCTGTAGTTTATCAAGCTACTTTCAGGCTTTCCTTATCAAAAATTCCAGTGAGTTTCTTTTGATTGGGTTTGGAATGCTGCATCACAGGATGGAGGGCTTTGAATCAGCCATTCCCTGCCTGAAGCTTTATTCTTCTTTTTTATTCCTTCTGTTATTTAGGATCTTACCTGTTTCAGTGCTGGAATCTTTAGTAATATTTGTTATCTGAAATATGAATACATAGCTGAGTGATGAAACAAAGCCTAGGAAACACTATTTTGCAGGGATGGCTGAGTGCCTGCAATTTCAGTGGAGTTCAGGACAATATATCTGTATTTAATCAGCTGGCTGCAAAGGGAGCAGCGTGCCATTGTGTGATTAATGGAAACTGCTGGTTTTAACGTTATGGTAATCTGTGTATGTTAAAGATTCCGACTACTCTTTGTTGCTGTTAAAGTTTGCTGTTAACATCAGCAGCGTGCGCTAGCGCCGGGCAACTCGCTGAGCTGTTCAGCCTCAGCTTAAAGAAACTCCCTTCTGTTCGGTGAGGTGCCTTGGTAAGTGGAGTCAAGTAAGCAGGATTTCACTTTAAACATCACCCTGTGTTTCCAATTAACCTCTACATTGTCGTTTATAGAAGCCCAAATGTTTTGATAGGAAAAAGCAATTGCTGTAGCCAGCAAAAAGAAAAAATCTGACTCTCCGGCTCAGTTCGATAGGCAAGAGTTCTCGTTGTGTTGTGAGACAGCGGCTTCGCAGCTCCTGGGACAGACTGCAGTTTGAGGGGCTGCCAGTAGTGAGGTCAGACTCGTATCTTTTTTATTTGTTTATTTTTAATTTGTGGGTGAAGGCTGTGCTCATTAAAGTAAGAACTCCACAGTCGTTTTAGCCAAGCATTGCCATATTCCACATAATGAATTGTGCGCCCTTGTCTCCTTTTCAATAGTTCATCTCATTTTCCTCGGAATTGCATGGAGTACTTTACTGTTGAACTGTTTTCCAACCTGGACTATTTCTATTTCTGCTCCAACCTCACATTTGATTACACCCATACAGTTGATGCTTTGTCTTGCCTATGTGGGCTCACTATGGAAGTGAGCTCAGTGCCCCTTTTTGTTAGCTCTGTTTTGTCAGGTAGGAGAAAGAATTGATGAAGCAGCTGAGTTCAAGTTATTTTCTGCTTTTTGGAACCGATAATGTGTGGCTTCCAGAGTCAGTAAGGAGTCAATGGAGAAAGTGTCTGTGTAGTTCACGTGTTTATTGTACGTTGCACTGAACTTGTTCCTGTTCTTGTGTGTAGTGTGCCTGGTAAATGGTTTGATTGTGGATTGCCTTTTAGGCTTTTCAGATGACCTACATGGAGCTTTTATTTTTGATTTCTGCTGTCTAAGGTGTTTTCTTAAGTTATTTCCTGCTTTGTCACTCTGTAAAAGCATACAGATATATTTGCAATACAAATTCAGCATCTGCTCATCCAGCATCAAATCCTACAGCCTGGACTTCTGATCTCTGCGCCAAATATTCCTCTTTACTGATCAGTGCTCGAAAGAATGATTTGAGCTCTCGTTTTGACATCGATCGCGCAGGAGAGGTACTTGTAACTGTATGTACATCCCTGTAATCAAGAGGGAAAATATTAAATTATTGAAATCAGAGGATCATTCCTTAAACGCTGGTGCTTAAAGCGAGTGGAGATCATGGGGGAATCTTTCATCTTAGCAGTGTCATTTAGAGTCGTGTCATAAAAAAGATCAAAATTCTGTCATTGAAGCTGGAAGTTCGTGGATGTGCCGCCAACTCACCCAGGGTGAATGGTGGTTTCCAAACCCATCTCCGGGATGTCCAGAAATCACAACAGAAGAAAAGAAAACCGTATTCCCCAGCCCCAGAGGCAATTTTGAAAACAGAATTCTAGTTATTAGTGGATCTTATTAACTGTACTAAACTTCTGCCTCATCTTTGTTAGCACCAGAAATGCTTTTTCTGCGAGTGCTGTTCCTGAGGATGATATTTATCCCTGACTGGTTGTCTTTGAGATGGTGGCTCTTTGATTTTATGGCAATATTATAAGGCTCTGAACGCCGAGCTCCAGCAGGGCTCAGTGGTGACCAAAGAGAGGACCCTGTGACCATCAGGGTGCACACCGGAGAAATTAAATTGTACTACAAACGATCTCCTGGTTGAACGGAGGAAGGATGCCATCCTCAGCCCCTGCAGTGTTCCCCACGAGGCTTTGTTTAGTTCTGTGGTACAGGTCAGCACTTGCTGTAGGTCCCGCAGCCACCGTGGGCGACAGAAACAGGCCTGGCAGTTTAACATCTAGTTACAACCAGCTTCATTCTGCTGAGTCTCGTGAGCCCTTGAAGTGCTCCTGCAGTCAGTGCAGACACTGTGGGTGAGTACCGTGGAGTCAAACACGCACCGGTTTAAGGAAATGCTTTTAGGATCAGATTTTCTTTTATTTATGTCCATGGTG